>NC_050573.1:146946823-147255156 GCF_011100635.1 Trichosurus vulpecula
TCAATTTCTATTTTTCCCTGTGACTCTAGAATATGAGGGCAGTTCTCCTTGATAATTTCTTGAAAGATGATATCTAGGCTCTTTTTTTGATCATGGCTTTCAGGTAGTCCAATAATTTCTACATTTTCTCTCCTGGATCTATTTTCCAGGTCAGTGGTTTCTCCAATGAGATATTTCACATTGTCTTCTACTTTTTCATTCCTTTGGTTCTGTTTTATAATACCTTGATTTCTCATAAAGTCACTAGCTTCCACTTGCTCCAATCTAATTTTTAAGGTAGTATTTTCTTCAGTGGTCTTTTGGACCTCCTTTTCCATTTGGCTAATTCTGCCTTTCAAGGCATTCTTCTCCTCATTGGCTTTTTGGAGCTCTTTTGCCATTTGAGTTAGTCTATTTTTTAAAGGTGTTGTTTTCTTCAGTATTTTTTTGGGTCTCCTTTAGCAAGTCATTGACTTGTTTTTCATGGTTTTCTCGCATCCTTCTCATTTCTCTTCCCAATTTTTCCTCTCCTTCTCTAACTTGCTTTTCCAAATCCTTTTTGAGCTCTTCCATGGCCTGAGACCAGTTCATGTTTTTCTTGGAGGCTATTGTTGCAGGCTCTTTGACTTTGTTGATTTCTTCTCGCTGTATGTTTTGGTCTTCTTTGTCACCAAAGAAAGATTCCAAAGTCTGAGACTGAATCTGGGTGCATTTTCACTGCCTGGCCATCTTACTTGACCCTTGAGTTTTTGAGCGGGGTATGACTGCTTGTAGAGTGAAGAGTACTATGTTCCAAGCTTGGGGGGATGCGCCGTTGATTTCAGAGCTATTACAGCCAGCTCTGCCACACCAGCACTCCTCCTTCCCCAAGAACCCCCAACCCAGACTGGACTTAGATCTTCAGCAGGCTGTTGCACTCCTGCTCTTATCTGCCACTTAATTCCTCCACCAGGTGGGCCTGGGGCCAGAAGCAACTGCAGCTGTAGTTCTGTAGCTGCCCCACCACCACTGCCCCCGGTGGCCAAACCACAAACTCCTTCCACTCCCCTCAGCTTTTCCCACTAACCTCCTCTGTTGTCTTTGGTGTTTGTGGGTTGAGAAATCTGGCAACTGCCACAGCTCACTGATTCAGGGCGCTAGGGCCCGCTCTGCCGGGCTCTTGGTCTGGTTGGTCCGCACTGCCCACACTGGGCTCTGCTCCGCTCCTGCTCCCCTCCCAGCTCTGTGCACGAAAGACCTCACCCAGCAACCATCCAGGCTGTCCTGGGCTGCAGCCCTGCTTCCCTCTTCTATTTTGTGGGTTCTGCAGTTCTAGAATTGGTTCAGGGCCATTTTTTATAGGTTTTTGGAGGGACTTGGTGGGGAGCTCACGCAAGTCCCTGCTTTCCAGCTGCCATCTTGACTCCGCCCCAAATAAAATTCATTTTCAAATGCTGTTAGGGATATCCATGCACATTTTCATAAGTAAGAACTACCCTGTACATGTTTAAAAAATCTTTCCTGGGTGATGTGATGACCACAACAAAGAAGGTGTAGGGAACTTCTTTCAGCATTAGCCAACCAGGACTTCTTTTTCTCTCTCCATTCTATCCCTCACAGGCTGCTCATGGGGTATCAGCACTAGGGTCTATCAATAAAACACCCTCCTTCAGTTCTCTGTTCTAGTCTTTTGTCTTCAAATACTCAAATTAACGTAAAGATTATTATTAGAATGTTATAATGTTAATTATTATTAGCTAATTATTACATGCTAATAGTGATCAGTCTGTTAATGCCAATAATAATAATGTGGACCCTCAAAAAAGAGTCCACAGCCCTCAGTGCCTGAATTTGTAGATAAAATGAACTGAGAAGACCTGACAAACTTGGCCAAAGTCTTACTAGAGCTACCTGTGCCACTGTCATAGTCATCATCATCATCACCATCATCAGAGTTAACATAATAGTTCTTTGAAGTTCACAAAGTGTTTTCCCAACAAAAACCCTGAGAGATAAGTAATGCAAACATTGTAAGCTTCAGCTTACAGCTAATAGTAATAATGAACAGTTAAAAAAGTTTTAAAAGTCTGCAGAATGCTTTAGTGATCTTCACAACAGTCACCTAAGGTAACTGTTAAGTGTTATTATTATCCCATTTCGCAGTGTAGGAAACCGAGGCTCAGAGAGATGAAGGACTTGCCAATGACTTCGCACTAAGCATCTGAGATGAGCTGTAAACTCAAGTCTTTCTGACTTCGAGCCTAGGTCTCCATCCACTGAGCCAAGATGTCTCACAAAAAGTTGAGGCCCCCAGAAGTGAAGGAGTCTTCTGGGAGTCATGAAGCCCAGAAGAGTAAGAGTGGGGTCTGAAGACCACAACCCAGCCTTCCCAGTCCAGGTGGAGATGGAAATGACTACATCATGTATCTGTGCTCTTTTATTTTGTACTTCAACAGGGAATAATGCCTTAGCCCGCCCAAACCAAAGTTCTCATGTTGGAATTTCTGGCATTATGACAAGCTATCAAGGAAAATATTTTTGGAAAGAGGCAAGGACTTCTGTAAAGATTTTCAAACTATATCCAATGGCCACTTCCTCTATTTAGAAGACATCAAGCTATATCTCAAGTCCTTGTGCTTTATAATTTAAGGCAGATGTCAGCAAATGGTGGCTCATGAACCACAGGCAGTTCTATAACTACGTATTTACAAATATATCTGTAATCATGTGTTGACTTATTTCATTAATTTGCAAATGTACTGTACTGTGAGCAACAAATATATAGCCCTGGAAACAAGCAGAACTGAGATGTAGAGCTCTCAGTTTCCCCTCTTTGCTAACAGCTCAAAATGCAGATGACCCCCCACCTCATGAGTTACTTGGTTCTCTTCTTCACTGATGACCCAGGCCCACACATCCCACTCCTCATAAGGCCTGCTGCAACCTATGCTCTTCCCCACCTCTTAAGTCCTTCTGCCTTTGTTCCTTCCTGTCCTAGAACTATAACTTGTCCCCCAAAAGTCAGTTCCCTCCCTCACCTCAGCTCCCAAGATAATAATTCTGTAATCTAAGAAACTCATTGGATCCATGTGCTAACAGGAGAAGGCTGAAGGGAATTCCTTGGGACTTTTCCTTCTCCTTTCTAGACTATACCTATACATGTAATAAGGACCGACATAGTGGGATATAATGCAATATAATATAACATAATGTAATATATAATGATAAAGAATATGATATAGCAATGATTGGCAGCATGGGACAGTGGGCAGAGAGTAGTCTTATGTTCCAATACTATCACCGGTATACACTATCTTATGATCCTGGCACCCCCAGGTTAATGGCCTACCTCTCAATGGTATAAGCAGCTCTCTAAGACTACAAATTACTAAGTGCAAACCTGCATCGGTAAGAGGGAGTTTCCTCGTCTGGGAGTACCCTATACCAATGAAATCACAGGTTTCAAGGGGTGTGAGCATGTGTCTTCATATATGTGTATGTCTTCAAAAGTTATATTTTAAAGGTATCATTAAAAACAACTCTTTTCCTTCAGAGTTGCTTACTATGTAATAGTTTAACAATAATAAAAAAAGAAAAGAAAACTTAGTGGAATGAATCAATACTGCAACTTTCTGAAAATAAATGGAAATGCCAAAGAAAGAATTATCCATTTTGGTATTCAATGTATCTGTGTCTTTATTGTGTATGAAGATAGTCCTGAATGGGAATAGGAAAAGTAACAATTTTCATATTGATAACAGGAACAACAAAAACAAAACAAAAACAAAATGGACCAAATTAGGAAGATGACAGTAATGTTAGAACACTGAGGTTCCTTTTCATTCTATTTTCCAGATCAGTTTTTTAGGACTTTTTTCCCTCTGGAAAGGCATGCATTTTAATATCACAGAGGAGTATTTATGCAAACTCTACATTAGTGGGGACCAAGCTCTTCTGTACTGGTGAGCAGAAAACAGCAAGAACAACTCAAGGGAAAAAACAGTTCTACTGAGGCTCTATTATCAAAGCAGACCTTAGAAGACTGGGTGCCAGTTCCTGGCACTACTAACAAATAGCTACGATACAGTCAGTATAGAACTATACTTAGTCATTTAAAAACTATCATTATTTTTAAAAGATCAGAAAATAAGTTACTTGGTATAAAAATTTAAGTTAATTGGTAAGAACCAATCAACTTTGGTAACAGGAAAGAATGTTAGCTCTAATAAGAATCCATTTTTTTCATGTGACGCTATAAAATTAATAGTCACCATTAAAGGGACAAAAAGGAAGGATGTCTTATTAATGATCAATATAATATAAAGTTCACTTGGAGAACTGAATTCAAGTTCTGTTTAACTGAAATAAGATGCTGTAAATTTTTATAAATTTCAACAGATTACAAAACCAAGTAAATAGTAGATATTTCTATGGCAGAGTTGGTCTATTGAGTTCAAGATAAGCTACACACTATAAAGTTTACATGGAAATTACCTAGTTAACACAAGTCGGCCTTGTATTCATCCTAATATGTTCACCTATGGTTACAGTATCATAGCATAACATTGTCTATCTAGCATCGTCAGGACCAAAAATGATTAGGTAAACAAAAACCCAAAGCGATGTCCTAAATGTCCTAACTTTTCCATATGACTCTAAGCTGTACAACAACTGTAGACAGATGTTGACCAAGTATGACTTTTAGAATTCTTACACAGAGGATCCCCCCAGGAAAGTGTTGACATGTGTACTATATGTAGAAACATTGTAAACAGGGGCTGGAGTGGGCCTATTTGAGTGAGGCAGTTCTCACGGAAAGCTAAAAACCAGGTAAGTAGAATTGGATTTAGGAGGCTGTATTGTACTATTAAGTATTTCTTTTATAAGCAACAAATTCACCCAGAGACAGCAGCAAGTATGTACTAAAATTAGAAACAATACAAATTAAATGGATCACTTCACTATTTTTAAAACTACATCAGCATGTGTCTGTCCGTCAACACAATCATGAAGTCATTGTCACATACGATAACTCAACAAATTTATATTGTTATTATTACCACCTAGTGAAACTTAGAAATAGTCAGGATTTCTCTCTCTTTTTCCCTACTTTTCCCTCTCTCCTCCTTTTTTTTTCAGAAACTGGAACTCTTGCTGCAAATATTTTAGCAGTCTCATAATGACAGGAAGATTATTTTTACAACTGGGGAAAGATTATGCAACAAGAAAATTTGGCATTTTAAGACAAAAAATAAAAGTTGAACAAACCATTTTTGTGTTATTTTATACTTTGGCTTTTTTGATTGATTAAAAATTAACATTAACATTATAATAAAAATGGACTAGAAAATTACTATTCAAAAGCAATGTATGATCCTACATTATGAAAAATTTTTTCAAGACAACATTTAAGAGTAACAAATGTTGAAATATAACTAGCCAGCAAATTATGCATAGATAGCTAAAGTGAATTAGATTTCCAATGATTAGCAGATCACTGTGTCTTAGTGTTAGAAATTAATTTTTTTCTCCAAACTGATTC
Source organism: Trichosurus vulpecula (assembly GCF_011100635.1). Classification (NCBI taxonomy): domain Eukaryota; kingdom Metazoa; phylum Chordata; class Mammalia; order Diprotodontia; family Phalangeridae; genus Trichosurus; species Trichosurus vulpecula. The sequence continues at coordinate 146,952,324 of NC_050573.1, forward strand.
ACTTCACTAAATGGATTATTTTCAAAGTTTAGATTTAGGGAATTTATTGTAAAAAAGAATCTCCCAGCTGAGTCATCTATTTTTCTGCCAGCTCTGTTTTCTCACCATTCCCGGAACAGACTCTTTATCTTTAGGTTACCAAGTAAATCCATGCCTGTCAATTATTAGTTCCTAATTACCCTTCAAAACTTTCTGAACAGCTACCAGGAAACAGAACGGCAAAATGACTATTGAGTTAAAAGGAGATTAGAAAAATATAAATAAATTACACTTATTTTATGTTCCCATCACACCAGGAGATGACTTAACAGTGAAAGGGGAAAAAATCATATTGTAATAATGAAATCAGAGAGGGAATTCAAGGCCCAGAGGTGATTCCACTAAGTTTATGTTAATGCACACCTTGTGGGGGACCAAAAATCAACTAGACAAGTTTCCTGAAAACTGTTTCCAGCTATTTTCTCATTTAAAATGTTCCAACTTCACTTGACCCATTAGTCATCATATTACTTACACTTATGATGTATTTTGAAATCTATTACAAAAAACCCAATGGATTCAATATGGCTTGTTGTAACCAAATCATAACACTTGCAAAGGAGACCTATGTAAAGTATTTCTTGTTCTGTAAATTTATTAGCAAAAGATAAGGCAAAAAATATTTTAGACAAGCAAGGTTTCTTAGGAACACAATCATTTCCTACTTGGGTGGGTGTGTCACTAAAATACTATAGAAAAAAAAAGTAGTTTTTTTTTTTCTATACAAGTTTGTTGAATATATAACCCAGAAATGGGAAATCTGAGCAAATCTTCCTTCGTAAAACAGCTCCAGTGAGGTCACACTGATATATGTGTTAAAGCACTTTTCTTAATATAGTCATGTAAGGGAGGTAGTGTCAGTTTACAGGTAAGGAAAGGGAGGGTCACAGATGCCAAGTGCCCCATGTCACAGAGCCATTCATAGTGAAAATGGGATTAGACTTAGCTAGACTTCTAACCTTAAGGCCAGGGCTCTTTCAATTGTACCATACTGCCTCTGGGGCTGCTACACCCTCAAGCATCATGTCATGGTATATTCCCTGCTTTTTGGTTTTTCTTGTAGCCCCAGAATATAGTGCCATGTCTGACACATAGTAAACACTTAAATTCATATTGAATGACTGATTTTAGATTTTAGGTAGCACTAAATCTATACTATACATTATCCTGGAGAAGTAAACATGCATTTTTTTTAAGTTGAATTTCATTTGATTTTTGTGAAATCTGTTAAGAAGAATATACCCATAGCCTCTTCCATTCCAGTGTTTAGAAAACACTGCTCCTAGAAAGTCCTTCTTTATCTCTAAGCCCCTTACATAGTGAGTCCATTTTGTCTTGTCCTAAAAGTAGTTAAGAGACACAGTTCTCTATATATCATATCTCTCTGTCTCTCTGTCTCTCTCTCTCTCTCTCTGACACACACACACACACACACACACAATTCTCTCATCTGTTTGGCAATTCAAATTGAGATTTTTGCTACACTTCAGAAAAAAAAGGCATTGGTGTTGCTAGTGGAAATTGAGTATTCACATCTGAGTTAGTTTAGAATTTAGAAAGCTATCCAATAATATCAGTATGCTTTCACCAACGGTGTGAAGTACAAAGATTCAATCATCTGTACTGTAGATGTGAGTGCTTCTCTTAACAATGGTGTGTAAGTGGATGAGGTAGCAGGAGATGAAGACACTCAGAGAAACTGTTTTGGAGTCACCAGCCATAGCCCATAACCTGGTGAGCTCCAAGTGCTATTTCATAGGCTAATGGACAAAAGAGACACCTTGGGACTATAATAGATCAATGTGAGTCATCGTTACTAGTAAACGTATCCTGCTGTTGGCCAAGTTATACTTAAATGAAGGGCAGAAAAAAAGAGAAATGATCATAATGTAATATGATTGACCATCAACAAAAACAAACATACAAAAAGTGTCTACAAGAATAAGAGGAAGTACCCTAGTGACTTCTGTAGCTCCTCTGTGGAGAATATGTGGGAAACTGCGGGCGAGAATCACCTCAGAAGAGATGATGTAGATGGGTTTCAAACTATACTGGTAGCCAAGATCAAAGGGCACTAGAGAACTCTGACTGCACTGCATTTCACCTTCTCTGAAATCCAGTCTTAGAGAGTTGCTTAGGGCACTGAGAAGTTAAGTCACTTGCCAGGGTCACACAGTACATGTCAGAGGTGGGATTTGAACCCAGGTCTTCTTGCCTTTGAGGCCAGCTCTTTATCCACTAAGCCATGTTGTCTTTCAAACAAGATCATGCATATATCAAAATATAGTAGAAATGATACACAGGAATGATTAATTATCCTTTTCAAAGCAGTCATGTTTTTGGAAGCTGTGACATATCGTTAGGATCACAGGCGTTCAAGCTGGATTGGACCTAAATAGATTATTTAGTCCAATTTCCAGATTTTACAAATCAGGAAACTAGGGCCCAGGGAAGTTGTATCATGAGACGTCAAGGAATATTTAGGAACCATGGAGAGAAGGTTTAAACCCAGGTCTTAAGATTCTAAGTGCAGTGCTTCTTCTCTATGCCATTTTACACTTAAATCCTCTCCAGGTACTTTGCAATCCAGTAGGACTGGTATCCTAGCTGCTCCTTGTACACACACTCTGCCTCCTGTCTCCTTGCATTTTTCCCAACTATCCTCCATACCAGGAATGTTCTCCCTCCTCATCTCTGCCTCCTGATTTCCTCCAAGTCTCAACTAAAATCAAGTCTCTTCTGATCTCTTCTAATGATAGTGCCTTTCATCTGTTGATTATCCTTTTATCCTAAACATATCTTGTTTGTATGTAGGTATGTTCATGTTGTCTCCTTTTTGGACTATGAGGTCCTTGAAAGCAAAGAAATGGATTTTCTACCTTTCTCTGTACCCCTAGAATGTAGCACAGTGCATGGCACAGAGTAGGTATTTAATAGATGCTTGCTGCCTTGATTTGACTTACACTATAATGTAGCTTTTGCTTATCTTCAATGTCAGAAAATCTTCCTTTTTTGAGATTTAAAAATATTTTTGAAATATGTCTAAAAATTATTTGGAGCCAAGTTTGGTGAATAAAGCCAGTGATAAAATTGGGTGTTGCTACGCAGTAATGCAGGCTAAATTTCTTGAGTGGCTTATAAACTGATACTGAGGTCACAAAATGTCTTAAGCAATGGCAGCATAGTTGGAATGAGAGACAACAATCTACGAAGGAGAAGACAACACTTGTTTGGATGAATAAATGTATTCATCTAGTTAATTTTTATTAAATACCTACTATGGGCAGGCCTTTGTGATAGACATTGAGGGATATAGAAAAATTAAGAGTATATAATCTTGGTGGGGTGGGAGGAATCAAATATACACAGATATCTATAACACAAAACAATGCATGGTAAACACAAGGAAGGCACAAAGTATTACAAAGTTGTGGAAAAAAGTGAGTGCAAAACTGAATTAATTTCTTTCCCCCCTAAACTTTCATCAATATCTTCCTTTTTTTCTGGTGATGACACCATAATTCTTTCAGTGATCCAAGCTCAAAATTGAGATTATGTTTGACTCTTGCCCCTTCCTTATCCTCCATACCACATCAGCTGCTAAGTCCTACTGAATTAAACGTAGACAATGTCTCCAGAATCTCTCTCTTTCCTGCACTCACACTCTCATGCTCCTAGTTCAAGTCTTCATTACTTCTCACTTTTACTATCACAAACCAGTCTTCCTGATTCCAGCCTTTCTTTTCTCCACTTAACACATTATACAACTGCCAAAATAATATTACAAATACCTAGATCTGACCATGTCACTTTCCCACTTAAAATGCCTACGAGATAAAACATAAATGCCATTGCTTAACATTTAAGGCCCTCTACAATCTGACCCAGTCATTCAACATTATTCCCTTTAGGAATTCCATGTTCTAGACATGCTAGTTTTGCTAGCTGCTCTCTCATCTCATTCTACCACTATGTACTGGAATGGGCCATCCATCCCTATTCCAGGAATGTACTACATCTCATTCTCAAGTACTGAAATCCTTATTTTCCTTCAAGGACCCAATTAGGTGCTGCCTTCTTCATAAATCCTTCCCCTATCTCCCTGGCTGAAAGTATTTTCCTTTCCTTAATTTTCATGAAGTCCCTTTCTGGGTCTCTTTCTTTGCTTTCCTTACATTCTAAGTTTTGAACATGTGGTTTGTTCTACTATAGATAATAGGTAGTGAGTTTCTGAGGGGCAGAGAGGTGTCATCTTTGCATAATACCTTGTTTGTGGTAGGCATTTAAATAAATATTTGCTGAATTGTCAAGATACTCATGTACACATACATAGCAACGTAAAACCCCAGGATGTGGGTTAACTTGGCATTACCATATTCTCCCCTCAATTCCACATTAACCCTTTAGGGCACATCTTGTCATTCCCTTCTTTCACCTTTCAAGGATGCTCTGGATTAGAGTTTCTTAGAATGAGTATCACAACATGATGTCGTTTGCCATGATTACTACCCCAAGCTTGGGAATCTTTCAGCTTGGGGTCACTACTTAAACTCTCTCTTAACCTTCTCTCTCCTCCCCTTGTCCCATTCCTTCTCCTCTCCCCTGTCCTGGCACGCCATGAGAAGAGGCTCTGACAACTGTCATTTTGGGTCAAGTGAATAAATGATGGGTTTGGGGACAGTGTCTGGATCTGTGATTTCATTAGAGTGGAGAACCTCCACTGTGGTAAATGTTATCGATAAATATCAGTAACTTCTGCAATTTACAGTCAGAAGACCTAGATTCAAATCTTGATTATGTCACTTGTGGATTACATGATATTAGGCAAACCTCCTCACCCTGGGCCTCATCTTCCTCATGTGTGAAATGAAGGGGCCAGACAAGACGACCTCAAAGGTTCCTTCTAATTCTAACTCTGTGAACCTATAATCCTGTGACATCTTATGATGAATAAATTTAAATCAATCACTGCAGCATTCTGAAGGTATTTCCTTTTTAGTCTGATCTGTAATTGTTGAAGGAAAGTTCTCCCTGCTCTGTGGAAAGGAATTTCAGTAAACACATGAGATGGGGGATATTTTGAGAAGGTATGTTGAATATAATAGACGTGTGAAATGATCACTGAACAACGTGGGGAAGAACAGTTTGATTTATAAAATTAGGTTGAAATCATGTGATATGAGACTCTATTCTATGCTATTCTGCTAAGTGACATGTCAGTGGGAAATAGAAAGAAAGAGTGAAAAGGATGCAATGAAGAAAACAAGGCAAAATGCATTGAGAAATTTGAAGGTGGATGATCAGCTTCATAGGGGGTGCAATGAAGGAAAAAATGGAGGAAGGAAAGGAGATGGCAGCCCTAAATGAAATGGGAGACATAGGACGAACTAGGGGTGGGAAAAAGGGGGGAAATACGGATGTTAAGGAGATGACGCAGGACACCAGTGAGATAACCAAGTTTTTCTGATGATGTGAACCAAGATGAAAATGATGGAAATGGTTACCAAACAGTTACCAAATCTTAAAATATCCGAGGTGAATGCAACTTTGAATGTAACTTAATCCAGCCCAGGGGCGGGGAACCTGAAGTTTTCAAGGCTACATGTGGCCCTCTAGGTCCTCAAGTGCTGGCCCTCTGACTGAATCCAAACTTCCCAGAACAAATCCCCTTAATAAAAGGATTTGTTCTGTAAAACTTGGACTCAGTGAAAAGGCCACACTTGAGGACCTCAGAGGGCCAGATGTAGCCTCAAGGCCACAGGTTCTCCCCCCCACCCCGCACCACTTTCTAGCTCATTCCTGAGCAGGAATTCCCTCTATAAATCCCCAATGAGTGCTCATCCAATACTCTCTTACAGATTTCCAAGAATGAAAAACTCCCTACCTCCTGAAACAAATGTGAAATGTTATACTTTCAGATGAAATCACTATAAGTTTTATTTAACTTTTTACTTTGTTACAAGAGACCCCTCACAAATTCCTATCTTGCATTAAAGTTCAACTCAGGTGTCATATTTTTTTATGAAGACTACTTTGAGTCAATCAAACAGAATTTCTCTTCTTAGATTAACTTGTATTAACTTGTGCACATGTTGTATAACCTGTCATCTCTCTAGTGGAATGTTAGCTCCTTGAAAGGACTATTTGGTTTTATCTTTGCATCCTTAACACCTAGCACAGTGGATTTGCAATAAATATTTGTTGAAATTGCCAAAATGAATTCGAAGTTAAGGACTGAGCCTTAGAGAAGGCAGATAAGAAAGGAGATGTTAAAAAGTTAGCAAAACAAAGAAGAAATGGCTAGAAAGCCAGGAGAAGGAGGAGACTTATGAATTTTTTCCCTCTTACCATACCATACGCACTGGCTTCACTTGATGGAAAAGTCCCCACCATCTTCACTCCAAGAGAGTGGGTCTCCTATTGAACTGGATTGTATTAAAGAAACAGTACCTAGATATACCTGACCACTTTCTTTACTGCCACTTCACAAGTGACTTGTAGAGAACATGAGATCGCATTGTGCTTAATGTTTATGATCTACCAAGAAGCATTGGATTAGGAAGAGTATAATGACCCATTAAAAACTTTTCCAATAAGGTGTTTCTCATGCATACAAAGTGAGAAGTAACCCTGTTCAACAATACTCTAATCATAAACATCAGGGGAAGCATAAAAAAGGAAGAAAGTATGCTTGCCAAAGGTGTTTGCCACTGTGATGGAGAAGATCCAGTATACAGTTTAAGTTGAAATGCACTTCTTGGTGGACAATGAGGTGCTCTGAGATGTTTGGATTTACAGATGACATTGCCATTGTTACATTATGCTAGAACATTATGAAGTCTCCTAGCTGAGATCCCCAACTATTAAAAAAATGTTAGATTGTCTGCAGAAAGGAAAAACCAAGTGGATGAAAAAAGTATAATGTTGAGATTAGGCTATGCAGTTGGATCTTTAGAACCTGTCAGTATGTACTATTCAGAACAGACAGTATAGATGGATGAATGGGTCCTCCAGTTGAATATGAGAAAAGAAGATTGTACTCTGTTTAGGAAATTGTAAAAGCTCCATTACTGACTCCTAAGATACCCATGAAAACAAAGCCACATTTTAAAAAAATATCGACAATCTACTGGTATTGTAATTATGACAATAAAACATGAAATATGACTGTCTTCAATTTAAAAAAAATGAGTATCATATAGAAGGAAAGGATGAGGAACATGGTGAATTTAAGCAGGATATGGCACACAACGAATAAGGAACCTCAAGGGAAAACAGGAATAAAGGATATCATAAATGAAATGTAAAATGGATAGGAAGAATGGGCTATTCACATGCTGAGGCTGCAAGCTATATCATTGCAGAGAACTCCTAAATTGGTGAGATCATAGATCCATTAGTATAAAGTGAGAAATGTTAATCACCATGAACAAAGCTGTAACTAGGGTAATTAAACCTTCTTTCACCTGGGCAAAAGCAGTTAAGGAGGGGGGTGGTGGCGGCAGCAAAGAGGACAATCTAACCATCAGGGAAACCAAAAGCTGGGGCAGCTATCTAGACTATGCTGGGAAAAAGAGTCCCTGGAGATGGACACCACAGTGACAGAACCTTGGGGGTAGTAAACTAGGGAACGGGAAGGGAAGGGTTCTGCAATGCACTGAAGACCAAGGTAGGAATGGGATGCATTCTTAGGGATAGCTGTCTCTAGATTGCTGCAGGAAAACAGGTATATACCTAGCTCAGGATGCTGGTACAAAGCTCCAACTGCACCATTCTTGTTATAACTCTGACCATTAATTTCAAATTATTAATTTAAGTTAATTTAAAAAAAACTAATTTAAAATCATCACTGTAACCTCTTAGAAATGCTACTTTATAATTAGTGAGTTATTGAGAAATATTTTCCAATGCCTTAATTCTCTCTGAAACACTAGTAGATAAAATGCATCTATGTAGCTCAAAGTAAAGTTTGCTTAAAAAAAACCAGAAATATGTACAAATCCATGCAATTATGTTTTTGGAAATGTTATATGTATTCATGTAAAAGTGGATTTGAATTATATGCAACTATATTTGGTATTACTTTTGAAAGCGTTTAAATTTTTTTTTCCTGGGGCAGCTAGGTGGCGCAGTGAGTAGAGCACCAGCCCTAGAGTCAGGGGGACCTGAGTTCAAATTTGACCTCAGACATTTGACACACTTACTAGGTGTGACCTTGGGCAAGTCACTTAACCCCAATTATTCTGCTTTCCCCCCCTCTAAAAAAATTTTTTTTTCCTAATTAAACATTTTGTCTTGTGTTAGAAATGTTCAGGGCAATTTTGCCACATACCTTTTTAAAGTCTCAAAATTGGGAAAATTGGCAATAAAATTAATGAAATGTATAAAAATAGTAAATAAACTATACGTAATAAGAGGGAAAACTATATTTATAAAATTACAATAATTAAAAGTGAAATTAAGTAAAGAAAAAAGTAGAAAAGTAAAAAGTCAGCATAAAGTTAGACTGAAATTAGAAACATTAAAGAATATACAAATAAAAAGACTAATCCATAGGAGTACAGTTCCAGAGTGAGAAATTAAATTGGAAGCCATCTGGTCCAATTCTCTCATTTTATACACGAGGAAACTGAGCGAAACAAAAGTCAAGGTTATAAGACAAATTACATTCCTAGCACTTAGCATTGTGCCTGGCACATAAGAGATATTTAATAAATGCTTACTGATTGACTTGTTTGTTGATTAGATAACTTGCCTATATACATACAGGTAGTAAGGGCAGAGTTGGAACTTGAACCCAAGGTTCTTTGAGGTTCTAGAGTTTTTCCCACTGTTCCACATTGCCCCAGGGCACCATGCTGGGAAAGCAACACTGACAATGAAAAAGGTATTTTTGGAGAATGTAAAAAGTAGCTGGTTCCCAACGTTAGGTCAGTAGCACCACGTAAATACTAAGCTAAAAGAATTGTGAAATTGAGTTCCTCGATTTGTGTATCTATAAGCCTATTACTTAAGTTAAATATTTAATATAAGTTCAAACAGTAAGTGGTAGGAATAGTCTACAAAAAGCTGTTATGCATCTTAAATAAATGAAATTATTATAAAATAAATGACTTAGGCATTTAGCCCTCCCCAAATGTAGCACATATTTAAGGTCTTCATTTCATGGCTACAGTATCAATGGTTCAAAAACTTGCTTGCAAAAGAACAATGAAAAAATTACCAGAAAGCTCAAATGCTTTTGCAAATGACCCTGAGTTAATTAGAAAAGTCTGCACCCTCACCATTCCACTTCTCACGTGTCAGCTTTCATTAAATCAAAAAAAAAAATCTCATTTCAAAGCTAACAAACACCACGGTTAACAAAACTGTTAAAATGGGATCAAGTGGGCACATTCCTAGGTTCCTCTATGATGTCATACTGAGCAGCCTACAGCTGAACTTGTAAGAAGTAGGAATGATTTTTCAATATAAGAAGTATCTGATCTAATGCTAATTTTCTCTCTATAGGCTAACTGTGTTGGGAACAGGTGGCCCTGCTTTCAATTATGGAGGGCTAGCATGCCAGTGTGAGGCCTGGATTAGTTCACCTTCTCACGGGGAATTTGCCTCGGTTGGGAATGGATTTATTATGGCTTCACACATGGAATGGAGCTCATGTCAGCTGAGGGCAGTGACACATCATATGATTCAAATTAACCTGCTGTGGACTGTTCCGCAGGGCTGCAAATGGGTATTAAAATGACGACATTTTAAAAACAGCTTGAAAGAAACCAGGATTGCTGAAGTACAATGGTTCCAATTTGTTCCAACTAATCTATCACCTGCTGTAGAGATGATTCTAGGGGGTTCTGGTAGCTGCTGTTTTTGAGGTTTCCCCCAACCACTGACCTTGCTAATGGAGACAACTGTTGCCTTTGGAGGGATAGGAGAGTGGACTTTTAGGTGTTTTTTGATGTACAAAGCCATTAGTTCTCATGGATTGTAAACAAGCAGTATAAAAAAAAATGGCAAAGAAAGGCAAAGATCTTGAACTTTATTTCCTTCCTGCTGCAGTGAGTGGTAAGAGTAGCTTTCTTGTTACTCTGTTTAGGTAAAGTGATACTCAGAAAACAAATCCAAATGGCTAAATTCAAAAGCCACCACAGTTAAGAAATATTGGCAAAGAAAATTTTGCATTTGCCCTATTTCTAAAGTGAATTATGGCAAAATAAATCATACTTTGTCAATGATCCAAACATTTTATAATAATGGCAGACCAATATTTTTAAGGTCTTTTTTTTTTTTAAATCATTATGTATTTGGATTTTTTGGGGTCTTTTTTGAGGCAACTGGGATTAAGTGACCTGTCCTGGGATACACTCTAGTGTCTGAGGCCAGATTTGAATTCAGGTTCTCCTGACTCTAGGGCTGGTGCTGTATCCACTGCATCATCCAGCTGCCCCTGAGTAATTGTTTTTAAAGGACAACCGTATAGATTGGTGCTATAACTTTTAATGTTAATTACCTTTACTCTTAAAACTCGATAGAAGGCAAAACAGAATTTTTAGTGGTGTACCACGATAGATTCATTCATTTATTGAATGCCTAGACTTAAAAACAGCTTAATAAAAACGGCAACAAGGACTGCAAAGTGTTTTATGTATGTTAACTTATGATTTTTATAATAATGCTGCGATGTAGGTGCTATTATTACTCCTATTCCACAGTTGAGGAAATGAGCAAAGGGAGGTTAAGTGGCTTGCTCAGTTGGGGTCATGTAGCTAGTAGTTGTCTGTGGCAGTGTTGGAACTCAAGTCTTCCTTACTCAAAGTTTCACACTACCTACTACATTACCTAGCTGCCCAATAACTTCCAAAAAGCATGTTTTATAGTGGATATTTAAAAATCATTATTCATAAATAAAAACAGAGACTTTAATTTTGTCTTCCTGGGAGTGTTTGTGTGTGGTGGTGGTGTCAGTACTGTTAAAGTTAAGATCTATTCCCACAGTTGCAGTAATGAACAGTTACTCCTCCTAGTATAACCTAAAATCTGGAAGAAATATCACTCTTCTTTAGTTGCCAAAAATGTATAAAATAGACAATTCATGTGGCAAGAAATGTACTAATATATCCTGTTGTTCCATTTAATTGGTGGTTTTTAAGTCTTGCAACTTGCTAAGGCCCTTTTGATCTCTTAAGTTAATAGAGAAGGACAACCTGGTTTCCTTTGTGGTGGAAGAATAAAATGATTCTGTGGGACAACATCTACTTATCTCCTTTAGCAGACAAACTGCTAACAATAAGAAAGTTCTTGTCTAATATAAAAAATTCAAGAGCTTTCCAGACCTCCTGTTTCAGGGTATATGTCCCACATTACACACAACTGATACATCTTTCAAATAACTTATGTAAGGAAAAAAAAAGCAACTTAGTTTAAAATATCTGAACTTTAAATAACAAACACCATTCACTAAATGCTATATTTGATTCTTAACAAAAGCTTTGTAGAAGAAGTCATTCACCTTTGTATCACTAAAGGTGCCACATCCTGTCTGGTCCCTACCTTCACTGGGCCTTCTCAGATTGCTTTGTATTTATTCATGTATACGTTTTATCCTCCAAATAGAATGTAACCTCCTTGAAGTCAAGGACTTTGTGGTTTTGTCTGTCTATCCTTATTGGCTAGTTGAGTATTGACACAGAGTAAACCCTTAATGAATACATATAGGACTGAATAGTCAAACATGGCCACAGCAAGAATATGATCTCTGATGATTTAACAAACATGTTACTGTTGATCGTGTACCACAGATAGATTCAGAGCTAAGATTTTCTTTCATTCGAATGATCCAATTACTGTACAAGCTGAGGATGCAATTTATCCATGCCTATTAAAGTCACTGATAAAAATAGCCTTGTATTATGCCACTAGAGCTCTCCCTTGAGGGTAATGTTGCTCAATTAATTAATACTTCTTAGGTAAAGTTGTTCAGTTATGAATACACTTGATTTTACTAAAATCTAATCCAAATTTCTCTATTTTGTCCACAAGATATCACGGGGGATTCTGTCAAATATCTTACTGAAACACAAATACATTACTCCCCTTCCTCCCCCGCCTTCTCATATTCTACCTGTGCAGCAGTTTGTACAGAATAGTCATACTTAGAATTAGAAAGATCTGGATTTCAAGCCTACCTACTTAACAGCTCTGTGACCTTGGGCAGGTTACTAGATCTCTCTGTGCCTCAGTTTTCCTCATCTGTAAAATGAGGGAGTTGGATGTGATAACCTTTAAGGTCTCATTCAGCTCTAAATCTATGATTCTATGATCCTATAAAAATGTCCAGAAAGTCTAATGAGGGACTGGGATCAGTCAGTGACAGCCCATTCCTTATGTGTAGGCATAGCATGCTCTGCCTGACATAACCCCCATGTGGACTTTGGAGCACATGTGTTGTTGATGGTCTGCTTCAGTTGGCTGCCGAGTCAGAACTGAGAATTCCTTTTTAAAAAAAGTGCATTAACTTTGGGGTCTCTTTCCAACGTGGAGGAGTTCTAGCGAGGAATATGTTATAACCCTTTGTGTAAGGAGATCATAAGACTTTACCCCTCCACCAGGGTCACTACCATGTGGCAGTTGAGTTCATGGCCCTGATGCTGCTTTTGTTTCTGTTGTATTTATGCTTTCTACCTTATAGCTTTAAAAAGTTGGAAAAGTTCATATCAAGGCAATTCTCAAAGACATTCAAGATATCAATATCCATGTTAAAAAATGTTCCAAACCACTAACAGAGAAATGCGAATTAATGAAACTGAGTTTTACCTTACACTAATAAGACTGGCAGGTAGCAAGGTGGCAGAATGGCTAGAGTGCCCTGGAGTCAGGAAGACACATCTTCATGAGTTTAAATCTGTCCTCAGACACTTATTAGCTGTGTGAACCTGGGCAAGTCACTTTACCCTGTTTGCCTCAGTTTCCTCATCTGTAAAATCAGCTGGAGAAGGAAATGGCAAACCACACCACTGTTTTTGCCAAGAAAACCCCAAATGGCTCATGAAGAGTCAGATATGATTGAAAAACAACTGAAAAACAAGATTGGCAAAGATGACGGAAAATGAAAAATGGTAAATGTTGGAGGGGCAGTGAGAGAACAGGCACATTAAAGCACTGCTGGTGAGGCTGTGATTTAGTACAGCTATTCTGAAAAACAATTTGGAACTCTGCTCCTGAAGTCATTAAACAGTGCATACACTTTGACCCAATGACACCTCTAATTATACCCCAAAAAGACTGAAGAGGGGAAAAGGACTCATATGAACATTAATATTTAAAGCAGCTCTTTTCTGTGGTGGAAAAGAACTGGAAACTCAGGGGGTCCCTATCAACCGGAGAATGGCTGAACGTATGATGGCATATGAATTTAATGGAATACTACTGTCAGAAGAAATAATGAAAAGCCTGGGTTTAGAAAAACCTAGGAAGACTTACATGAACAAATGATGCAGACTGAAGTAATCAGAACTAGGAATTTATATAATAATAACAAAGACAGCCAACTTTGAAAGAAAGATCTCTAGATCACAGCTAATCGTGATTTCAGAGGAGTAATGATGATTGATACTATTAAGCTCCTGACAGAGAGGAAAATGCAGAATGACACAAACACTTTTTTAGACGAACAATGTGGAAATTTACTTCACTTGACTATGCATATTTGTTACAAAAGTTTAGTTCTTTTTTCCTTTTACAATAGGAGAGGGGTGAGGAGAAAAGAAAATAATGCTTGTTAATTTAAAAATGAAGAGAAATGAAAAAGAGAGATTGAGAGATTGTTAGAAGTTTGGCAACTGGAGTTAATGTCAGATTCTGTGGACGAGGGAGAGGGAGGCAGTAACTTCAGCTATGAAATGTTTAGGAGTAAAAATGGCAGGGCAAGTACTGCTTTCAGGTTGAGCCTAGCTCCCCAGGGACCAAGATGATACATATAAGGGAGAAAGTATCTTTGAGTGTTTAGGGCAAATGTTTGTACTTCTGTTCTTGCTATATCTGGCAAATATTCTTCTATAAAAGTTAGCTATGTTAATTAACTAAATGAATCTGGGTGCTAATGACTGGTAGTTCAGAATGGGGCTTGAGCTGATAACATCAGAAAGACTACCCCTAGAAGTCTGATGGGGAGAAGTAGCTAGCCATACTCTAAGGCCTCAAATTATTAGTATGAATAAGATTTAGGGTAAAGATCCTCAGAGCTTAAAAAGACTATAAAAAGAAATAAAGTCAGTTCTCCCTCAGTATTCTTGCCTGTTTGCTTTATTTTCCCCTTATAAGGTTTCTGGTTTTATCTAATTCTATGAAGCATCGCATTGATATGCTTGGTATTGCTTCAAGTTAATTAGAAAATCTTGACCTTGCCAAGTAGATAGGTCCCTGTTCCTCCATTTCCTAGAATGGAACCACAATCCTCTGTGGCTTTCTCAGTAACTGCTTGTTTGCAGTTCTTGTTTTCCATGGAAGTGGCTCCCTTTTGGACCACTATCCTTGATCCTCCCACAGCGCAGTCATATCTAGGAGATAGACAGGAGTTTCTGGAGCTCTTGTAGCTCCAGTCCCCTCCTATATTATTCATCATTGTATTTTCCCTGTTGTAAACAAGAGCCATAGAGGATATGAGACCTATGAAGGTTCTAACACCAACATTTTATTTAGAAATATATGACTAAATTATTCTACAAGGTCCAAAACACATGGTTGTCCCTCCCACACTTTCTATCCTAGGATGAAGAAAAAGAACTCACATTTCTAAAATACTCTAAATGTTTTAAAAGTTTTCTCATAGCTACCAAAAGTATACTATTCAAATCTTGATGAAATGAACACAAAATTCATTTGGAGAAACAAAAAATATATAACATCACATAAAATATTTAAAAAGGTAGGAATGAAGCAAGAATAGTGCTTCTAGACTTTAAACTATATTCTAAAAATGCAATCATCCAAACTATTTGGCACTCGTTAAAAAAAAGAAAAGTAGATCAATGGATCAAGTATTTGAAAGGCTGACATGTGAAAGAGGGAAGAGACATTCTCCTGGCCACGAAGGAGGAAGTAGGAACAATGGGTGGAAGTTGCAAAGAGATAAGTGTAGGTTTGATGAAAGGAAAAACTTCTTAACGGATCTCTCAAAGAAGTGGAATGTGTTGCCTTGGGAGGTAATGGGTCCATCTCACCGGAGGTTTTTAACTAAAGGCTGTGTCACCACATGCAGGCTGTATTATAGAGGTTCATCCCTGCCCCTCCCCCCACCCCGCCCCGTACGAAATGAATGGTCATTAGATGATCAAAGAGATCCTTTTAGACTTTTAAATTGATTCTGTAATTCTGTACTGCACAACAATGCTTATGACTTTAAAAACAGACATCTACATGAAAACACAATATCCTACCTGGTCCATTAAGGAAGTCTTTAATTTGTAGAACAACAAGAGAAGGTGGAATTCCACTTTTGGTATCTATTTCTCCAGCCACTGTCTGTAACCAGACCTTCGAGTAATCCAGAGCTTCTGGTAGTGTCTTCCCAGGATCTGAAGTGACAAGATCATAATCCAGACCATTAATAACATTTCAAGACTATAAATTGGGCTTTTAAGAAATCAAGGAAACCAGCTCCAATATACAAATACCTCTTTAATATTTCAGCAATGATACCAGAATGTGTTTACAATGTATCTATACCTTTACATATAGAGATATGTATGTGCATGCACACAAACACACATATATCCTTAATTCCAAGATTGAGATACTGACAACATTTGGTACATGTAATGTAATAGCTACTGAAGTAGCTAAGAGAATAAAGACTACCTGAAATTTTATTTATTTCATTTTTCATTAGAGTCTATGTTATACAAAATGCTCACTGTTAAGTGAATGTGGGACAGGGTTTTTTTTTTTTATGCCAGAACCAAATTAAAGAACAAAAAAGTAAACTTTATAGAAGCTTTAAAAAGTGGAACATACTTAAAGATATCATAGATTAGTATTGCTTTAAGAATTATTTGATCTACTTCGGGGTTTCACTGACATTGTAATCACTTTTTATTGCTAAGCTTTTGCAATTTCCTTCAGTAGCTTTTCCTAATTAACCTAAATGCTTAAAAAAAAAAAAAGTTCCTTAAGATCTACAATTAAAAATAAAACTTGAGGTACTCAACTTTATGTGCTAAATGCTGCATATTTTTATTTACCCTTTTTGGCTACTGATTATGGAAAAATAACATGAGTTTACTTTTTTAATTCTTGGCAATGTTACTCTTACTGAAATAACCCTTTAAAAATGACTGCTGTATCTTGGCATACAATTTTTTTCTGTGTTTTTTTTTGACCTTCTATTCAGTTTTCCTTTAGTTCCAAAATTGTTTTTCCCTGTGTGTTTTAATGGCCTCAGAATGTAAATTTTATAGAGATGCTCTTGCCATAGAGTCCATCTATCCCATTTTCATTTAATTTGAAAAGTCTTAATAAAGTATTATTTATTTTAGGTTTTATTGATTGGATTACTTTCAAGAATGGCATTTACATATTATATTCAACATATGGTCTTACACTAACACTGTCATATGTGAATGGGCATATAAATTTTACCTTGGAATTTGTATTTCTTGACATTGTCATGTGATTCTGATGAAATCTGGCACTTCTGTACATTTATGTGATTTCAAAGAAAATACTGAAACCAACTGATGGTGATGTTAGACCTATGTGGTAAAGATCAAATGCTGTCAGTGCATTCTTCCTTTTTTTAAAAAATATGATGCATGATTTTAAAGCAGTAAATACATTACAGAGTAGACCCATCACTAAGTAATGCTGTTCCTAGTCTTGCTCTCAGAATGTGGCCTTGTACATAGGTTGTTACTAGTAAGAGATGCAAACAGGCTCATGCATCTAGTGTTCTAATAATTTTTGCCATCATCAGCAAAGAAATTAGTAGGTTAGAGCAGCACTCCTCAAATTATGGGTCACAACCCCATGAAAAATTTGGCAACAGTAAAAGGTTTCTGAACATGCCATGACGAAAAATTAATTAAAAATCAAATGCGTAATGAATCCGTGGTGTTTCTGGTAGCACTTGCCAGTGTTGCAACTTCACTGCAGCCTCACTGCGCACTCACTTCATACTGCACATGCCCTCAGGCCATACAATATTAAGGAACGCTGTGAAAACTACCCAAATGAGAAAAGGCGTGAGTGGAAAAAGTTTAAGAAGCCCTGCATTAAAGCACAGAACCTGAATCTGCATAGGGTTCTGACTGAAATTTCTTTACCTAACCATGGTCTTTAATTATTTCATTTTACCATGACCTCTAATCCTTCCAGCTGTCAACTAATTGTTTCCCAGGTCATCACCCTAGGACTGTCTACCCTACACTTCCCTTCCCTGTCTCAACTCCTTGGTGAATCAGTTCAAGCCCATACTATCCCCTGTACTCCAGTACTTTGTACTCTTTTCTTATCTCCAATCATATCTTGGCAAACCTCCATCCTGAATTACTCTTCCTACCACCTGCCTCCTTTGCTCTTATTCATGTGTTGCTGAATGGGGCTGGAGAAAATTTTGTAAAGTGCTTTACAAAAATTTTCTCATTTTATCCTCACAACAACCTAGGGAGCTGGGTACTATTATTGTTATCCCCATTTTACAAACAGGGCAACTGAGACAGAGGCTAAGTGTCTTGTTGAGGGTCACAGAGCCAGTAAGTATCCATTGCAAGATTTAAACTTGGTATTCCTCACTCCAGAAGGCAGCTAGGTAGCTCAGTGGATAGAGTGCTGGGCCTACAGTCAAGAAGATCTGAGTTCAAATCTGCCCTTGGACACTTACTAGCTACGTGACCCTGGGCAGATCACTTATCCTTTGAAGGTCTTAACATACTGGAGAATGAAACGGCAAACCATTCCAGTATCTTTGCCAAGGAAACCCCATGGACAGTATGGACCAATGGTCCACAGGGTCATGAAGAATCGGGTACAAGTGAACAACTTCTTCACTCCAGGTGCAGTGTTTTATCAATTGTACCACTTAATTGTGAGTGCCTTCTTTGTATCCCCAGGGTTTAGCACAGTGCCTAATAAGTGCTTAATAAATGCTTGTAGAATAACTAATGATGGAACTCCTGAAGATTTGTAAAACACGTTACACCTATTGTCTTATTTGAGCTATATACAACAATCCTGTGAGGTAGGTGCTATTATTATCTTCATTTTACAGATGGAGAGACTGAGGTTAAAAGAAACTTCTCACAAAAGATGTCACTTGAGCTCAGCTTTGAAGAAAACTAAATATTCAAGGAGAGAATTTATTCCAGGCATAGAAGATAGACTGTTCAAAGGAACAAAGATAAGAGATAGAGTCCTATGTAGGAAGATCAGTGAGAAGGCCAGTTTGGATAGACCAAAAAATATGTGATGATATGTATATATAAGCATACATATGTGTGTAGGTATATGCATGTACACACATGTACATATACATATACATATACATGCATATTGAAGCTGTTAAGGTTGGTTAGAACCAGGTTGTAAAGGGATTTAAATGACCATCAGAGGAGTTTTTATTTGATCAGTGAGACAAAAGGGAGTCACTGAAGTTTACTGAGCAGGGCAGTGGCAGGTCCTAAACCTGATCAGAAGGGTTGAGAAAGGTGAGATCAGAAAAGTATAGAGCTGTTTGTGAAACATGAGCACCCTGGTGCCTATTGTAAAGGCCTCCTACATCAGATCAAAGTAGGAGCTGGGATTCCTGGGATAATATGACTGGAAACTTCTGGATGAACAAAATGATAGATTAACTATTCTCTGCAAAATTCCTCAAACCTCTGACCTCCAAATACATGAATTTTGGTTATAAATATTTAAAGAAAAATCCTCAAGATACAACAAGACAAAACAATAGGTGAGTAGGAGTATTAAGAATTAACACGAGAGAACTTTAATACTAAAAATAATTACTGAGAGACCCTCATAAGAGACCCCCATACCCACCTTCAGTGAATATAAGATAAATTGCAGGCTTTTGCAGAATAGTCCTTTAAGTAGGGAACACCATGGCTACAGTGACTGTCTGAATATCCCCATCCTGATCTTATCCCTTAAGAAGCAGCAGTTCACTCTGAAGCTCAGAGGTTGGGCCGCAATAGGTCTCTGCCCAAGCTCCACTTAACGGCTGTATTTTGGGCCCTCCTGGCTTAGAGTGAATGTCAATGGAAACAGTTTCTTTTTAGAACAGCAACCCTGAGGGTCTTCCCCTCTCCCACCTAGATTTTTTTTTCTTTTTTCTAACTAAAGGGGCCATCCCTTGACTCACTTCTTAAATAGGCCTATTCACTGAATGGGCATTACCTCACTCTAAGTGAGTACATGAAAAGGCCTTAGCTGAAAAGGGCCAGGGTACATTGCATCTTGGGTCATCTCCAGTCATCCTGTTGAATATCAGGTAACTAGATTCAGATGGCTCTGGAGGAGAAAGTGAGGCTGGTGACCTTGCACAGTCCTCCCTCACTCAAATCCAAGTCAACTGCAAGTCGTATCATCATTTCCCTGAAGTCATGGTCCTCTTCGAAAATGAAGGACAAACAACCCAGGTTAAGTGATGGAACAAAGGACTGTAGAAATAAATGGATAAAGATAGCACAGAGGGGCTGGGTTTGATTTCAAGGAAATACTGAATGGAAACCTAGTTGCATTTTTGAGATTACTCAGAACAAGGACCCAGGCAGGCAAAACTCGCCTTTCAGGTCAGCATTGGCATCTGTGGCACCAATAAAATAAATGGAGAGACCACAGTCATGGAAAATAAAAGAAAAAGTCTGAAGCATCAAAGATATCAGTAATATAAGTCCAGAGCACAATGGATCAGATCCTAAAAATCAGAATGAAAAATCAGCAACACTAATATACAGTTAATAAATGTAATACAAAAGACAAGATTGCTTGATGAGAGACAGAACACTGTACCCTACTTTCCTCCTGAAGATCACAGAATAGTAATAAGATATCTCAAAATGCCTAATAAGAGAAGTATAACTCATTAAAAAAAATTAGGGGAAGTAGAGCCATGATGGCAAAGTAGTAGAAGAAATACAATGGGCTTTCTGCCCAAACAGGCGTAGAAAACGTACCAAACCAAATCCTGATGGAGAAATCCAAGAAAAAGTCACAGTGAGTCATTTGTCCAGCCCAGGGTGACATAGGGAAGACAGGAAAATTTGTGGACAAAGGGACAGAGTATGACTGAGAGCTTAGTATCAAGCAGAGTATTCCAGTGCAAAGGAGAGACTGTACAGCAGGGCAAGAGTGATTCCGAGACCTATACCAGGGCACCATGACAGGAATAGGTGCCAACTGGAAGCTTTGTTTCTCATTACTCAGTTCCAGGTCATACATTCCAAGGCAGAATGAAGAGGAGATCTGTACTCAGGCCTGGTCTTCTGGGGTGAGGAGCAGTTGCAGACCCTAGACAGTGTATTGAGAGATGAAGTTCAGAAAAAAGCAGCAGCTGTTTGGCTTGGATCTCAGGAACCCTAAAATGAAATCTGAATTGAGAAATTAGGCTGGAAGAATGAGTAAACAAAAAAAGAATCCTACTACAAAAAGCTATTATTGTGATAGGGATGCCTAATAAACAAATCCAAAAAAAATGACTTTAAAGCATCTACAAGTAGAGACTGAAAGAAAAACACAATTAAGTATTCAACTAGAACTATTGGTGAAGATGAAGCAAGAGTTTAAAAAAATTGTTTTTTGTAAATGAAATGAGAACACTAGAGGAAAAAATTGGAAAAGAAATGAGAGTTATGGAAAGAAGAACTGGAAAGAAAATTAACAGCTTGGTACAAAAAGTACAAAACTGCCCAAGCAACAAACTCCCAGAAAAATAAGATGAAGCAAACAGAAGCTAATGACTCCGTAAGACAAGAAATATTAAAACCAATCCAAAAGAATGAAAAAAAATTAAAGAAAATGTAAGGTATTTCAACAAAAAACCAAAATAAAACAAAACACCCAACCTGGAAAACAGATCAAGTAGAAAAAATTTAAGAATTGTTGGACTACTTGAATGCCATGACCAAAAAACAAACAAACAACAACAAAAAACCAGACCATAATTTAAGCAATCTTAAGGAAAACTAGTCAGATCTCTTAGAACCAAAGGACAAAGTAGAAACAGAAAGAATCCACTTGTCACCTCCTGAAACAAATCCCCCAAATAAAAACACTCATCAACACTATAGCCAAAGTCTAGAACTTTTAGGTCAAAGAAAAACTACTAGAAGTAGCCAGAAAGAAAGAATTCAAATACTGAGAAGCTACTTACAGTTACCACTACAAAAGAATGGCAAGCTTACAATACAATATTAAAGAAAGCAAAGGACATAGGCTAATAATCAAGAACACCTGACTCTGCAAAACTGAGTATAATCCTACAGAGGAAAATAATATGTACCTTTCAATAAACAGAAGACTTTCAAGTATTCCTGATGAAAACACCAGAACTGCATAAAAACCCTGAGGGCAAACACAGGAGTTAACCGAAACATTAAAAAAGTAAACATAAGTGAGCAACCATAAGGGACTATACACAAGGCTAAACTGTTTGCATTCTAGTATGGAGAGAGGATATGCATGTCTCCTTAGAACCCCATCAGCATCAAGAGTCATAGAGAGAGTCTAATTAGAGAGTTTGGGAGTGGATCTGTTATGTCTTGATGATCTCACAATACAACATTCAAGCACCTACTATGTATTAAGCACTATGCTAAGCACTTGAGATAGAAATAAGAAAAGACAGTACAAGACCTCACGGAGATTATAGTCTAATGAAAGAAGATAATACACAAAAGAAAGCTAGAAAAGCAGGGCTGAGGGGAGGCAGAAGGGCACGAAGATGGTGGAGCCAAATCCATCCACGCAGCTGGTAGGAAATGAAAAGTTAGCTGAGCTTTTGGGCCCTCTGTAAAAAAAAAAAAAAAAAAGGCTTTGGAAATAATTTTATCTTCCACTCTCCAGTCCTCCAATCAGAGAAAGGGAGGCAACTGAAGGTAGTAGAGATATGAATACCAAGGCTGAAGCAATCTCTGTGATGAAGAGTTCCTGGTAGATGAGGTTATCCTGGGGTCAGGGAAGGGGAATGATGGTGGTGAAGTTGAAAAGTAAGCAGTGTAGCTGGTGTGAAGTGAAGTGTTAGCTGAACTAAGAGAAGAATGGAAAGAAAAAGGAAGAACAACACACTAGGGAAAGGGAGGTTAGGGAAAATTATCTTACATAATGAGGGTACACAAGTGGATATCTTTGTAAACAATGAGGAAGGGGTGGGGGTGAGCAGCTGACACAAACTTTACTTTAGCTGGTCAAAGGATAAAAACACACACATACACAGACACACAGAGTTGTACACAGAAATACGTTTCACTCAACAGGAAGATAGGAAGGAAATACAAGGGAGAAGAGGGAATTAGACAGAGGGAGGGATTAGCCTTAAGCAAAACATACTCTACCAAAGGATATAGAAAAATATTTATAGCAGCTCTTTTTGAGGTGGCAAAGAATGGGAATCTGAGGCGTGCTCATAAATTGGGGAATAGTTGAACAAGCTGCAGGGGTGGGGAACCTTCAGACTCAAGGCCACATGTGGCCCTCTAGGTCCTCAAATGCAGCCCTTTGACTGAATCCAAACTTCACAAAACAAATCCCCTTAATAAAAGGATTTATTCTGTAAAACTTGGACTCAGTCTAAAGGCTGCACCCAAGGACCTAGAAAGCGACAGGTTCCCCTGAATATAAATGTGATGTAATACTATTGTGCTGTAAAAAAAAATGAAGAGGAAGAGATTTCTCTGAAATCATCTGGGAAGACTTGTGTGAATGGTAGCCAAGTGAAGTGAACAAAACCAGGAAAACAATTTCAACAATAACAACAATATGGCAAGGAAAAACAACTTGAAAAAATTAGAAACTCTAATCAGCATAATGATTCTTAAGGAATGATGAAGAAACCTTTTTTTTTTTAACAAGGCCAAAGAGAAAATTTGTTTTGCTTGATTATCCATGTTTGTAACAGGTGTTCTGTTTTTCTTTCACTTCCTTAAAAAAATTATTTCTAGTTCCAAATTCTCTCTCTTCTTCCAGCCCCTCCTCCCACCCATAAGGAAGGCAAGAAATGATATTTATTACACATGTGAAGTCATGCAAAACATTATTTCTGCATTGGTCACATTGCAAAAAAAAAAAGCACCAAGAAAAGTAAAGTGAAAGAAAATATACTTTAATTTGTACTCAGAATTTATTAGTTTTTTTCTCTGGAGGTAGGTAGCATTTTTTCATTGGGAATGTTTTAAGTATTGCCATGGATCACTGTTTTCATTAGAATAGCTAAGTCTTTCACAGTTGATTGTTCTTATGGTATTGCTATTACTATGTACAATGATCTCTTGGTTCTTCTCACTTCACTTTGCATCAGTTCACATAAGTCTTCTCATGTTTTTCTGAAACCGCCATTTGTCATTTCTTATAGCACAATAGTATTCCATCATATACCACAACTTGTTCTGCCATTCCCCAATTGATGGGCATCCCCTCAATTTCCAATTCTTTGCCACCACAAAAAGAACTGCTATAAATATTTTTGTACATATAGGTCCTTTTCTTTTGATCTCTTTGCTATAGAAGAGGTATTGTTAGGCTGAAGTATGCACAGTTCTATGGGAGTAGTTTCAAATTGTTCTCTAGAATAGTTGGACCAGTTCACAATTCCACCAAAAGTACATTAGTGTCCCAATTTTTCCACATCCCCTCCGGCATCTACTGTTTTCCCTTTCTCATGTTAGCCATCTAATTGGTGTGAGGTGATATCTCACAATTGTTTTAATTTTTTTATTTCTCTAATCATTAATGACAGAGCATTTTTTCATGCATATATTGAGAGCTTTGATTTCTTTTTCTGCAAACTGCCTGTTCATATCCTTTAACTATTTATCAAACAGGGAATGGCTCCTATTTTTATAGCAATCTGCAGTTTTGGAGGCAATATCTACATCATTGAGATCACAAATCTTTTAGAATATTTTGGAATATTTGAAAACAAACTGCTATCAAATGAGCTTATAATACTATGTCTTTTTAAACATTTGGGGAATGGCTCTTATTTTTATAAATTTTGTTCAGTTCCCTATACACTTGGGAGATGAGACCTTTATTAGAGAAACTTGCTGTAAAATTCCCTCCTTCCCCCCTTCAGTTTCCTGCTTTCCTTCTAATTTTAGCTGCATTGGTTTTGTTTGTGCAAAACCTTTTACATTTAATATAATCAAAATTATCCATTTTACCTCTGGTGATCTTTTCTATCTCTTGTTTGGTCATGCACTCTTCTCTTATCCATATATTTGACAGGTTATCTTTTTTATGCTAATCTAATTTGCTTATGACATCACCTCTTATATCACTTACTCATTTTGCGCTTATCTTGGCATACAAGGAGAGATGTTGGTTTATGCCTAGCTTCTGCCAGACTACTTTCTTTCTTTTTTTTTTTTTTTGCAGGGGGGAAGGCAGGGCAATTGGGGTTAAGTGACTTGCCCAAGGTCACACAGCTAGTAAATGTGTCAAGTGTCTGAGGCCGGATTTGAACTCAGGTACTCCTGACTCCAGGGCTGGTGCTCTACTCACTGCGCCACCTAGCTGCCCCTGCCAGACTACTTTCTAGATTTCCCTGCACTTTCTGTCAAAGAGTGAATTCTGACCCCAACAGCTTGGATCTCTGAGTTTATCAAACACCATCTGACTGTGGTCATTTACTTCTGCATATTGTGTGCCTAATCTATTCTGTACCAGATTATTTTGATGACTATCAGTTTGTAGTACAATTTGAGATCTGACACTGCTTTTTCTTTTGTTTTCAATTGGGGGAAGGTGGGTTGAAAAGGACAAAAGGTGGATTCTTGTTGATTGAAAAAACCATAATTTTAAAAAGTAATAATTGATTAAAAAAGGACAAATTAGGAATGAATGTTAGAAATTTGAGCTCTCAGTGTAAAATACAGAGTGCTTGATGCCAAATTAAAGAACACAGGAGGTTGAGAGACTGAGGGAAAACATACTCAGTACTTGTACAGATTCAGTTATAAAAATGCTCCTTAAAGAAAGGAATAACAATTTAAATATCTGGAAGAATATTCAGGGCTCTTGGCTGGGCTGCGCCAATATAATAAGAATGATAATACCATTCAAGTCATTTACAATTTTAATACTATGTCAATCAAATTACCAATGGAATACTTATGGAATTATATACAACGACAACAAAATTCTTTTGGAGAAACAAAATACCTAGAATAACAAAAGGAATAATGAAAAAAGGCAAGAATGAAATGGGCTATTTCCCAATAGCCATTTCTAGACATCAAGCTATATTATAGAACCTTCAAAACCATTTGGAATTAGTTAAAAAACTGAGAAGTTGACCTAAGGGCCACACTTGACAGGGGAGAATCAGAAATAATTCACCTCAATAACCCATTGTTCAATAAAACCAAAATTACAAGTTACTTAGAAAGGAACTCATTATTTGATAAGAAATAGTGGGAAAACTGGAAAGCAGTCTAGAAAATAAACAGGATCATACCAACATCTTATGCCATGTTCCAGAAAAATTCAAAATGGATATGAAACTTGAACATTAAAGATCATACCATTTAAAAAATGGCCATATAACTCACAGAACTGCAGGTAGCAGATGATTTTTAACCAAAAAATTAATTGCAAAAAATTTGATCAAAACTTTCAGATATAGGTTTGATATCCAAGATACATTGACAGCTAAGAGAAACATACAAGACCAAAATCCATCCTCCATAGACAAAGAGGCAAAGGATAGGAACAAACCTTTTTTAAAAGAAGAACTATTTTTCAAACCATTAAAAATCATATGAAACAATTCTCCAAATCTCTAATAAAGGAAAGGTACATCAAAAGAACCCTGACATTTCACTTCATACCCAACAAACTGGCAAAAATTACAAAAGATGGGAGTAGTCAATGTTGGAGAGATCATAGAAAACAGGCACACTGATGCATTGTTGGTGGAGCTGGATACTTGACAATCACTACAAAAACGTAAATGAAAAGAACAACTATCATATCAATAAAAAATTAGTGTTGGAAAATTATAGAGAACAAGCTTGGGCTCGAAGAAGAGATATAACAAGATATCTTTTCCCATGGTTCTGCAGAGGTGGAAGTGGGACTTATATAATACCCGTGCCTTTTTTTTTCAAATGTATAAATTGGTTTTGCTTCATTTTTTTCTCTTCCTCCTTTTCTTAAATTTTTTTTTTGTTACAAGAGATAGCACAGGGAGGAAGGACTATAGGAGGAAATCTATTTAAAAGGAAAAGAGATCAACAAAAATCTGTTTTAAGAAATAAAATAATCCCATGTTTTTCAAAAGAAACAACTGCCAAAGAGAATATCCAAAAAGTGTGAACCAGTTCTAAAATTTATCACTGTTTCCCAGGCTGTCAGTCTCCCTAAGTTTGATCTGAATTTTGTAATTTGTTTTTTAATGTACTTGCAGAGCCTTTATTTTACTAATGGACGTGGGTTTTCCCTTAGATCTGTTAAAATGAGGTCCGAAGGTCTTCTTTTTGGAGTGAGGTTATCCAAGTTGGGGAATTTTAATCCTTGGATAATTTCCAGAGTTATTAAATGAGTCTTTGGTTTTTTTCACTTTCATTTTTCATTCTCACTTAAATGAGACTTAATAATTACATTGCTTGTCTCTTTTCTGAAAAGAAACTTTGAAACTGAAGTCAGAAGAATTTTCACTATCATTTGCTCCATTTGAAAATCTAGATATTCCTCAGATTTAAGATATTCTGCTTATTTTGCCTCACCTCATTAGGTTAATGGTGGATTTTATTTTATTTTATTTTGAGATTTTTTATTTTTAGTTTACAACACTTGGTTCTACATAATTTTGAGTTCCAGATTTTCTTCCCCCACTCCCCCCTCCATCTCCAAGATGGCATGGAATCCGATATATCTTCTACGTATAACTTTGCATTGAGCTAATTTATACACTAGTCAAGTTGTGAAGAAGAATTATGACCAATGGAATGAATTATGAGAAGGAGGAAGCAGAAACAACAACAACAAAACCCAAAACAAAAACAAAAGAGGAAAAAAAGGGAAAAAAAAAGGCAAGCATAAAGTGTGCCTCAATCTGCATTCAGACTCCATAGTTCTTTCTCTGGATATAGATAGCACTCTCCATCAAGAGTCCTTTGGAGTTGTCTTTGCACCTTGTGTTGCTGAGAAGAGCAAAGTCTATCAGGGTTAGTCATCACACAATCCATGTATCTGTGATTGTGTATAATGTTCTCCTGGTTCTGCTCTGCTCACTCAGCATTGTATCATGTAGGTTTTTCCAGGTTGTTAAGAAGTCTGTATCTTCCCCATTTCTTATAGCACAATAGTATTCCATTACCTTCATATACCACAACTTGTTCAGCCATTCCCCAATTGATGGGCATCCCCTTGATTTCCAATTCTTTGCTACTACAAAAAGAGCCGCTATAAATATTTTTGTACATTTGGGTAATGGTGTATTTTAAATGATCAAGTTGTTTAAATTGCACTTTTATTAGGGTCCTTACATGCATAAGTCTTAGAACAGAACTTAATGATGATAGTGTTCTCATGCTATAGAGCTTTCAAGCTATAATGCATATCACACCCTGACCATTAGAAAAGCACAACTAATAAAGGAACATATGATTGCTAAAGGTTTGAAAAATAGTTCTTTTGAAAAAAGATTTTTTCCTTTATTTACCTGATAGGAGATAATACAGCTTAGTAAACAAGGCTTTTACATACTTCTTCGACATGCATAAAGTAGTGTGACAGACAGACCACAAGCCAATCCTGAAGTATTAACAAGAAAATAAGAAGTTGATAAGAGGCCATCAGGTTAGGTAGCTGTTTGGAGAAGGGAATGATTACTTAAGTGAGAGCTTGGTCATTTAGGCATGGTTCAATAGGACAAAATAAATATTTCTGGGAAAGACTACCAATTTGCTTAGATAAATTATGATTTCTACTGTTTAAGAGGTAGTGTGGTACAGTGCTGTACTTGTACTTAGGAGAAATCCTGTTTAAAATCCTTCCTCAGACTAGTTATGCAACCACTGCAAATCATTTTTATCTCTGAGCCTTGGCTTCCTCATTTGTAAAATGGGGATATAGTTGCTGTGAAGACAACTATGCATGTGTGAAAATATGTAAAAAGTAGTTGGTAAGGGTCAAGAAGCTCTATAGAAACATCTGTTACTATTACGTTGGCAAAGAAATACGATGGAAACTTCTTATATGGAACTATTCTAGTTAATCTGTAAAAGGAGTGCATAAAAAAATTTGTAAGTTATTTTAAAATGCTTAATTTGAGGTATCTGTTCTCATTCGGTTTCGAGTTTGAGATCTGGACACCTTTTGTACTAAAAAAGGAAGATGTGAAATTTATTGTCAATGAAGGGAACGTAGAAGAAAAATGGAGAGGTACAAAGTGGGGGAGAAAAATTAAATGGGTGCTGATTGAATTGATCTTCCTTTGTCCTATCCAGTCTAGGGCCCAGGAGCTAGTGGCTAGGCCTTTAATTTAACCCTTCTGTGTGTGCCCTGGCAAAGAAAAGGCATATTTTCTTTGATGCACAAGGTGTCCTTTAATGAGATATCTGAGCTGTGGTTGAAAACAAAGTATTCTGAATGAGGACCTGCTGTATTAGGTCACTCCACTTCCATCTGTGAGACCCCATGGAGTCACTGCTGGCAGCCAGGCTTGTGTTTAGCTCTAGCAATGCTAAATGACTTAAGTAAAATTTCCTGGCTTTGGAAGGACACTAGCAGAAAGGGAAACCAGCTGAGTCTCCCTTTCAACATCCAAAAATGTAAAAGGCATAGGACTTGTTGGGCCCCTCTCTGTTCCTAAGTCCTACAAAACTTCCCTTATTACTACAGAGTAAGTCTGGGTAGCTCTCTCTAGTCTCTCTTTTTTTAATCACGGGAGCAAATTCTTCTTAAGTTGTTATTGTAATGTTTCATAGAAGGGGATAAATAAATGCTTGTTGACTGGCTGTTGAATGACTAAGAATTTGGGTTGTTTGCTGTGACCAGGAATCACAGCAGCCTCCCACTGTCAAGGGAAAGAAAAGGGAACAAAGAAATGGGCTCCTAAGCTCCTGTGTAGTACTAAGGGCCATAGTCTCCACGATGCTCATGCTGTGAATGCACATTGTGTCAGAAGGTAGACCTACCAATCTCTCCCTCCATCAGCAGCCCTTCCTGTACCATACACCTGAGCTTGGTGAACTGGAAAGAGCATTAGATTTGGAGTCACAAGGCTTGAGTCCCAGTATCATTTAATGCCACTACATACCTGTGTGAACTGTCGCAGATCACTTGCCCTCTGGGGGCCTCAGTGTTCTCATCTGTAAAATGAGGGGTTTGTATTCTCTGACCTCTAACATCTTATGAGCATGCTTTTCCCAAGAACATCTGGGTTAGGGCTGGGGAGATATGGTCATACCTGTTTAGTTTTTTTTTTTTTTTAATATTCAATTGGCAGGATGTGAAGGATGAATAAGAGAGGGGTCTGACTGGAAGCAGATTTATCACTGCTGCCACATTCCTAGATTTTATAGATTTGCTTTCTATTATTCTCCTTTGTTCACTTTATATTATAGCCCACCAGGTAATTCCATGTAGATCTTCCATCCCTGTGCCTTTTGTACCCCTACTCCTGAAACATACTTTCTTTTCAGTTCCACTCCTTAGAATGTCTATATCACTGAGAAAGAGTATATGAATAAAAGGGAAGAAAAGAAAGGTTCTAGCCAGTCTAAGGAGACACCAGTAAAGGGGGGTGGAGGGGTTGGAAAAGACCATAGATCATAGATGGTGATCCAGAAAAGTATAACAAGATGGAACAGATGTATAAGCAGGAGAACAAACAAGGAGGAAGTGTCACAGAATCCAAAGTACGGGAAAAAATATCCAGGAGGAGAATAGGGGTGGCTGACTGTGCATAAAAGTCAGAGAAAGGTCAAAGGAATCATTGAAAAAAATGTGATGGAAGGCAGCAGAGCAATACCAGCTTTTAGACTATATTACAAATCAGTAATCATCAAAACAATTTGGTACGGTCTAAGAAATGGAGTAGTGGATCATGGGAACAGATTAGGTACACAACGCACAGGAGTAAATATAATGACTACAGTAATCTAGTGTATGATACACCTGAAGATCAAGCTTTTGGGGACAGAACTCACCATTTGACTAAAATTGCTCTGAAAACTAGAAAACAGTTTGGAAAAAACTAGGCATCCACCAACATCCACGCCATAGATTTTCTTTTTTTGTGTGTACATATATTTTCTTTTGCAACATGGATAATATGGAAATGTGTTTTGCAAGACTTCACATGAATAATCAATATCATATTGCTTGACTTCTCAAAGGGTGGGAGGAAGGAAAAGAATTTGTAGCTAAAAATTTTTTAAAATGAATGTTAAATTTCTTTTATATGTAACTGGGAAATATTTAATGAAATAAATAAAAATATATGGAAAAAAAGAAAGAAAAGTGAAAAGGCCATGGGATTTAGCAGTAAAATATTAAATACTAACCTTGGTGACAGTAGTTTTACTTGAGTGGGGCTGACTGCAAAAGTTTGAGAAATGAGGCTGAACAACTGTGATCATCTCCATTTTATAAGTAAGGAAGCTCAGGGATGTAGTAAAACAGTAATGGATCTGAGTCTAGACACAGGTCTTGACAGCTCAAAGCTCCTTTCCTCCCCATTCTGATCCAACCTTTCTCCCTACAGTCCTCTTTAAGTGATTAAGTGGCTAGGCCTTTCCAACGTCTCCATTTCTTTGGTACTTCTCATTAAGGTAATAATGGTAGTCAATTAATCAATGGGCATTAATTAGGGGCTCACTATGTGCCAAACATTGTGTTAAATACCAAAGTCAGAAATATAAAAGTGAAATAAGTCCCGACTGTCAGGGACTTTACATTCTAATGGGAGGGCAGGAGGAGGGATATAAAATGTGTGTGTGTGTATATACATGTATATATATGTATATGTGTACTTGTATTACACACATATGAACTAATAAATGAATAGAAGGTGGTGATGGGAAGGAGGGGACTAATTTTTTGTGTGTGTGTATGTGTGTGTGTGTGTGTGTGTGTGTGTGTGTGTGTGTTCAAGTCCTGATCTTTATGGCATTCAAGTCACAGGTTAATTCTAAATCTTTCCAGGCATATTAGCAAAATCTTCAGTTCCAAAAAAAGTGTAATTCAATCCTTTTTTTCTTTAATAGCTACAATTGCTAAATGAAATCAAGTTATGATTTATGAAGTGTGAGAAGCCAGTTTGTGATTTTTCAATTGTGCGTTTACTGAAATGTTTGGCACCTTTTCTGCAGTCCTGTTCCTAACAGGGATGAAGAAGCCAACTACTGCAGTTGCATATATTCTAGCTGTGCCATGAATGATTAGACTGAGGTCATAGGTACCTCAGTCAATCACATGCCTACATTTGAAAATATTTTACCTAAAAGAAAGAGCATTAAGTTTTGTCTACAAAAATTTAATATCTTTAGATGTATAAAGAGGTTACACATTTTAGGTTTTGGATCTTGGTACCCAGATATCACATGCAAAAATCTGCTCGCACTAGAGGGGAAAAAAGGAAAAGAAAAACCAAGAGGACAGATGCAAACATTTAGAATTCAAATTTCCTCAATGTTTCTCAGTACATAAGAATAAGTTGGTGGTTATGAGATCCTGGACTAATTCTGTGTGTACTAAAGGAAGGAGTCTGGGGGTTAGAAACACACCCTAAGGATGGTTCAACTCCTTCAAAATTGACCAGATGGCACAGTCACCTCTTTGAAAACAAACAAAACCCCCAAACAAACAAGAAGAAAAATGATTTTTTGAGGCAGCCTTGGGCAGCATATTCAAGAAATGAGGCAACTACAAGTCTGGACTACATTACCTTAAACAAAACAAATACTGATTTAAAAATATTTATAAACACAACTAATAAGATTATGTTAAAAAACAACTGCATACATCTTTATTTAAATGAGGATGGCCAATAATCCAGCTGCTACGTATAAAGATACTGGCAGGAAACATCATTTTTGTTAGAGGCTGTTCCAGATAGGAGAAGCATCAAGGGAAAAAGGCTGTTTTCTTATTATTCCAATTAAAAAAAAAAACACCTATATTAACCCACTGATTTTTTTTACCCATTCATGTTAGATAGAAAAGCACTAAATAGTATATTTATGTAAATGAGTATAAAAAGGCAATCAAAAGTGATCATTTGTAGTAAAAACATCTTATACTCTTAAAATGACTGGTAATAAAAACTGGCCACTTATTTACATATCGTCCTAGATTACCAGTACTAGGCCTCTATCCCAAGGAAATCAAAAGAAGACAAAAAGGACCTACATGTACCAAACTATTCATAGTAGTTCTTTTTCTGATAGCATAAGACTGGGAATTTATGGGATTCCCATTTATTAAGGAATAGCTGACCAAATTACAGCATATAAATGTAATAGACTATTATTGTGCTGCAAGAAATGATGAAATAGATGGTTTTAGAGAAAACTGGGATGACCTATATGAACTGATACAGAATAAAGTAAGCACAACCAGGAAAAAAAATTACACAATAACACCAATATTATGCAGACAAACAACTTTGAAAGACTTGAGAACTCTGATTAAGGTAATGACCAACTACATTTCCAGACCACTGATGATGAAGTATGCTACTTACTTTACAGAGAGGGGATGAAGGAATGAACTCTAAATACAGAATATGATACATTTTTGGACACTATGAATGTGGACATTTGTTTTGCAATACAAATTTGTTATAAATGCTTGATTTTTCTTTTTTATTTTCTTTTTCTTTTCAATGAGAGTGGTGGTGATGACAGGAGGTTGAGGTCAGATAGGGATAGGATAGCAAAAAAAAAGGAAGGAAAATTTTTAGAAAAGAGAGTCACTGAAGCATTTTAAATGCAGAGAACGGAAAGCTAGAAAGAAGCACAGACAATTGGGACAACTTTGCAAGCTATGGATTGAATTTATTACATACTTTTAAAAAGAAAGCTGCACAAACACACAAAAAAGAGATTTGCAGTTTCACATACAATCTTTTGACTGTTTTATGGAAATGAAAAAGTGGCATGTTAATTAACTCTTCTAAGGTTTATTCACCAGCTCAAAGACTTCCTAAAACAAAACACACTGGGTCTCCCTCTATTCGAATATAAGTTCCTTGAGGGCAGGAATTGTCTGGCTTTTGTATTAACACTCTCAATGCTTAGTACAGTAGCTAGATAGCAGTCACTTAATAAATGCTTGCTAATTGACTCATGATGGAAGTTTCATTGAAGTTCATTTTGGGGGGTAGGGTTATAAGGAAAACAGTTATGAAACTTATAAATCTGTTGGGCATTAAAGAATGAGGAAGACTTTGAAAGGTAGAAACTGTGAATTAGGAGATGTTTAACATTCATGCAATACAGAATATTTTCAAAGTTCAACTGAAAGACCATTTCATGATATGCAATACATAATAGCATTTGTATATCGAAGACAAATAAGGACATATGTCAGTATTCATTTTCATTTCTGAATTTAAAAAACTCTTAAGATTTGCTTATCATTTGTTATATCACTTTTCTGTGGATGTTCTTATATAATCCATTCCGTAAGATGGAAAGGTCTTAGGAGGGTCAAAAGGATCTTGACAGGAAAGAATATTTGGGCTGAATTTAATAAGATAAAATTCTTGAACTTGGGTACAAAAAAAATGACTTCACAAAACATAAGATAGGGAGACATGGATAGATAACAATTCTTTTGAGAAGGATCTGGGGGTTTTTGTGGACCACAAGCTCAATATGAGTCAGTAGTGCAAAATGGCAGCCAAAACAGCTAAGGCAATCTTGAACTGCCTTAGGACGAGGATAGCTCCTGGAATAGAAAGTTTATAACCCCACTGTATTTCTGACTTTGTCAGATTTCAACTGGAGGATCCTGTTTACTTCTAGGCACCATTGTTTAAGAAAGACACTGATAAGCTGGAGACTATTCAGGAGATGAAGATAGGCTGAGGCAGCTGGAATGTTTAGCCAGGAGAAAGAAGAGTCAGGGAGATGTAATGGCTGTGTTCAAGGAGTTGCAGGGCTGTCACATGGAGGAGGGATTAGTTTTATTTTATTTGGCACCAGGTGCCAGAACCAAGAGCAAAGGAAGGAAGGAAGAAAATAAGCGTTTATTAAGTATCTATTATGGGCCAGTCACTGTGCTAAGCAAAACAAACAAACAAAAGCTGATCTTCACAACAACACTGGGAGACAGGTGCTGTTATTAATCCCCATTTTACACTCTGGGAAACCTCAGGCAAAGTTTGAGTGACTTGCCCAAGGTGATACAGCTAGTGATTATCTGAAGCTGGATTTGAACTCAGGTTCCCCTGACTCCAAGTCCAGTGCTCTAGCCATTGAACCACTTCACTGTCTTTAATGGATGAAAATGGAAACGAAGCAAATTTAGGCTTGCTTAGGAAGAAGAAACCCTACTGAAAACACCAGGGCAGAAGAAGGCCATGAGAGGCCAGTCAGCAAAATGGCCTGATTTAGAGAGGGAATTGAAGATATCGATTGAAGAGCAAAGGGCAATTGGAATTCCTGTGTCCACAAAGATGGTTCAGCATGAGGCAAGAAGCTGATGAAAAAGAAGTTACTGATTTCAAAGAAGGACACAATTAGTGCTTCAGGTTCATGAAATGGAATGGACTAAGCATGCATACACACACCAGACTTGCCCAAAAGATGCCTGAAAGCTATGAGCAGATGAATAAAACTTGAGCTCAATAACTTTATGTAATACATTTTTTTTTCAAATTTCAGGCCCCAAAATTAAGGTGCGTCTAATACATGGGGAAATACGGTATATGTCTTAATGGAGATCTCTTTGGATATCAGTTGGACTAGAGGCCCCTTCAGGCTCTCCAATTCTGTGATTCTATGAAGACTATGTGATAGCACTGTGACAAGTGACTTAAAAAAGCTGCTAACCTGACATTTTATCATTATTATTTTTACTATTTCTTCATTCAGTTCAGTCATATTGTTACTGACCTGCTGTTTATTAGTCTTAAAAACTTAAAGCAATCCTGTATAAATAGAAGGTTGTACTTTCAATTTATATTTAAATGATTACTTGCTTAAGGGTGTAAGTATAAGTTCTGGCTCTTCGGATCTGGCTAAATTTGAGAGGCTTCATAACTGTGCATATTGCAAAGATCAAAGATTAGCTTGCAAAAAGAGAAGACTTAGTAAAATGCTCAAATTTACCATCCCTGGTTTGGAACTAGACTAAAAGGCAAAAACTCCTCTAAAGTTTATCTCTTGGTAGAAAAGGGCCATTGTTTTTGGCTAGACACCTTATTTACACACAGAGTCATACTATTTGAAGAGGACTGGGATTCTGTATCAGAGTTGTCTCAGATTCCCAGGTTCTCACTGTGGACTTTGCTACATAAGATGGATCACAACAAGAGGCAAGCTACTTCAGTCCTCCTGTGATTCAACTTTTCGTTTTATAAAATCAAAGTTAATTGATTATAAAATACATGCAGCTCTCTGGAGAAAAGATGTACTGAATACAACTTATAACTTGTCATTAATGGTTAATATAGTTTCTCTTAAAATAATGTAGTCTTTCTTAAAAGAATGAAACAAAATTCCATTTAATTTTTGTTGCCATATGATTTCCATAAAAAAGAATATGAGCACATGCAGTGATAGTTTATGACTTGCATAGAAAAAAAAAAAAAGGATTAGTAACCATGTTGTATTGCTATTTTTTAAAAACAATCTCATCTATCCAACTCCTCTACCTCAAAAAGGAAATCCCACTATCCACATAATAACTTCAATAGTGTCTTAAATAGGAACATCACATGGTTCCATGTGTATGTGCTAAAACTGCTACTGGCCTATTGCCACTCTCCTCATCTTACAGAAAACAATAAAATCCTACTTTGGGAGAGAAAGCACTAAAGAGGCAGAGAAACAGGTTGGGATATTTTTTTCATTTAAAATTTCAGAAATCTCTTTCTATTTCTTGGTAACCAGGAAAATAGAAGCCAACCATTAGTGTCATATTTAAGGGCACTTTTGTTCATTGTGCCAGGCAACATATTTGCAGTGTAGGATATGGTGGTGGATTGCTACCCTACTGATCCTAGTTCCCTCCCATGTGGCACACATTGAAGCTGACTATTCCATTTAACTGAAAGATAACTGCAAATGGGTTGCTAGTACATTTGATACATGCTTTCTCTCACTGGATGCAGGTTAAGTTTACACTTGGTTACATCACAGGGCTTTGTAAAACTACATTAAATTGTACACTATTGATTATATTACCTGATTAGGAGAAGAGTGCTTGATAAATAAGGACTCTAGTAAGGAAAAAAATCATATAAAAAGAAATGAAGACAGCAAACCCACTCTGTCTAATGGTTCTACTTACATAAGGGTCTGGTATTAGTTTGAGAGACTGAAAAACTAGCCAGAGGTATCTTATTACATGAAAGTGGGTAGTTTATGGTAAAGAGGATATTTACCTATTGTTAATTTGAAATTTGCTAAGATTACACTTTAGGAAGACTGATGAATTATCTTCATTAACTACTTTTTGCCATTACTGGTTTTTTTCTTACCTATGCATGCATTTCTTTAAATGATTCTTAAAAGCATTTACTTGGGGGTTGAGTCAAGATGGCAGCTAGGAAGTAGGGACTGGCTTAAGGTCTCCCCCAAATACCTCAAAACACCTGTAAGAAATGGCTCTGAACAAATTCTAGAGCTGCAGAACCCATGAAATAGCAGAGGGAAGCAGGTCTCCAGTCCAGGACAGCCTGGATGGTTGCTGGGAAGGGTCTATTGCACTTTGCTGGGAGCAGAGCACAGCCTAGCAGCATGGGCCCTGCCAGGATCAACAAGACCAGGAGTCCAGTGGAGCAGACCTTGGGGCCATGAATCACTAAGCTGTAGCAGTTACCAGACTTCTCAACCCGCAAACACCAAAGACAACAGAGCAGGTTAGTAGGAAAACTGCTGGATCCAGGACACAGAAGTACACGGTCTGGCCCCAGCCCCAGGAGCAGCAAAGTTAGCTGGGTGGAGGTGGCTCAGAGGCAGCAGCAGCGGGAAGCTCTGGTGGCTGCTTCCAGAGCTCCAGTGTCAGCTGCTTCTGGCCCCAGGCTCACACAGTGGGAGGAATCAAGCGGCGGACCAGAGCAGGAGTGCAGGGGGCACTTTGCTGACACAAAGGCAAGGTTCTCTTCTTTTACCCTGCTTGGATCTGGGTCATGGTCCTGGATGACGGTTCTTGGGGGAGGAGGAGTGCTGCTGTGGTGGAGCTTGCAGTGACAGTGGAGTAGAAGTAGCTCTGAAAACAGCAGCACAGCCCCTAAAGCTTGGGACAAAGTACTTTCTACTCTACAAGCAGTCATACCATGACAAAAAGCTCAAGGGTCAAGCAGTTGGCTAAGAACATGACCAGGCACCAAAAAAGGACACAGACTCAGATTCAGACTATAGAATCTTTGTTTGGTGACAAAGAAGATCAAAACATACAGCCAGAAGTTAACAAAGTCAAAGAGCCTACATCAAAAGCCTCCAAGAAAAACATGTATTGGTCTCAGGCCATGGAAGAGCTCAAAAAGGATTTGCAAAAGCAAGTAAGAAAAGTAGGAGAAAAATTGGGAAGAGAAATGAGAGTGATGCAAGAAAGTCAAGAAAAACAAGTCAATGACTTGCTAAAGGAGACCCAAAAAAATACTGAAAAAAATATTGAAGGAAACAACACTTTAAAAAATAGACTAACTCAAATGGCAAAAGAGCTCCAAAAAGCCAATGAGGAGAAGAATGCTTTGAAAGGCAGAATTAGCCTAATGGAAAAGGAGGTCCAAAAGACCACTGAAGAAAATACTACCTTAAAAATTAGACTGGAGCAAGTGGAAGCCAGTGACTTTATGAGAAATCAAGATATTATAAAACAGAACCAAAGGAATGAAAAAAATGGTTGACAATGTGAAATATCTCACTGGAAAAACCACTGACCTGGAAAACAGATCCAGGAGAGATAATTTTAAAATTATTGGACTACCTGAAAGCCATGATCAAAAAAAGAGCCTAGACATCATCTTTCAAGAAATTATCAAGGAAAACTGCCCTGTTATTCTAGAGTCAGAGGGTAAAATAGAAATTGAAAGAATCCACTGATCGCCTCTTGAAAAAGATCCCAAAAAGAAAACTCCTAGGAATATTGTTGCCAAATTCCAGAGTTCCCAGGTGAAGGAGAAAATACTGCAAGCATCCAGAAAGAAACAATTTGAGTACTGTGGAAACACAATCAGGATAACACAAGAGCTAGCAGCTTCTACATTAAGGGATCAAAGGGCTTGGAATACGATATTCTAGAGGTCAAAGGAGCTAGAATTAAAACCAAGAATCATCTACCCACCAAAACTGAGTATAATGCTCCAAGGCAAAATATGGACTTTCAATAAAATAGAGGACTAAAGACCAGAGCTGAATAGAAAATCTGACTTTCAAATACAAGAATCAAGAGAAGCATGAAAAGATAAGCAAGAAAGAGAAATCATAAGGGACTTACTAAAGTTGTACTGTTTTGTTTACATTCCTACACGGAAAGATGATGTGTATAATTCATAAGACCTTCTTCAGTATTAGGGTAGTTGAGGGGAATATACATATATGTAGACAGAGGGCACAGGGTGAGGTGAATATGAAGGCATGGTATCTAAAAAATAAAATGAAATTATGGGGTGAGAGAGGAATACATTGAGAGAGGGAAAAAGGGAGAGATAGAATGGGGTAAATTATCTTGCATAAAAGTGGCAAGAAAAAGCAGTTCTGTTGGAAAGGGAGAAGGGGTAGGTGAGGGGGAATGAGTGAAATCTTGCTCTCATCAGATCTGACTTGAGGAGGGAATAATATACCCACTCAATTGGCTATCTTACTCCATAGGAAAGTAAGGGGAAGGGGATAAAAACGGGGGGGGGGGGATGACAGAAGGGAGGGCAGATACAGGAAGGAGGTAATCAAAAGCAAACACTTTTAAAAAGGGACAGGGTCAAGGGAGAAAACTGAATAAAGGAGGACAGGATAGGATGGAGGGAAATATAGTTAGTGTTTCATAACATTGAGTATTGTGAAAATGTTTTGCATAATGATACATGTGTGGCCTATGTTGAATTGCTTGCCTTCTTAGGGAGGGTGTGTGGGGAAGGAAGAGGGGAGAGAACTCGGAACTCAAAGTTCTAAAAGTGGATGCTCAAAAAAGAGCTGTTTTTGCATGCAACTGGGAAATAAGATATACAGGCAATGGGGTATAGAAATCTATCATACCATACAAGAAAGTAAGGGGAAAGGTGATGGGGTGGGGGGAGTGGGGTGACAGAAGGGAGGGCTGAATGGGGAACAGGGCAATCAGAATATATGCAATCTGGAAATGGGGGGGGAGGGTAGAAATGGGGGGAAATTCGTAACTCAAAATCTTGTGGAAATCAATGTTGAAAACTAAAAATATTAAATAATAAAATAAGAAAAAAAGGGGAAAAAGCATTTACTCTTTAAAATATGAAAATGGGTGTTATTTTTAATAGAACTGTAGGGGATTTTTACATTTTTGGATTCAAATTTTATGATTATGGAATAACAGCATTTTAGAGCTGAAAGAGACCGCACAGATTACTTGGTCCACCATCCCCCTCATTTGATAGCTTAGGAAACAGCCCCAAGAGTTAAAGAGACTTTCATCAGATAGCATAGCTAGAGAGGGAGAAAATGATGACAAGAACCCAGTATTCTGATTCTCAGTCCTGAGCTCATTTTATGCTAACATGTGGCCTTTTCAAAGGTCTTCCAAAATTAAATAACTGACTTTCCTTCTCCAAAAACTCAATAACACGTGTTGATGTCTATTTGAATATTCAGGAAATAAAGATGTCAGCAAGCAAATGCATTTGTGGTTAGAAAAGGGAATGCCATAAAATGACTGTGAAGGGAAACACAGCGAAAGGTAAATAAAGACTTTCATAGCGCTGATTCAGCACTATCCAAACCATAAAGCTAGGCACTGAGAACTATGATTCAGAAGATCTAATTTTGAATCTAGGCTCCAAAATTTATTGCCCATGGGGTATTTAAGCCAATGGGCACTTAAGAATCTATATAAGACTCAGTTTCCTAAGCTATAAAATGGGGATACATTACAGGGTAATAGTAAGAAACAGTGCTTATAAATCTTGAAGTGCTATAAAGTGGCAGTTGCTATCGGTCCTTCAAACTTCTCCTTCTTATCTTCCCCATTTTGGTTTGTGGAATCACTACCCAGCTATTCTTATTTTTCCCTTAACCTCCAAAATACAATTAGCTGTCAGGTTCTCAATTGTCAAGGCCTATCAATTCTACCTTTGAAATGTCTTTTGTAGCTTTTCCTTCCACTCTATTTCCAACACCATTACATGAATATGGGTCTTCGTTATCATCTTTTTTAATTATTGCAAAAGTCTCCTGGTAGGTATTGCCACCTCTACCGTTCTCCCTCTCTTGCCTCCCCTAATCCAGCCTTCACCCTTCTGCCAGACTGATTTTCCTTATGTATTGATATAACCATGTCATTTCTCTCCTCAAAATCCTTCAATGGGTTCCTACTGCCTATGAAATAAAGTCCAATTTCCTTTAATGAGCATTCAGGCCCTCCAGATCTGGTACTACCCTACATTTCCATCTTTATTTGATGCTGCTTCTCTCCATTTATGACTTAGTTATCTTCCATACATATCCAAGTGGTGAAGTGGATAGAACACTGGATCCTGGAGTCAGGAAGAAGACTTGAATTCAAATCTGGTCTTATTCACTAACTGTATGATCCTGGGCAAATCATTTGACTTCTATTTACCTTAGTTTTTCATCTATAAAACACATATAATAACAGGAACTACCTCGAAGAGTGGTTATGAGTGTAAACATAATTGTAGAGGGCTCTGTAAACCTTAAAGTACTGTATAAATACTAGTTATTATTTTTATTATAATTATTATTTATCACTGATTCTGTGCCTTTTTTTCACACTGTCCCTATTGCCAGAGCACCTCCACCCTCTCTAGCTCTACCTGCTGAAATCATACCTATGATTTTTTTAAAGACAATGTCATTTTTCTCCTTTATTTTAAATTTTTAGTAAAATCAGCAAAAAATTCATTTTCTGTCTTTTCCTTTCCCCACAAGCTGAGAAAGAAAGAAAAACAAAACTACTGATAAGCATAAATAGTCAAGCAAAATTAATTTCTACTTTGGCCATGTCCAAAAATACGTCTCAATCTGCACTCTGAATCCATCATCTCTCTATCAGCAGGTGGCGAGTATGTTTTATCATTAGTTCTCTGGAATGTTGGTCATTCCATTGATCAGTGTTTCTAAGTCTTTCAAAGTTATTATCTTTACAACACAGTTGTTACCATAAAGTATTTTCTTCATTCTGTTTACCTCACTCTAAATTAGTTTTCCAAGGTTTTGTCACTGTTTTCCATCATATTTAATACACCATAACTTGTTTCCTCATTTTTGCTGGGTAAACTGTTCTTGGTTATAAAACTATATATTTGTCTTCTGGAATATCTTATTCCAAGCTCTGCACTCCTCTTAGTGATGACTGCTAAATCTCATGTGATCTTGATTATGGCTCCTTAGTACTAGAATTCTTTTTCTTTCTTTTTTTACTTTGTGTCTGCTTACAATATTTTTTCTTTGATTTGGAAGGTCTAGATTTTGGCTAAAGTGTTCCTGGATTTTTCATTTGGGAATTTCTTTCTGGAGGTGATTATATGATTCTAGCTCCATTATGTCTTCTGGTTATAAGAGATCTGGGTAATTTTTTTTTTTGAAATATGGTATTCAGGTTCTTTCTTTTTTTTTTTTTTTGGGTTGTGGCTTTTAAGTAGTCCAACGGTTCTTAAATTATTTTTCCTTGATCTGTTTTCCAGATTGGTTGCTTTTTGCTATGAGATACCTTGAATTTTTTCTATTTTTAAAAACTTTTTAGCTTTGTTTTATTGGTTCTTTTTGTCTCATGGAGTCGCTAACCTCTATTTGGTCCATTTTAATTTTCAGGGAGTTTGCTGCTTGAGTAAGATTTTAGACCTCTTCTGCCAACCTGTTGATTCCCTTACTAATTTTTTCTTTTACAATTCCCACTTACTTTTCCAATTTTTCCAAATTTCATTTATAAAAATGTTAACTGAAAAAATTCTAAAATCTCTTGCTTCAGCTCTTGCAATTATTCTAGCTGAATTTGTATCCAAACTATATCTTTCTTTGAAGAGTTGCTTGTAAATTTTTAGAGTTATTCTCTTCTTTTGGGTTTGCATCTTGATCACCCTTATCACCATAATAGTTTTTTTTTGTTTGGTCATTCTTCTATCCTGCTTCCTGACTTCAGTTTTCATATGAAGACAGGGCTCTGCACATTTCTGGAAGAAATGTCTGAGTTGGTCTTCCTGCTGCTTTCTTGGGTTACTGAATATTAAGCTATTTTAGGATCTCAGGGAAAACTTGGGACTTACAAGATTTCAGTGCTTCCAAAGTGGTCTGATCCTGGGCAAAGTCTAATTTCTGCCCCCTTGGTTTGAGTGCTACAAGTTCTTGACTTAGGTTTGAGACTAAGCAATCCATCTGTGGGTTTGTCTCACAGCTTTAGTATACTCCTGCTGGACTCATCTACTATCAGACAGTTGAAAAGCTCTGCTGGTTCAGAGTGAGAAAACTATAGGTTCCCTTTTGGTTTAGGATTCCTGCCTTAGTTATTATTCCACTGCTGGGTTAGTGGCAGGAACTGAGGCACCATTATTCTCCTGGAGGCAGTACTGCACAACTTCTCATTGCTTCTGAACTTACTCCTTGCTAGGTACATACCCTGCCACCTCTGTGGGCAGATCACCTTCTCATTCAGCCCTGGATCTGTGACCTGGAACTGGGAAGTGAGTAATGAAGCTTCCAGCTGACATCTATTCCTGTACCATTTACAAGACTGGACCTCGATCGGCTGGATTTGGACCTCTTCTTTCCCTGGTGCACAGCCTCTCCCTGTTCTGGAATGCTCTCTGCTTCTATTCCCGGCTAGACTCCCATCCCCCATGTCTGCAAACCTTTCTGTCTGTCTCTCTGTGCTGACCTGGGCTAGAAAAAAGACTCATTTTACTTTTTTCACGAGAGTTTCTAATCAGTACTTGGTATGGTGCAATTTCTAGATCTGTATGGAGATGGTGTGCTGTCTATGCATGTGTGGTGGAGAAGAACTTGGCTATGTTTCTCCCTATTACTAGGTCATCTTGGTTCTGCCTCCATACACACCGTTTAGTATCTAGTTCAAATGCCATCTCTTTCATGAAGTCTCCCTGGATTCTTTAGTCATTAATTTTACTATCCCTGACTTGGATAGCATTTGATGTTAAGGACTTTTCATGTGTTATAATTCTTTGTCAATGTGTCATATCAACTTAAGAGATTATGAGCTCAATGATGGGACTTCCATACCCTTATTCCCTCACTCTATGCTATATATAGAAGACACTTAATCAATGTTTGTTGAAACAAAATATAGAAAAAAGTGCTCTTTAGTATTGGGGAAGTTATGAATAGTCAGTCAGTCAGTCATTCAGTCAGTCAGTCAATATGCATCTATTAAGCACCTTTTATGTGCCAGGCACTGGGGATACAAAAAAAGTCAAAGGACAGACCAAGCCCTCTAGGAACTCATAATCTAATGGAGGGGACAACATTAAAAGAGCTATGTACAAACATACTATATAAAACATGAATAGGAAAGAGCAACAGAGGAAGAGCACTAGAATTAAGAAGGTGTGGTATTAGCTAGAACTTAAAGGAATGCCAGGAGGTAGAGATGGGGAAGAACATTCCAGGGATGGGAGACCAAGCGTGAAAATGGCCAGAGGTGGGTGATGGATTATCTTGTTTATGGAACAGTGTTACTGATTGGAAGAATATGATGAGTGTGTGTGTGCGTGTGTCTGTGAAGTAAAAGAAGCCTAAAAAGGTAGAAGGGCGGCTCATAAAGGACTTGGATGCCAAAAAGAGGATCCTGGAGGTGACAGAGAGTCAGTGGAGTTTATTGAGTGTATATGTATAAAGAGGTGGGGGGCAGTAAGGGGTAACATGGTTGAACCTATACTTTAAGAAAATCACTTTGACTCCTGAGTGCAAAATAGAGTAGAGTGGAGTGGAGTGGGGGAGATAGTTGCGAATGGCAGACTGATCAGCTGGCTACTGCAAGAGTTCAGGTGTAAGGAGATAAGAGCCTGAACTAGGGTGGTGGTAATACCAGAGACGTGAAAGGGACACATTCAACATATGTTGCTAAGGAAAGACTGATGGGTCTTGGAAACAGATTGGATATTGGAAGGAGGGTAAGTGATAGTGAGGAAGCAAGGATGAAACCTAGGTTGTGAGCTTGGGGTAGGGAGGATGGTGGTGTCCTAAACAATCACAGGGAAATTTTTTTGGAAAAGAAATTGAGTTACCTTTTGGATATGGTGAATTTAAGATATCTGTGGGACATGCAGTTCAAGATGTCCAAGAGAAATAGCTGGAGATGTGAGACTGGAGGCCAGTAGGTTAGGGCTGGATAAGTAGATTTGAGAATCATCAGTATAGAGATAATTGAATCC
This sequence comes from Trichosurus vulpecula, assembly GCF_011100635.1. Classification (NCBI taxonomy): domain Eukaryota; kingdom Metazoa; phylum Chordata; class Mammalia; order Diprotodontia; family Phalangeridae; genus Trichosurus; species Trichosurus vulpecula. The sequence continues at coordinate 146,997,289 of NC_050573.1, forward strand.
ATGGGAAATAAAGCTCAGGCCAGGAAGATTCTGCCACTCAACAATCCTGAAAAAATGATCACTCAGGGATAAGCTGTGAGAAAATGGTATGAGGCGAAGTAAATAGAAGAGATGAAGGACTATGCCTTCATGGAGTTTATATTCCAGCCAGAGACAGATACATAACATTTAAATGAAAAAGATGAAAAATAAAGTAATATGCCATTGTGTACAAATTAATATGGTAGGGAAACATGCTCAGAATAGTTTCTGTATTCATCACATTAAAGAGGAATTTAAAGCTGTGAAAATATTGTACTGAGGATATACTGAAAATCCTACTAACATTTCTGGGGGAAAGAACCAATAAACTTATCTGATAATCACTTTAAAGGTCTTTAAATAATTTTTTCTCATTATTTAAAAACCTAAAATACTTTTAGGGATTTTTAGATAATCTCCTACTACTAAGATTGAGCTTGTTCTTCTTGTTTATAACAATGAGTAAACAGAAAATGAGAATAGCACAGAGCCTTTCTCACATCTCTTAAGGTTTTCTTTTATTTGGCAAGCTATATTTAAATAGAAAAAATATTTGGTTTTAGATGTGAAATAGCTTTATGAGCTAACACACTATGGACTTACTGAGACTTTCTTATTCTACTAAAACAATGGAACAGTACAGCCCTTGGTTTTTCTGTTCCTAAAAATATTTTTAGTTATACAACAAAAACTAAGGACCTGAAGGCTAAACCTTACAATATTTCACCCATTCTACATTGTTAAACTTGATTCAGACATGAGATATGAACTTCACAGTTTCTGGAGGAGATGAGAGAGAAGAGGAGTGCTTTTCGGCCTACTGACTGCTTTTGTTTGATTGATCAATCCTAAAGTTTTGGAAGTGAAGGCTAATTTCATTGTAGCAGTGGTTATATATTGGTGAATGTGACAGCTCTTACCTGTACACCTGTAGCTAGAGGCTACTCCCTTAAGCACAGCATCAAAAATAGACATTTCCACCCTCTGCTTTCGGTGGTGACAGCTAAGCAGCAAAGAAGGCTGAGACACCACAAGATACAGGAACGGGTCTAGCTGTAAGTCCCCAGCTCCTCTTCGTCCAGGCTGTCGCACAATAGTGATACCAAGGGCTTGTCTAGCAGAAGATCTTGTGGATGAATGGAGATTTTCTAATGAAAGAAGTCCCATTTTTCTTCCAGAAGGGAAAGAAATGCCACTGCTTACGAGGTCATCGGCTGTCACCTTAGAAATACAAGTCTGGCTGGGCAGAGTAATGCCTTCTGACTCTGTTGCTGGTAGGTTTAATGAGCTCTTGCCGACTTTCTCGCTATCATTCTGGTCTTGTGCTTTCATTTTGGGTAAAGTTGTACAGGAGTAGGTCATCAGAGAGATTCGACTTGCAGTAATAAATATGTCAAAGGGAATAAAATTTAAATTTTTCACAATTGATGACTGGTGAGAAGGACGGGCGATCCGATGCTGACTGGCACCACTACGTTGCTCTATCTGAACAATCCTAATTTTGACACTGTCACTACCAATGCCACTATCTTGGGCTCCACTACAACGGGAAGAGGTTTCCGTTATGCCCCCATCGGGCATATCCATGTTTTTCTGTTCTTGTTTGGAGATCTGTAAAGAAAAATATTAAAATCATTCTGTAAGTTATACTTAAAGTATTTCCATTTGATTGGCAAACAATTATACTAAGCATGATGGGGTAAAGGGAATTATAAAAAAAAAATCTGCCAAATTCAACCTCTAATGTAGTCACCCCTCATAAAACATAGTAGGCGTCCGTTCCAAAGAAATGATGACTCTCCTTAGAGGCCCAAAAAAACACATGAAGGGAAATGAGGAAATGAGGAAATATGGACTTCTAGTTTCTAACACACAATTTGGAGTTTAAGTCTCTCGTCTTCTGAATTAAAAGAAAACAGTATCCATGAGAAGCTGTACCCTTCAAGAAAAGTAAAGTATTTGACAAAAGCAGCTTACATTAAGCTGTGGGCAATATTATGTTTAAAATAGTATTTAATAACATAAAACCATTCTGTAAGGTTTTCTGGAGTAAGAAGGATGTGTGTGTGAAAATAAATTTTGCCAAATTATAAATATATTGGAAAAATGTGTAACCTGTCACCAATAAATATTAAAATCAATACCTGAAAATATGCTTTACACTACTGTAGGTACTTTAAAACAATTATTAAGGGAAAATTTAACCATTTTAAAGCTGAATTTTTCCTTGGTTCACTCAGTATCATCATCTCTCCCCAACTTTTTAATTCCATGACTCCTCCATCCACCAACCACTCCTATTCTAAACAAGCCCTTATATATAACTGTGAGAGGAAAGGAAGCAGGGATGGGTTGGATATGACCTATGTAAGGAGAGCAGCTGCAATCCAGGAAACATGTCAATACATTCCACCAAAAAGCGTGCTCTTAGATACCTTTTTCTAGGTGCTTCAAGTCCCAATTTGAGAACTACTCTTCAAGGTCTTGCATTTCCTCATTAAGTTCTCACCACTTTTTTCCTCACCCCCGATTACAGTATATTTATTTTGTATGTCTCCTGTAATCACTTTTCTGTGAACATGTTGCATCCCCTCCCCCAACAGAACATAAGCTTCTTGAAGGCAGGAGAGCTCACTTGTGTATCTATATCCCAAGTACACTGCAAGAGTGCTTGGTTCATAATAGGTTATAAATGCTTGTTGATGGATTGATTCACATACTGTTTCTCAAATTATAATTATCTTGCTTTTAAAAGGCTTAAATGTGAAACAGTTTTTAGGCTACTAATGAAAAATGTAATAATAGTATAAGGCAAGTTAAATGGCTTAAATCTCCTGTGCTTAACTGATTAAGGAGTGCTTCTTAGGAAAGATACAATTTTGTCTTGTCAAAGTTATTATCATTTTTGAAATAAAAAGAAAAAACTTTAAAATAACCATATTTAGTAAAAGAAGCACACAAAGGACTAAATGCTCCTTCATTGTCAAATGAGAACCAGTAGTTGTGTTGCTATCACAGAATCAGGGAACAGGTTGTGAAAAGTTGGAAGAGGTACATATGCAGCTGTAATCATTTTACCAGAAAACTATCTTTAGTAAAACTAGGAAAATCACAATCACAATAATATTTTTTAAGCTTTCAAAACTGACATTACAAACATTTGAAATGTATCTCATCATATAGTATCAGCCCTTAATTCTCACATAAGTGTCACGTGAAGAGCAATAGCTAGGGCTCAAGAGATAGAAGATCAGATGCCCTTATTTGAAGAGACTGATGCTTTGCATCCTTCACTAAAAGCCTAAACCCTGGTCTCACTCTAAGAGGCAGGTGAACTGCAGTTCTCAGAGGGTGCACCTGGCAAATACAGGAGCTATAACTCCCACAAACCTTGAAGGGCTTGGAGTAACAGTGGGTGTGTTTGTGGTCCAGAGACCCAGCCTTATAAAGCTCATTGATGCTCAACTCCAGAATGAGGGCAATTAGGTGATAAATTGTTTTTAGACCTGGCTATTCACAAGGACTAAGGTATAGAGAGGGTGTATGAGGTACATCAGTAGAAGTACCTATGGATCCCTGAAATATAGAAATATGCTTCAAACTAAAAAATCTTTTGGGTTAAATCTTATGGCAGACTCCAATCAGCCAAATTTTGTGAATTTCTGGGGAACACTTAGAATGAAAACTTTCATTCATTGAAAAGCAAGAACATATTAATGATTTTAAAAAGATCCAACTAGTTGTCAATATTAAATATTCTCCCTCTGGTTAAGGCAGCATGGTACAAAGGATAGAAAGCCAGGCTCAGGAAGACCTGAGTTCAAATCACTTAACTCAGCGGTACCTTACATTTCTAAGATCATATAAATTACAGAGCAGGTGCTGACATGTTCTGGTAGAGAAAAGTCCCTCAACGAGAGCCTTCTGCTGCAATAAAACCACAGGTTCAGTTGAAAAAAAAAATAAAAAAATAGTAATCCACAGTTGTCTTTACCTGGGATCCAGGAACTTAAAAAATATTTTGACAACCAAGTTTTAATAAAATTAGTTTCCCTGGTAATCATTAGTCTTTTTTCTTTTATGCATTAAAAAACATACACATTACTCTGAGAAAGAGTCCACAGGTTTCACTAACTGCCAAAGGGGTCCATGATACAAACAATGTTCAAAACTCCTGGTATAATCTCTTTCTTACATAAAGTGAATTTAGTGCTACATAAAAAGGCTAACATGAAAGGAACAATCATCTGTAAGGAAGTGAAGAAAATACAGTGCCCATTTCAGTTCACTAAACATTTTATCAAATATCAGCTACGTCAGGTCACTGTTAAAACTTATTAAATGTTATGGCCATACTAATCTCTAGTTGCTTGGTACTAGATAGACTGGTACTGTGAAATAAATAAGCAGCAAGGGTAGTGTGGACTACCACTCATACTGTATAGGTTACTGAACAGAAGTCAGATGGCAATGCATCCCAGTCACATTCCAAGTAATATGGAATTTGACCCTGTCATCCAGAAATGAAAGGCTGTGATTTTTATTTTTTAAAAAGTCATGGTGTAGCCAGGCTTAGCAGCTTGATTTCTGAAAATGTTTGCTCGGAACCAAGGTTTTTCATTTTCCCTTGTTGCAGAAATAATATTTTCATAATTGAAATAAATAAGCTACAACTCTCAAGACACACTGTAGATATTGAAAAAATCTGCTGATGTGTTACTGGAGCACTGCAGATATATCTGTTACATTGAAGAGCACTTGGCCAGCTATTGAGTAAAGTTTTACAGTTAATTAAATGTGCCTGGCCATAAACTTGGGCATCAATTTACCATTCCTTTGTGAAAAAAGAAAACTTCATAATGTAATAGTTTTAAAAAGACCTTTTGCTTTACTATAGGCTAAAGGGACTAATAATTTAAGTTGTCAAAAACAGCAATATTTGCTTGCTGTTAGTGACTATAACAGAAACATTTATCATTGGGCAGTATTTGTTATATCAGTTTTACTCTTTACATAACCCATTTAAAATGAACAATAAAAGTTTTCTTTAATTAGCTACTGGTGTGCATTAACATGATCATGATTAAACCATAAAAACCAACTGTACATTACTCTGGTCCCCTCTCCCATATGTTTTAAATTATTCTAGTTGAAAATGTACTTTGAGTCCCTTTTAAAAGTTCGACCTTCTGCTTTCAGAGAATTAAATGCATATTACTGTAGTGGAGAAGATAATGTTTCAGACCTCCAGGCATATATTAAACACACTGGCAGCACATTAGACAAAATGCTTGACTTATTAGATACTTCCTATTCTAAACAGTGTCATCAAAGGCTAAAAACAAAATCCATATAAAAGCTGCACAATGCTTCCACACAGAACCTGTGCCAAAATCCCTGTACTTTCCAACTAATGAGGAAAGGATGTGTACTCTTAACATATGAATGTAAGATTTTCCAAGCATTCACTTTAGGAAACTGGGCTATTGATTCCATATGGCTTATGTTAAATGAAACTGTATTGGTAAAATAACCTTTAAGATATCTGGCATGATAACTGTAATTAAACAGTATTCAAAGGGCTAAAACAAAGGAGAATTTGGTTCCACAATAGCTAATTAAAATAAAATGAAAAAATACAGCATGTCATCTATCAAGATAAATTGTTATTGTTTAAGAACTATTTAGATACTGTTAAAATATACTTTTAGATAAAATCTGAAAGGCCTGGAAAAATATTTGTGGCTTAAAAATGGATAGTTTGGCGAAGAAAAAAGTATAAGACTCTGAAATTTTATGCGGAGATAACAGCTTTAAGGCTTTGAGCATAACCAGATGGTCCTTAAACTGCAGGAATTCTACAGTTTCCCTGTCAATGGGCTTCAATAGGAGGAGGTTTTCAATAGCTAGGAAAACATGTCAAGCTGATAGTTTACTTCTTAGATCATTTCAATGCATTTTCCCATCCTACAGGTATGTAGCCTACAGATACCAGCCACCACGGGAAAGGTGCTGAAAGCTCCACTAGTAGCTAGGGAACTATGGCTAATTCTTCCTTTTCATGTACCGTGATAGGCGAGTTTACCAGTTTAACCTTTGGACTTTGGGAGGGGGGGAGTAATGAATGGAGAGGGCGTGGGCAGTTGGTATAATATATGTCTAAGAGGGCAGACTTGGATGGCACTTGTATATTCTGACAATAAAGAGTAACAATGGAGAAAAATATCAAATAAAACTAATTAAATTTCCAACATATGTCTGTCTTGGGTTAATTAGCTTTAAAGTAGGGAAAAAGAGAAGTCTGATGACCTTATCTTAACCAATTCTCATTAACAGAAATTTCAAATAAAAGGACTGAGTTTTGAAAGAAAAAGTGGTAACATATCAGAACATGCAGAAAATTAATCTTATTAATATAATTGTTTTATTGTACCATTTAATTTAAATATTCTATTGCAATACTTTGTTCATAGTCTGTTCCGTTTATTTGCTAAAAACCAATTACATACACTAAACATAACCCCATCTGCATACTTTTTCCACCTTCTAATCATTCTTATGATTATATAATGGTAACACTGAAGTAATATTTCCACTGCAAGTTACTGTAATGTTGATCAAAATATCTTCAGCCAATCATGAGATCATTTTCAACATCACATAAATTATGGAAAAAGTCACAAGTGTGAAACCACAGAATCAAAGTGCCAATCACATCTGGTCCATCACTATGACATGTGACCTAATTTTATTGCTCTTACTTAAAACATAATATTTTCATCACCATAGGCATCACGTTAGTGTACAAAATCAATTGTTATAAGAGGATAAGGTCAAGGATTTTTATTTTATACTGGGATGACAAAGAAGATGCTTTCCAGTTTTGAAAAAGCTTATGTGATCCATTATCAAAACATCTGAAGTCAAAACACTTGCAAACACAGTTGTATTACTATCCTTCAAAAGGGTCAGTTACTTTCTTTTGTTGTCTGCTCTTAACATGGACAATTCTATATTGTTAACTCTACATAAACACAAAGTCATTCTGACTATTAGAAACACTTTCCTCCAATTTAATATGTTAACATTGTTAAGCAAAAAAGCCAAATATGTTTTTCTTGGTGTCAATGTTAAAATGATGTAACCATCACAGTCCACAAGTTTGTATCCCTTCACTCCCCAACCTCCTTTTTGAGTAATTATAAATTTGTTATGTGTTAGGAGAGGCTAGCATTAGTAGCATGGAACTATCTAAACTTAAATAAAAAGAATTGTGAAGGGGAAAAATATATTTTAAACTGAATTGTCTCTTTTAGTGTCACAGGTCCAATTTTTCTGACTGAAGAAAGAGGCTTTACTAACCCCTGTGCACTTGTGTACTGAATGTGTACACACACACACGCGCACCACACACGCACGCGCGCACACACACACACACACACACACAAAGTGCTAGAAAGCAGAGGCCTTTTTAAAATACTGTATTACTCTCAGCTGAATATTATATATGATCTCACATAACATAATTATTCCCAGTAGGATATAAAAGAGTTTTCACAATAATGCAGTAATTATGCAAAAGAGCAGAACTAATGACACCCATCACTGCATAACAGATAGGATGGCAAAGAGGACTACTACAGTTTCAAATTTCCCCTTTCATAAGTTAATTTTCCCAGCTCTTTGAAGTCCCATTAAGAGGATACTTACTACTGCCTACTAACTTATCAGTTCAAATATTCATATACTGGATCAGTATTAACATTACAACAGACACAACAGGGACATCTCACAATCTATTCGTATTTTATTGCAGTCTGTGTTTGGTCTGTCATGCTAATTTAGGTGGTAAATCAACCAACCAGGAGAGAACTAGGATTGCTGTTGAGTATAGCACTTAGCAAAATGTTGGTAATTAATTCACTTTCATGGGCTGATATAACCTGGATTCACGCACATATGCACGTAAAATGTATAAGTATACACAGTTGAAAAACAGGATAAAAATTACTCTGCTTATTTAAAATTCTGAATACATAATTCTATATTTCAAGCATGTTCTTTTTCTCTTTTTTCCTTTTATTTATTTTATTACACTCCTACTTAGATATTATTCATAGGGAAAAATAACTTCGGAATGAAACTTGGAATACAGGGTCTTATATCAGAAGCAATTTATGTTTAAAACCGAAAGAGAAATAAATTGTTCAGTTTTGTTTGAGATAAAATGTACATGAGTTTAAGAAATTTTCAGTTTAGTTTTGGTTTGACTAGTTTAATAAAAATATTATTTGACATATACTTGACTTTTCATTAAAAGAAATGCCTTTACAGTAGAAACCAATGGCCAACTTTAAAATTATCATGATACTAACTTTTTAAAAACAATGTAGCTACTGTATATGCAAGGTTAAAATCTTCACTAAAATTCAAGGTTCATTCCACTGTTGTCAATGCGGAAAGCATTTTGTTGCCCTGTGGCTGCTTAAAAATTTTCAATGGGATTAAATCAGCTTCAAGTCCTCATTATACCAGGGTTTACAATTGTGTCTAAATTCTGTGTCTGTTTCTCATAGAATTCTATTCAAAGTGATTTGGATTGGCTCCTTCAGAGCTCTTCTGATTTTACTAGAAACAACTGTATCGTATCAGCCTCTCTCATAAACTTCCTCTGAGATTGGATCAGTTCTGAACTTGAAGCACATGAAAGTTTGCTGTGCCTGTGCTGGCTGCAAAAATCACCAAAAAGTTTGAATTGAGCTGTGGCAGGAAAGCTGAGCTAGAATATGATCATTAAATATTCCAGTGGCTCTTTGACCAGTTCCATATTACCCAAAAGCTTCCCATTGGCAAGTAGAAACTTACGAATATGCATCTTTGATAGGAAAATTCTAGTTGAATTACAGAAGTAACTCCCATGGACAAAAAGTAAACAAGTTTTTATCTATCTTATATTCCCTACTGAAACCCATAAATGTGTACACATTTAACTTTGAAGGAATCATGGGGCAAATCATAAACTTGAAACTCAATGTAGGGTTCTTGGGAATTTTAAAAAATGAAGTATGCTTTTTAAAGAAAATAAATTTTTCCAAAAGATAGGCTAAGTGAAATTTTTTTTGTGAATTTATCCTGAAAATGGCTTAGAGTTAGGTATACAAAAACTTTTGATTCATCCCTCTATTTGCTTTGATAATGCCAAAAGTTAGCAATTTAACAATATTATATAACTGATTTCCATTATGATACATTACTCATTTGATTTGATTGTCAACACGTTTCAGTTGGACTGGTGGTACTCTAAATGTGAAATCTATGTTCAATAATCATTTTAAGTCTTCAATTTTTGAAGACTGTCAGTTTTTGAACCAGGTAAAAAACCACTGAGGGTGGATTTCAAGGCGCCCCCAACAGCTAATCACACATACACCAGAAAATTTTTCTCTCATTTCCTACCAGTGAGTCTTACTACTTCAGCAAAACAGCCTTCCTACTGTCACTAAATAGAACTGTTCCTCTCAGTCTCTGTTCAAGTAGTCCTGTATGCGTATTTTCTTAGATCATTTCCGTGCATGTGGAACAAAAGGAAAAGGAGATTCAATTTGGCACCCCTCCTCAAGTGACCAAATCTCATCACTATGTTATATGACTTAGTGCTTAAGGCTTCTCCCCTAAGAAGTCTTTTCTCAAGTAACTCATATCTAGACAAAAATGAATAAAACCTAAACATGACTATGACATTATAAAGATAATCATACAAATCACGTATCTTTAACTTTATATTTTGCTTTTAAAATGTTTATTTTGTATTATATATTCAGCAAACACTAACAAACATGAATATCTCAATTGGCAAACTACAGGAAAGAGGAATATGTATGGAACTATGAAGTATGTCACATAGGTTGGGGTTTTTTTGGGGGGGGTTAAACTATGTAATAAATTCAATATAATGACAACAAAACTTTTCCACAAAGTGCTACCCCCAATGCCTCACTGTGGCACACAGGTGATCCTGGCCTCCAAAATGCTTTTCCAGTGAAGCATAAGTGGCAGGCTCAGCATACTTAGACAGGCTTTGATCTGCTTCCGAGGCCTAACCTATCTAACTATGGCCACCTGGTATGAATTTTTTTGGTTGTGAAAAATCATGAAACACAGAAAAAGAAAAAAATGAATCGCTTGAACCTTTGCAATGACAATGGCAGAGTGGTGGGAAAGGAGGCAAAAGATATAAAGAATCACAAAATTTTTAGATTGTCAACACGTTTCAGTTGGACTGGTGGTACTCTAAATGTGAAATCTATGTTCAATAATCAACAAACAAGCGCATGTTTTGTTGGAGGAGTCAAATCTTTGCAATCTTGACATTCTTGCTATAAATTAAACCAGAAGAAAGAAAGAAGCTGGTGCTAAACAGGAGAATGGCTTCCTGGGACTCTTTGGAGAGGTAAAGAAAGGTGAAACCAGAGTGGGTTAGTTCACCCAGAGGCAACAAGAAACATTTCCTGGACCATATGGTCATCATATATTGCAGTCCTAATGATGAGTATTTGTAAAAACTTAACTATATTGAGGATGAAATGGTAGAGAAATTGTATGAAGACCTTGATAAGACCCTCCAGATCAAATCCACATAAACTCCAACACGATCATTTTAATGCAAGGTGAGAAAAGGTGAGGATAGGGAGAAATATATGGGAAAGGATTGTTCAATAAGAAGGAAAGAGAGGGGCTTCAAACTTGTAGATTACATAAAAGCCTCAGGTTTCTGTGTCATGAACGCTTTCTTTGAAAAAAGGAAAAAAAAGAATTGGATAGGTGCTAAAATCTAGCACCAAGTAAGCAAGCACCAAGTAACACAATGAAGAACATAAAACTATTTTAACATAGAGGGAAAAAACTGTCTTTAATGTCAGTCAACTAGCATTTATTAAGTGCGTACTATATGTCAGGTACTGTGCTAAGTAAGCTCTGGGATGTGGGAACTAACTCTGAGTAAGCATTTTTGGTGTATACCACTGGTTTATCAGAGCTAAGATCTGAATTGGTAAACACACACACAGAGAAAAATAATAATGTTGAGAATATTCAATATTTTTAATTGCTTAATATGTGCAGAGTATTTTAGACCAAGCATGGGATATAAATGAAAAAAAGGACAGTCCTTGCTCTCAGGGAACTTACTTTCTAATGGAGGAAGCAACTCAAAGAGAAGGTTTGAGCTGAGTCATGTGGAAAGGCCCAGTGGTCCACAGGTTGCAGTGGCAAATGAGATGACATTTTTAAAATTGTAATTTCTATAGAAAAAAGCTCTGTTTTTGTCAAGAAGCCCATTGATGGTGCTAAGGGTTTTGGTTTCTGGATTTTCTAGATTTTCATTAGCTGTGGCTGCCAAGGGGACAGGAGCTTCAGCATCTGTAGAAGCAGTTACAAGGTTGCAGGCTAGGTGGGTGGCTCAGCAGACAGCATGTTGGATCTGGAGTCAGGGAGACGTGAGCTCAAACCCAGCCTCAGACACTGCTGTGTGACCCTGAACAAGTCACTTAACCTGTGTTCCTCAGTTTCCTCATCAGTGAAATGGGGATATAATAATAACACCTGCCTTCTAGAGTGGCTGCAAGGATCAAATGAGATTAATTATAGATCATTTAGCAAAATGCCTGGCATACGGTAAGAGCTATATAAATGTTAGCTCTTATCATGATCATCATGATCTCCATAGAGCTGCTCTCTTGGATGACAGTTATGGGGTTAGGGTGGAAGTGGGGATGGTATCTTGAGAGGGCAATCCTATTCTCAAAACTCTTGGACCAGGGCTGGGGAATTTGTGGCCTTCTAGGTCCTTGGGTGCGGCCTTTTGACTGAGTCCAAGTTTCACAGAACAAATCCTTTTATTAAGGGGATTTGTTCTGTGAAGTCTGGATTCAGTCAAAGGGCCACACTTGAGGACCTAGAGGGCCACATGTAGCCTCGAGGCCGCAGGTTCCCCTTCTCACTGGGATACAGGATCCTGTGTTTTCTCCACTGTGATTTAGGGAGGTGGTGGTTTGACCAGCTTGGCACGATGGCTGCCCCATCTCTCCTTTAGGACAACTTGCCACTACAGACTAACTGGCATGCCAGCTCCATCTGTGGCAGTTGGTCAGCAGCTGTCAGCAGGGGAAGGAATGGCAGGTCCTGTCTTTTGAAGCGAGAAATGCTCCCCCTTTGATGATGGCTGGGGGATTCAGGTTAGAAGCTGGGCTTGTGGTGTGGGGACACTACTACTCCTAAGGCTAGAGGACAGAGGAAATCCAAGGCAGAGCCCAGGTCACAGAGAGAAATTCCCTGCAGATGATGAAGTCCTCCAGATGCTCCTGTTTTGGGATGACTTTGTACTGACTGCATCAAGCCCTAGAACACTATAAAGTCTCCTTCTAAAGCATTTGGTCTGTTTATACAGGAAAGACTGAATGGATGAAGAATGCCAGCTGCTCAGATTTCAACATGCATTTGTAGGGGCACCCCTAAGAGCTTGTCCAACAGTGTTCACATTTGGGGCAGACAGTGTAGAAGTCCAAGTTGGGCCCAATGTTAAACAGGAGGAAGAGAGGAGGATTGAAACTGCAAAGCTTCTTTACTGACCCCTAACCTTTCCATGAAAGCAAAATCCTAAGTTTTCAACACTTACATTCTGTCAGTGTTGCTACATAGCAGACAGAAAGTAAGTGCCTCTGAAGGAGGGAAAAGGTGATCCTGCAGAGGTTAATGGGGACACACAGGTAGGTGGAAACAGACTATAACACATAACCAATGAGAAACTCTGAAGAGCAGTAGGATAGGACATCATCAAAGAATGATGTGACAGGAAAAGGAGACATGTTGGTCATGGCAAGAGTCAGCTACGCCATGAAGACAGCCAGAGCGATTCACTAACATCCTGTCAATATTGAGCGTGGTGGATTGACCCCAAATGGCGAACTTTGGGAAATGCATCAACAAGAGTCACACAGGATGGACAGACAGGGATGCATGCCTCTGCATCACTAGAGGGAACACTTGGATCAATGAGATCATGGATCCCTTTGAATATTTTGAGAATATGACTGCCCTGCTTGTCTTTGTATTCTCCTGAACTTCCTTCTGTTTCCTCGGTTTTTTTTTTTTATATTTCACTGACACTTTTCTTTTTGTCTTTCTGCATCACTACTGCTATTCACATCCCTCTAAAGAAGCCTTCCTTTGTGTAATAAATAAAAATTGTTAACCAAAACAGATCAAGACACTGGCTATGTCTGAAAATACAGGTCTCAATGTGCAGCTTTTAGTGTCTCTCCCTGTTTCCAAGAGACAAGAATTCTGCTTCATTATCACTTTTTTGGAGGCACAATGGGCGCTGAATTCTGTTTGTTCTCTCTTACATTGTTGTGCAACATTGTTCTCCTGGTACTGCTCAGTTCACTCTGAATCAGTGCATAAAAATCTTCTGTGAATCTATATGAACACTTCTTACAGCACAATATTATATTACATTCAAATAAAATAATCTGTTCAGCCGTTCCCTAAATGAAAGGCACACACTTTGTTTCCAATTCTTTGTTACAACAAAAAGTGCTGTTATTAATAATTTTGTAAATACGGACCTTTTTGATCTCTTTGGGCTATATGAGGATCAAAAGATATTATCATCATTATTAGAGATAACAGGTAAAAGAAATTCTGCAAATCTTAAAGTGCTATATAAATGTAAGCCAGTATTATGTGCACAGCAGCATTTTCATTGAGTCAAAGGATATATTCAGTTTAGTCACTTTTTAATTTGCTTTCAAAATGGTTGGGACTTAATATTATATTTTGGAAGAACACATATGCTTATAATAGTATAGCACTATTAACAATCAGTAATGACAATACCAGTTCTTCAAGCGTAGGGTGATATTTCTATCCCCCGTCACTCTTACTGATTGTTAATCAGTAAGCCAAATTCTTTTTGTAGTTCTCAAGATTTTATGCTAACTCACTGCCCCAAATAATGTATTTCAGCTATCACCATTTACACTAATTAAAGATTTTTAATTCTGTAAGTTCCCTAAATGGTAAGCTCTTTGAGGGCAATGTTACCATACCATCTTGACAAACTTATGATTGAGCATTATTTTATTTTAGAAATCACACTGTTTTCAGTCAGGCTCTGCCATGAGTATATGAAGATTAAAGAATGCTATTCCTATTAGCAACTGCCTTGTGCATATTAATCCTTTTTTTTTCTCATTCCTCTTCTTCCATTATCTTTTACTCTAAATAATAACACAATGTTCTCTGTGTAGGAAGATGATACTGCTTCTTAATGTTCACTTTTAAATGTATAATAAAGTTGTAATGTAACTTTTTTTTCCTTTTTTTCTTCCCTCCTCCCTCCCCTGCTCTAAAGAACTGATAAACAGAAGTGTATGTATAGAATGGTTTTACACACACACACACACACACACACACACACACACACACACACACACGTGTCTAATGGTAACCAAACATGTTTATAATAGAACTCGGCACCTTTACTTCCAAGCCAGCTCTATTTTTTAAAATGGTAATATCATTCTCTCTACGAAAGTCCTTTTCCAGTGCCTCATCTTGGCATACAGGTGACTCTGGGTTCTTGATGGCTATGCCAGTAGAATGCATGCTCTGACAGATTCTACCATGATGGAAAAGTTTCAAGTAGGGCCCAGGAATATTCTTTTTGGGTCAGCCTGGATAGTCATGAAAAGACACAATACCACTAGATTCACTATTTGGCAACAAGATTTTCATTTATTTGGCTACAGAAAGTCAAGAAACGGGAAAAAACAGACCTTAATTCTATGAAGGCCACTTTCACTTCTGTAGTAGCAGCAGCATAAGTGGTAGGAAAGGGAGCAAGGGGTGATAAGAATCATATAGTTTTTAGATCATCAGTAAATGTTCATTTGATTATTAGTATTCTGAAAGTTAGATCTTTGTCCAATGACCAATGAGTGGACATATTTTGAAAGGATCTAAAGCATTTCAATCTTGACATTCTCACTTTAAATAAAATCATCTGAAAGAAAAACGTTGTAGCTAAGTGGAAGGACGGCTTATGGGCACTCCTTGAAAATGGACAGAAAAGTGCTGGCAGAATGGATTTTGTGTGTATCAGGAAGCAACAGGAAATATTTTTCATAGGTTATTTTGTTATCATTTATTGCAGTAATAATGCTTATTATTTGTAAAAGGACCACCATGAAAATAAGTGATGCTTCTACATCAGTTGCTGAAGATGAAGTGGTAGAGAAATTTTATTAAGACCTTGATCAAACTGACTTCACTCTGAAACTTGGTGATTTCAATTCAAAGGTGGGAAAAGATGAGAATTAAGAGAAATATATGCAAAAATATGGTTCAAGAGAAAGAAATGAGAAAGGCCAAAGACCTACAGATTATACAGAAGTCTGTGATCAGACAAGCTAAGATCAGAATTTATAATGAACAAGAAGACTATAAATGAGAAAATGATATAATTAATTATATCGCAATTAAGAAGAATTAGCCCTGAATTATTTAAGCAAACTATTGAAAATAAAAAAATGGGAAACAGACAACAGAAATGATATTGAAACTGACTATAAAAGTTTCATATGAAAATTAAACCAATATACATTAATTATTATAAGTAGAACCCAGAAAGCAACTTAGCAAACATCTGACTTACTTGCTGAATGGAGAAAGATGGTCACCAAAGACAACAACATATTAGAACAGAAATTAATCTGTAAAATCTTCAGAGAAGGGATGATATTTGATTATGTGCAATCTCTTTTTTGGGGGTACATTTTTTATTTTAAATTTGACATTGTGTATGTATATATCGCCACACTTACTTGTAGCCTTCTTTAAGGTGTGGGGGTGGGAAGTTAAAGTAAAAAGTGCACAGCAGAGAACAAAAGAAAACCAACAAGGAAGCAAAGAAAAGCTAGGGACCTTTGAAAACAACATATAGTATTTATGTAGATTTTCTTGAAATGGAAATTTATCGTTTTATATTGAATCATCTCTAATGCTCTCCGGTGTACATGGCAATGTTTTTTTTTCCCCTTTTCTTATTTTGCATTTAAATTTAAATATATACATACATATATAGATGTCTATAAACATACACATGTATACACTCATATACATATATGTAAGACAATACTATGCTTACTTTCACCTGTCATCTGTTTCTCTGAAGGTGGAAGCATCTTTCTTCATAGATACAAGTCTTTCCATGTTTTTCTAAATCAACCAGCTCATCACTTCTTCCACCACAATTGCATCCCGATATTCCAACCCAATTGCATCCTATCTGAGAGATTGTCTATGAAAGTTTTCTTTTTTTCTTTCAATTTTCTGCACTCCTATTCTTGGCTATGTAAGTTTTATTTATACAAGAAAATTTTAATTTAAAATAATCAAAATTTAGTGTGTAAGGGTGATACATAACAATACACATGTGGTCTAGGTTGAATTGCTCGACTTCTTAGGGAGGGTGGGTGGGAAGGGAAGAGGGGAGAGAATTTGGAACTAAAAGTTTTAAAAACAGATGTTCAAAAACAAAAAAAAAGTTTTTGTATGCAACTAAAAAATAAGATACACAGGCAATGGGGCATAGAAATTTATGTTGCCCTACAAGAAAGGAAGGGAAAAGGGGATGAGAGGGGAGGGGGGTGATAGAGGGGAGGGCTGACTGGGGAACAGGGCAACCAGAATATATGCCATCTTGGAGTGGGGGGGAAGGTAGAAATGGGGAGAAAATTTGTAATTCAAACTGTTGTGAAAATCAATGCTGAAAACTAAATATGTTAAATAAATAAATTTAAATTAAAAAGAGAAGAAAAAAATTTAAAAAAATAATCAAAATTATCCTGTTTACATTTCAACAATGCTCTCTCTCATGATAAAGTTTAAGGTCTGATACCGCTGAATCTACTTCCTTTACATCTTTTTTCTTGATTTCTTTGAAGTTCCTGACCTTTTGCTCTTCCAGGTGAACTGCTATTATTTTTTTCTAACTCAGTAAAGTTATTTTTTAGTAATTTAATAGGGATGACATTGAATAAATAGATTAGTTATGTACAATTGTCATTTAAAAAGTATATTGACTCTACCTATCCATAAACAATAAGTATTAGTTCAATTATTTAGACCTGAGTTTACTTGTATAAAGTGTTTTATGTTTATGTTCATATAGTTTCTGTGTCACTTCTGGCAGGTATACGCTCAGGTTTTTATACTGTCTAGCTACTTTAAATGGTCTAAAACAATACTGTTCAATGACAGGGAGATGTATGCTTGCCAAAGATGACAGAAGAGATCCAGTGCAGAGCCCATGTGAAGCAGAGACTCTTTGGGGATGTTCTTGTTTGAGGATGACACTGTCTTGACTACATCAAGCCCCAAGACAGAGCCTCCTGGAAAGATCTACAATCACTTAAAGGTTTTTGGCTTGTCTAAACACACAGGAAAGATGAAATGGATGAGGAGTGTTTTTGGTCTAGATTGCAACATATATCCATAAGGGTATCCTATAGAGACAACACAGATGGATGCTGAGCTAGGTCGAGAAAGGGATGAGAGCAGCTGGATTAGGAGGATACAGCACTGGGAAGACCTGAGGTCAAACTGTTCTTCAAATACTTATTAGCTGCATGAGCCTGGACAAGTCATTTAACTTCGCTCTGCCTCAGTTTCCTCAACTGTAAAATGAAGATAATAATAGCACCCACCTCCAAGGGTTGTTGTGAGGGGAAGGGGAAGAGAAAGGGAAGGAAATAAACATTTATATAGTGCCTACTATATGCCAGACACTGTGATCTGATCCTCACAACAATTCTGCAAGGTAGGTGCTATTCTTGTATTATTATATCCATTTTACAGTTCAGAAAACTGAGGGAAACAGATGTTGAGTGACTTGCCCAGGGTTACAGAGTTAAGTAAGTGTCTGAGGACAGCCCTGAACTCAGGGCTTTCTGACTCTGGGCCCAGAGTTCTATCTACTGTGCTACCTAGATGACAGAATAAAATGAAATAATATTTGTATGCATTTTACAAACTTGAAGCAGAGCTAGCTAGTATAACTGGTCCAAGCTTATCATTTTAGCAAAGGCACACTTTTAAAAATATAAACACTTATTGGTCTTGCCATATGGGCCATGAAACCTAGAACACTACTACCACTGAAGAATAAAAGTGTCATGCAGAGGACAATGGAAAGAGGCACAGTGGGTGTGAGAAGTCTGCAACATATTAACCATTTAGGAACTACAAAGAACAGGGATAAGGGACGTCATCAAAGACTTGTATAGCAGAAAGAGAATTTGGGCTGATCATGTGGTGTGAGTGAAGGATAACAGATGGATGGCTAGGATGACACACTGGTACCTTCAAGATATTGGGAGAAAGAGAGGAAAGCCTCTAGAACATTGGAAGGCCCTCCTTTGGTGAATTTTTGGGAGTATGTGAACAAGAATTGCACAAGATTGGTAGGAATGATGGGTTATGAATCTGTACTTTTAGAGGCAACTCCAGAATCAATAAGATCAAATTTCTATTTAGGAATCCTACTTCCAGTGATGAAGGTTCAAAATTGTTGAGTTATCCCTGTTCCGTTCTCTTGCCTCTCAATATCAGGCATCAAATTCTGAAGATTATTACTTCATATTATCTCTTACATCTTTCTTTTTCCTTCCCTTCCCTTCCCTTTCCTTTCCTTGGATATAAAGTTGGAAGGGATCATTGTTATTAAGAACATCATAGACTTAAGAGTCATAGAGCTCTAGAAGTCACCTAGTTGAAATACATTTTATAGAAGAGGTCTAGAGGGTTGTGACTTTTCAAGGACACACAAGTATATATGTGTTAGGGCTAAGAACTGCACCAAGGTTCTCTAACTTCAAACTCGGTGCAACCACCTAACCCTGGACTGTTATCACCACACTCCAGAAGTATTGGAAATGTCTCTTAACTGGTCTTTAGAATTATCTGTCAGATAAATCTTCTTTTAAAATAATTCACCATGATCCTTCTGTTTAAAAACATTATCTATTGGATAAAGCTCAAATCATTTAGCTTGACATTAAAGATCTCTATAGGATGATTCCAAATTATTTCTCCACTCACACTTCTGACTATTTCCTATTCAAAACCTCTGCTACTATTCAAACGCAGCCTTTAAGCATGCCAGGCAAAACGTTTTCCCACATCTTCTTCACACATTAAAATGCTTCTCATTTCCCTCTGAACTTATTGATTATACTTATTCCTCAAGGCAAGACTGTTAAGTCGGTGAAGTATGTCCCCTCTTTTTCTTCTTTCTATATCTTATCTCATAAGAGATTAAAAAAAATATGGTGGTCTCAAGTACATGAAACATCAGGCTGCATCCATATAAAATTTTTACACACACACACACACACACACACACACACACACACACACACACACAAAGGGCAGGGCATCCTTGATGATGGTGTTAGTGGGTAACTGGCAGAGTTTAAAAGCAGTATTTTCCTAACAGACCACCTCTTTACCATCATATAGTTCCAAGATTCCACTGTGCTTACTGTTTATTAACCTTATTTAAAAGCATTTGATTCAATAGAATAAAATAGTACTTGAAAGACTAGCTTCCAACATGGTATTTCTCATCAATACATCGAAAATATTAAAGATTCCTTGAACCATATAATAATAGATATAAACATCCTAGCTCAACAATCCAAGGTGAGGCAGCAAAGTTGTGCAGTGGATAGAGCACTGGGCTTGGAGTCAGAAAGACTTGAGTTCAAATCCAGCCTCAGACAATTACTAGCTCTGTGCCTCTGGGCAAGTTGCTTAAACTGTCTAACCCAGTGTCCTTATTTGTAAGATGGGATAATAGAAGTTCCTACCTCTCAGGGTTGTTATGAGGATCAAATGAGATGATATTTGTAAAGCGCTTAGCACAGTGCCTGGCACACAGTAGGCATATAATGTTTCCTCCTTCCCTCTTTCCACTTGGTGAATTCACAGGTGGATAATTCAAGTACTCCACAGGATCCAGAAGATTTCAATGAGGTGACCCTTGTGGGGAACCAATATAAGGACACTGGCAAACTGCACAGGACAAGTAGGCATAGGTGGTTTGAAATCTTTACGTTTGAAGGATATTCAAATCAATGAGACTACAAGCTCCATTTGAACATCTGAGATATATGTATATGTGTGTGTGTATATATATATATATATATACGTGGATATTTTTTAAGGCTTAAAAAAGTGCTTTCTTCACAGTAGCCCTGGGTGTTAGTGACAACACTATCATACCTATTTCAGAGATAAGCAAAAACTTAGAGAGGTTAAATGATTTGCTCATAGTCATATAGCTGAAAAACAGTACAGTCGGGATTTGAACTCAGGTCTTCTGATCTCAAATTAAGCACTTTTTTAAATAATAAATATTTTTTATTTTTAGTTTACAACACTCAGTTCCACATAATTTTGAGTCCCAGATTTTCTTCCCCCACCCTCCCTTCCCAAGATGGCATGGAAATCCGATACATCTTCTACATATAACTTTGCATTCAACTTATTTACACAATAGTCAAGTTGTAAAAAAGAATTATGACAATGGAATGAATCAGCAGAAAGAAAAAACAAAACCAAAAAAAAAATGGAAAAAAAAAGGAAAGCAAACAGTGTGCCTCAATCTGCATTCAGACTTCATAGTTCTTTCTCTGGATATACATAGCTCTCTCCATCATGAGTCCTTTGAAGTTGTCTTTGTACCTTGTATTGCTGAGAAGAGCGAAGTCTATCAGGGTTAGCTGCAGAACCCATATATCTGTGGTTGCGTATAATGTTCTCCTGGTTCTGCTCCGTTCCCTCAGCATTATATCGTGTAAGTTTTTCCATGTTATTATGAAGTCCTTATCATCCCCATTTCTTATCACACAATGGTATTCCATTACCACATACTATACCACAACGTGTTCAGCCACTCCCCAATTGATGGGCATCCCCTTGCTTTCCAATTCTTTGCTACTACAAAAAGAACCACTATAAATATTTTTGTACATATGGGTCCTTGTCCCACTTGTATGATCTCTTTGGGACACAACCCTAGAAGTGGTATTGCTGGGTCAAAAGATATGAACATTTTTATAGCCCTTTGGGCATAGTTCCAAATTGCTCTCCAGAATGGCTGGATCAGTTCACAACTCCATCAGCAAAGTAAGTGTTCCAATTTTCCCATATCCTCTCCAGCATTTATCATTTTCCTGTTTTGTCATTTTAGCCAATCTGACAGGAGAGATGTGGTACCTAAGAGTTGTTTTGATTTGCATTTCTCTAATCAGTAGTGATTTTGAGCATTTTTTCATATGCTTATAGATATCTTTAATTTCTTCCTCTGAAAACTGTCTGTTCATACCCTTTGACCATTTCTCATCAAATTAAGTACTTTTAAAAAAATTATGCTAAAGGGGATGAGAGGGGAGGGGGGTGATAGAGGGGAGGGCTGACTGGGGAACAGGGCAACCAGAATATACGCCATCTTGGAGTGGGGGGGGGAGGGCAGAAATGGGGAGAAAATTTGTAATTCAAACTGTTGTGAAAATCAATGCTGAAAACCAAATATGTTAAATAAATAAATTGCATTTAAAAAAAAAATTATGCTGCTGCTCTCTTATGTATATTCTAGTTTAAAAGAAAATTTTTGGGGGAGGGGAGGGAGCACCTGGATTTGAACAAAATTTGATTCTAATTTTGATTCATTTTCTAATCTTGATACCATATTTCTCTTAAGATGGATCTTTGGCTATATACCTATATATAATTTGCTTTATTATCATTTAACATGTATGTACACATGTATGTATCTATATAAATATGTACATATATAATTAGAATACTATTTGTACAAAATTCTAAAATTTCAAACAAAAAATTTTGAAATGATCTGTTCTAGGCTACCATGTTTATATTGCTGGAATGCAGATAGAAAAAATTGATTTCAAAATGTATCTGTTTCTTTTTGATGAACCATGCCTGGACATTAGATCCTCTAATTCTCCCACAGAAATATATAAGCCTGCATATGCAAACAAAATATAAGCTACACCCAAACTGTAAATATTCTTAAATGCATTAAAAAACTGACAAACTGACTCCTTTAAAACCCAAATCATTCCAAAACTATCTTCCACTAATCAATGGAAGCTAAACATATGCTAATATGTTACATTTAGACTTACAAGTTTTTCCTTGTTTTTTTTCCCTTGGCCTAGAAATATGAGTTATAGCCTGGTTTGATTATGCCAAGTTGTTTATGTAACTCACTTTTATTATACTTTTTTTTTACCCTGAATTCCACAATAGCCTTTGGCCTTAATTTTGAAGATATTTTGCTAGAGGCTAAAATTTAACAGCTCTTTATACAACTATTAATAAGAATTCAAAGTAAAATCACAATTTAAACATTTGCTGTATTAAAGATTGTCATTGTAATAGAGAGCTTGCTTAAAAAATCAATCTTAAAATAGTACTGAAGAAAATAATTTCTGCTGTTTTTGGCAATGAAATGCAGTGACGAAACAAATATTTTTTAACAATGGAAAGACAGTAGGACAGTGACTCAAAATATTGGCAGATACTTTGTTTTGATAGTTAATGCAATAAACATAATGTCAATTTATTTCATTCTTAAGAATAACTGTAAGAATGGTAGTGATGGATTTTCAGAACTGGTTACACCTACCAGGAAAATGAGGCAACTATTCCAATCACAGTTTTATAAGCATTTTCTGTGAGTTACACTTTTGGCATTTCTTTTAGTGTCATCAAACTACAAACTCAAGCTAAGTAAAAACTCTTACAAACAAAACAATCCCGGGCTAAGAAACAACCCAAGTTATAAAGACCTAATGCTGTTTCCGCTCCAAGAAATGAACCATTTTATAGGGGAGAAATGCTTACTACATTAAAAAGAGAATCATCCTTTAACCCAGCAGATATTCAGAATTAGGTCGGCCAAAGCACTAGAAAAACATACTGTTAAGCACAAACCTGCATGGGCCACCAAGTGACAGACACGACCTAATCATGACCTTTTGCAATCTCTGTCTCCCAAGAGTCTATATGAAGTATTGTCTGGGCAAGTGAGCTCAGTTGGTTACAGCATGGTGTTAATGAATCCAAGGTTTTGTGTTCAATCTCCTTTTGGGCCAGTTAAGTTACTATCTTACAGAGAAAAACTGTTTCATAGGCACAGCCAATGTTCCTATTTCCTGCCAACAGTCTTCCAAAGAATGCCACTGGTCATACCACTTGTGGAAAACATCGACAATATAAGTTCTACTAATGGTAAATAGTGTCAGCCTTATATGTGAAAGACTGCATCTTCATATAACAATGAACCAAACACTATTACAATGGATTACTAGCTGGTTATATTTCTGTTATGGTAACTCTTTTTATTTGGTAACACTATTCGTTTTGGAGTTTGACCTATATAAAAGGAGTCACTGACTTGATTATTGCCTGAGCATACTTTTTGAGGCTTGGGAGCTGGAGACTAATCAATCA
The DNA here is from genome assembly GCF_011100635.1 of Trichosurus vulpecula. Classification (NCBI taxonomy): domain Eukaryota; kingdom Metazoa; phylum Chordata; class Mammalia; order Diprotodontia; family Phalangeridae; genus Trichosurus; species Trichosurus vulpecula. The sequence continues at coordinate 147,020,914 of NC_050573.1, forward strand.
ATAAGCATTTATTAAGTGTCTACTATGTTTAGTAAGAGTATCCCAAGAGACTGTCCAGGAAAGTTGAGTTGAATTCAATTAAACACACATTTACTAAATGGCAACTATGTACAAACTACTGTGCTGTGGATACAAAGGCAAAAAAGAAATAGTCTCCACTGTCAAAAACTTACCTTATATTGGGATGACATAACATTCACTGTTAGCAAACATATTAATATAGAATACCTTTTAGAGGGAAAGTGCTAATAACTGGGCGAATTAGGAAAGGCCATGGAGAAGGTGGGGCATGAGCTGTGGTTTGAAAGAAGTTAGGCATTTTAGAAGGCAGAGATGAATTAATCAATTAACAAACAAAACTAGGGAAAGCATTTCAGACAAGTGGAACCAATGTAGCCATAATGGCTTTTGTTTTCTTTGAATGGCTCAGCTTGCCTCATTGAGCCTCTGGACACTGTGGCTTGCTCTTCCGGGGCAGGAGGCCCGGGGAGCATGCCGGGAAGCAGACAGCTTCCTGTGTGAGGAGTCATGGGGCTGGCTGAGGGGAGGTGTTGATGTCTATGCTAGGGGGAGGGGCCAACTCAAGAACCAATCGGCCCTGGTCATTTGGGCGGAGCTTGATGATGTCAGAAACCCTATAAGAGGGGAGAGGACAGCTTGAAGATTCTTCCTCTCTTTCCTTTTCCGGTTGGAGCCAGAGGCAGTTACAACGACCGTTACAGAGGCAGTTACGACCGTTACATCGTCAGTTTCAGTTGCAGCTTCAGTTTCAGAAACAGACACAGCTGAGGCAGGAGCTGCCAGCAGCAGAGCTGATCTACGGGAGGAAGCTGAACAAAGACTTCAGTCCAGTGGGTAATCTTATTACCATCAAGGGGGAAACATGATTTTGCTTTACGCAATCATGTTTCTCTGTAGCCTCCTGGTTACTCTTTCAAGGCGTACCTATTGGGCCTGGAAGATTATGACCAACATATCAAAATGGGGCTTCTGGTTCATGGGTTGGTTACTGTGGAGCCTAAATAAATGTTTTGATTCTTCTGCCTTCTACTTTGAGAGTTTCTTCTATCCGGCGATTCCGAACCTTTCAGACATGTTTATGATCTTCTTTGAGATTATAAACTCGGCCCTCCTGATACATTTGGCGTCACGAACAGGATCGCTAGGTATAAGATCTCTATTTAGAAGCAGAACAATTCCAGAGGAGGAGATAAATATCCCAGGATGGGAGGATCCATTTTATTCCTCCCTAGCAAAAGAATTGGCTAAAAAAGCTGGACCCTGTGAAAACTGGGAACCAAGGCTACGGAAAGGAGATCCTAGGGATTTGGAAAAGTGTTTACGAGAAGTTGGGATTCAGTCAGGGGCATCACTATCTAGGCAAAGCTGGATAGTGTTATCAGCCTACCGGCTAGTATACGAAAGATTGAGATTAAGTGAAAGACATGGGGGCACTCCTACCCCACAGGAAGAAGGGAAATCTCAGATAGCAGAAGACCAAACTGACTCAAATGAGAACTTTTCTATTAATGTGGCTAAGAGCAACAGGAGACCAAAAAAGCCCAGAGTGCATTTCAACCCAGCCCAGAAAGAGCCGGCTGAGGCACAAAACACTACTGGGGTTCAGGATGTGCCTCACACAGAGAATAGGAGATGGTTAAATGATCAGACAAGGGCTCGACCCATACAAAGGAGGAAGACAGAAACCCGAGGTGAAGATTCAGTTACAAGGGAAATTCAGGAAGATTTCTCACCGCAAGAGGTCACAGATATTTTGAGTAGATTCAGCCAAAGAATAGGAGAACCATTGATATCTTGGATGGTAAGACTCAGTGATCAAGGGGCCGGTGGAATATCAGTAGATGGGACAGACTGCATGAGATTCATAGGTATCAGCCATGATCCTCTAGTTCAACAAGCTTTTAGGGAACATCATCAGCAAGGAGATGGTGATAGCAAGACTACTCTGTTGGCATTAGCTGCTGTGGGATGCAATAAGAGATATGATACTGATTCTATGTGGCCCACTGAGCACAGACCCTGGTATTCACTTAGAGATTGTATCATGAGACTAAAGGAGGAGGTAATGAAGACTGCCATTATGATAGGAACTGCAGACAAATATTACAATGATCCAATGGGACTGTCTCATAGGAATTTAATAATTAGGACAGCTCCCCCTGCTTATAAACAACTAATTTTGAATTTATTGCTTGGAGAAGTAGGGAGCCGTCTTACAACAGTGATAAATAAGATTTTACAGTTATATGACTTAGGTGACTGGGGAAGGGATAGATCTCCTCGAGAGAGAAGAGTGTATAACCAGCAAACTTGGCGCCAAAGGAGAGTAACAAGGAAAGAAATGTTTACTACTTTATTGAGAGCAGGGGTAGGTTTTGAAATGATAGATGGAATTCCAACCAATGAATTATACAGAATGTATAGAGGACTTGATAACACGAGAGATAGGGAAATCAGAACTGCTCCTGCAAATGCTACAGATGTTGAACCTTCAAACCCAAGTGAATCATATGAAAGGGAATACTAGGGAATAGGCCGAGCCCCAGTCCAAATTAAGGAAATACACAGGCTGGATTGTAGACCTCACATTAACTTGACCATATATTGGAAAAATGGGTCAAGTACGGTAACTGAGGCATTAATAGATACTGGGGCCGAGGCCACCCTTATTTATGGAAATCCAGACAAGTTCAGCCATGGAACTCCTATTACCATCACAGGACTAGGAGGGACTGAAATATCAGCCAGACAAGTTAAATTGATGATGAAAATTGGACAGTTGCCCAAGAAAGAATATAGTGTGGTTATTGTGCCTATTCCTGAATACATCATTGGAATAGACATTTTGAAGGGTATGACCTTAAATTTACCTGAAGGGAAATACCAATTTGCTGTGAGGAAAATAGGCATTAATGCAGTCTTAGTGGGGAAAATCAAGATGGATCCAATCACTTTGCCCGAACCTTCTGAAGTAATTACTTTGAGGCAATATCGTGTGCCAGGTGGGCAAGATGAAATTGCCAACACTATAAGAGAATGTGTTGAGGCAGGAGTGTTAGTCCCTACAACTACTCAATGGAACAACCCTGTCTGGCCAGTCCGAAAGTCAGATGGAACATGGAGGATGACAGTAGATTATAGACAGCTGAACAAAGTGACTCCTCCCTTGTATGCTGCTGTCCCAGACACAGTTACTTTAATAGAGAGAATACAAAAACGTGAAGGGACTTGGTATGCAGTTATTGATTTGGCCAATGCCTTCTTTACAATCCCAATAGACCCCAAGCAATGGAATCAGTTTGCTTTTACTTGGCAAGGCCGACAGTATACATTTACACGCCTGCCGCAAGGATATATTCATAGCCCAACTATTTGCCACAGGATTGTAGCTGAACATTTGGATGAATTAAAGTTACCTGGTGTACAGCTTACACATTACATAGATGACATCATGATACAAGGAAAGAATATAAAGGAGGTGGAGGAGAGTTTAGTATTATTAATTGACCATATGAAAAGCAAAGGATGGGAAATCAACCCCGCAAAGGTTCAAGGGCCAGCTCAAACTGTAAAATTCTTGGGGATACAGTGGAATAGAGGACTGCGAGAAATTCTCCCACAAGCTCGACAAAAAATCCAGGATTTTCCCACCCCTACCAATAAGAAAGAGGCCCAAAAGTTCATAGGGCTGTTTGGTTATTGGAGACACCACATCCCACATTTGGGACAGATTTTAAAACCCTTGTATAAAGTCACCAGAAAGAAATATGAATTTGACTGGGGACTTGAACAAAGTAGAGCTTTTGAGGAAGCAAAGGCTGCTATTCAATTAGCTCTAGACTTATGGCCTATGCAAAATGGGCCAGTGGAGTTACAAGTGACTGTACAAGATGACTATGCAAATTGGAGTCTGTGGCAAAAACAACAAAGCCGAAGTGTACCTTTAGGCTTTTGGTCAAGGAAACTACCCTCATCTGGAGTGCAATATACACCTTTTGAGAAGCAGCTGTTAGCTGCATATTGGGCTTTAGTAGAAACTGAGCAACTAACTCTGGGTCATGAAGTGGTATTAAGGCCTGGAATTCCAATTATGACTTGGGTAATGAGTACCCCAGCTTCTCACAGAATTGGACATGCACAAGAGGCAAGCATAATCAAATGGAAGTGGTATATTCAGAATAGGTCCAGAGCAGGCAAAAATGGAGTTTCTGCTCTACATGAATCTGTGGCGAACATTGATACTGAGAGCAATGAAAAGCCCCTTGAATCTAAGCAACAGATGGTACCATCCTTAGTGAAATGGAATAATGGATATGACGGACTAAATGAAGAACAGAAGAAACATGCTTGGTTTACTGATGGGACAGCAAAATATTTAGGACAGAAGAGACATTGGAAAGCAGTAGCCTATAACCCCTGTACAAGGAGAACTCTGGAAAGTTCTGGGATAGGTGGAAGTAGCCAATATGCTGAACTGATGGCAGTGCATCAGGCCATCAGAGCAGAGAAAGGAGGACAGTGTCATATATTTACTGACTCGTGGGCGGTAGCTAATGGATTAGCTACGTGGATGCCTATATGGAAGAATCAGAATTGGGAGATTCATGGCAAACAAGTTTGGGGTAAAGAGTTATGGGAAAATATATGGGACATGTCTTTGGTTACAGATCTGTCAGTTTTTCATGTTGATGCTCATGCAACCCTGACCACACCAGAACGTGAGTACAATGCACATGTGGATCGACTAGCAAAGATTGCTACTGAATGTATTGTCCCTACTCCGACTCCAACTGATGACCCAGCCTTAGCAAGATGGGTCCACCAGACTGCTGGCCATTTAGGGGTCCAGGCCACCCATCGATGGGCACAGGATCGAGGTATCAGTATTTCTCATGCGTTGTTAAAACAAATAACAGAGGAGTGTTGTATATGCCAATTAGAAAAAGAACGAACTCTTCCTAGGATAGTTACTGGAGAAATAGCAAGGGGAAAAGTTCCAGCCCAAATTTGGCAGATAGATTATATTGGCCCACTACCCCAGGATAAAGGATGTAAATATGTATGTACGTGTGTTGACACCTATTCAGGTGTACTAGTGGCTTGTCCTTATAAAGACGCAACTCAGAAAAACACCTGTAAAACTTTAGATATTGTAAGTTTATATTATGGAACCCCAATGCAGATTCAAAGTGACAATGGGTCACATTTCAAGGGCAAAGAAGTGAAAAGATATTGTGTGTTGAATAATATAGAATGGATATATCATATTCCATATTACCCACAAGCATCTGGGCTAATTGAAAGAATGAATGGATTGTTGAAAGAACAGCTGAGAAAATTAAGCTCAAATAATTCATATCGACATTGGAAGGATAATTTGTCTATTGCCTTACGTAATTTGAATAATAGACCCTTAGGGGGGAGTACACCTCTAGCCAGAATGATGACCCCAAATCTGCAGATCAGAGAACAGCAAACATGTGAGATTCAAAACATTGAATTTTGGACTGTGAGGGAAGATGTCCCACTACCAAGTCCAGGAACACCTGGTTCAGCAGGATATGATTTACATTGTATAGAGAATTTTAGGTTAAATAGGAAAGAGATAAGAAAAACCCCTACTGGAGTATGTATGAGAATCCCCAAGAATCATCTTGGATGGATATTACCTAAACCAGGATTAGCGGCTCAAGGAATACATGTATTGGCTGGAGTGATAGATTCTAATTATCAAAAAGAAATTGTTGTGACACTCCAGAATATGGGTAAAAAACCTGTACAATTTTGTAGAAATGATAGGATGGTTCAAGTCATTATTATCCCCTGTGAAAAAATACCCTTTGTGAAAACTGACCCTCCTCCCAAAATAACTACTAGAGGGGCAAAAGGGTCTTGCTCCATTGATAGAATAAAGTCAGGAGCTAAGGTATGGGTAAAACGGAAGCCAGATGATATTCCAAAGGCTGCAGAAGTTATAGCCCATGGGAAGGACAACACTGTAACAGTTGTCTATTCAGGGGAAAATAATTACCAAATCGTACCCCTGAACCATATATTTTACCGTGAATAGGTTATAATAATAGATTCACAGACTATTCTTTTTGTCCTTTGTTTTGGCTAACCTTGTTGCTAGTTTTGTTTCCTTCAGGCTTAAGCACCCTGCACTTTCCGGTGACTGCCTAAGCATGTAGCATTCTTGGAATTCCTGCCAGCTTGTTAAAGAAATGACTTCTGGAATGGGACTTTTTGGGGGCAGGGCCATCTCTACATCCAATTTCAGCATGAAGAAGCTATGGAAAATGAGACCTTCACCCCTCACCCCAAGATTTTGAGCCCCAATCGTTCAAGGGGGGTGGAAATGATGATAGTGTTCTGTTTACTTATTTTGTGTTATCCTTGCTGTGTTGTTTTATTGTTATGATATTATTGATCCTATGTAATGGATACAAGGATTTAGGGGTGGACATTTGAATTATTAATAATTATTTTGGGGATGATTGATTGAAGAGATTATCTTGCTGGGACCTAGGGGTGGATCGCATTTGAATCGTTAAACCAATGTTTAGGAATGTCACCAAATGATATGTTTTGCTTTATAATGAATGATATGTTTTAGTTTCCTTTGTAATTGAATCACAATGTATGTTCTAGGATACATGGCTGATTAGATTATGTATCCTATAACAAGGGGTGGAATGTAGCCATAATGGCTTTTGTTTTCTTTGAATGGCTCAGCTTGCCTCATTGAGCCTCTGGACACTGTGGCTTGCTCTTCCGGGGCAGGAGGCCCGGGGAGCATGCCGGGAAGCAGACAGCTTCCTGTGTGAGGAGTCATGGGGCTGGCTGAGGGGAGGTGTTGATGTCTATGCTAGGGGGAGGGGCCAACTCAAGAACCAATCGGCCCTGGTCATTTGGGCGGAGCTTGATGATGTCAGAAACCCTATAAGAGGGGAGAGGACAGCTTGAAGATTCTTCCTCTCTTTCCTTTTCCGGTTGGAGCCAGAGGCAGTTACAACGACCGTTACAGAGGCAGTTACGACCGTTACATCGTCAGTTTCAGTTGCAGCTTCAGTTTCAGAAACAGACACAGCTGAGGCAGGAGCTGCCAGCAGCAGAGCTGATCTACGGGAGGAAGCTGAACAAAGACTTCAGTCCAGTGGGTAATCTTATTACCATCAAGGGGGAAACATGATTTTGCTTTACGCAATCATGTTTCTCTGTAGCCTCCTGGTTACTCTTTCAAGGCGTACCTATTGGGCCTGGAAGATTATGACCAACATATCAAAATGGGGCTTCTGGTTCATGGGTTGGTTACTGTGGAGCCTAAATAAATGTTTTGATTCTTCTGCCTTCTACTTTGAGAGTTTCTTCTATCCGGCGATTCCGAACCTTTCAGACATGTTTATGATCTTCTTTGAGATTATAAACTCTGTCCTCCTGATACAACCACTTATGCAAAGGCAGAAGGAGATGAAGGAATGTCATTTGTGGGAGGTAGTAGGCTACTATGATTGGTATGGAGAGTACAGGAAAGGGAATAACACTGAATTAGACTGGAAAGGTAGGTGGTAGGTGGTAGGAATGTACAGGATTTTAACTACCAGGCTTTAACTACCAGTTTATATTTTATACTAGAGGCTAGAGAGCAAAGGAAGATTTCTAGTACAGACTAGAGACTTCTACATATGTGATTAAGGAATATCAATTTGAAGGATGGATTGGCAGGAAGACCAGTTAGGATATTACACATTTACTTAAGGTATGATTTCTTAATCTGGGGTCTATGGGCTTATTTAAAAAATATTTTGACAAATGTATTTCATTATAAGTGGTTTCCTTTATAATCCTAAGTATTTTATTTTATGCATTTAAAAACATTATTCTGAGAAGTGGTCCATAAATTTCACTAGACTGACAAAGCCCAAAGTAGGTTGAGAATCTCTGACTTAGGGATTCTGCTAATCAAACAAAGATTTTTCACTATATAATCTTCCGATAAAACAATGTATTTATACATTACTCTTTTCTTTTAAATCATCTAAATTTGCAGATTGCTGGAAGTTAGTTATCTAGGTAACTAAGGTCTAATGTTAAGGCAATGGGAAACAAGCCAAAGTTAGAACAAATGAGACACTCCCTACTTATCTTTTTTTTTGTTTCTTAGAGGTATATGAGTGTCCAGATTGCCTAGATTACTCCTGCATTTGGTGGACTATAGACATGTCTGTTTAGCACTTGGAAAAGGCCCAAAATACCCAATTACTTTGTTTCAACTAACTGTTCAACTAGACAAAAACATGGCCAAACTTTGACATGTGAGCCCATTAAAAGGGTTTTGTTACTTCTTGCGATACATTCCTGAGACAACACAGGAAAGAAGGAAACAGGCATTTATTAAGTACCTACAATGTGCCAGGCACTGTACTAAGCCCTTTACAGATATAATCTCATTTAGTATTCTGGGAAGATGGGTACAATGACCCTGAGAGGTAGGTGCTATTAATTATCTCCATTTTATAGTTGAGGAAACTGTGGTTGACAGGCGTTAAGGGACTAACCCATGGCCATACAGTCCATGTGAATTTGAACTCAGGACCCAGAGCTCTATCCACTGTCATGTAGCTGCACTGCATTAGGAGTCAAAAGATCTGAGTTTGAGTTCTGGCTCTGCCATACTAACCATGAAACCTGGCAAGAGTCACTTGAACTGTGGGAACTAATTTCTTTATTTTCAAAAAGAGGATAATAATATCGATCCTATTGCAGCCTTATAGAACTTCTGTGAAGTTCACATTAAAAAAAAAAGCATGTGAAAATGCTTGTAAAATGGCAGAGTATTATGAAATTCTTATTATCATTATATCATTATCAAGATCTATGTGCCCTACTACAAATAATTTAGTACAAGCAATTTCCCCTAGACTGTCCATTTGAGATTTATTTTCTCGCATGACTCAATCATGAAAAAGAAGAAAACAGCTCAAGCTCATTTGACTTTTTCCTCTCATCTATTTCCTTGTCTCTTACTCTTCGATTGCAGAATAGCAACACAGGAATAACTAAGAGGATGCGTAAGATGGTGGCTTTTCCTTTGAGGAGAGCTGCTGACATCTGCAGCAAAGGAGAAAATGAACTGAAAAGAAAGATGAGGAAAATGAGGGGTGGGGAGTTGGCAAACATCCCTGTTGTCATACAGTAGGATCACAGCAGCTGAAAGGGACTTTTAGAGACCAATAAGTCAGTTAATCAATAAGCATGTATTCAGTACCTCCTGTGAGCCAGGAAACATGTCAGGCTCTGGAGATACAAATACAAAAATAAAAACTGCTGTCCTCAAGGTGCTTACTACTTCTAGGAAGGGAAACAAGAAGTCCACATTTAAGTACATATAAAATGTGGACAGTCTACCTGATGGGGACTGGACCTGTGATTTCTCTGCTATGGGGAACTTTCAGGAGACTAAACTCTCTACTAATGAACTAACACCTTTTCTGTAATTTACAGACCCACAGAGCTATGAGAGCATGTATGACCAACCGCTCAAGGTCACATAGCTAGTCTATCAGAGGCGGACACTGAACCCAGGTCCTCCTGGTTCTGAGAAGCTCTCTGTCAACTAGCCACACTGCCTCTCCAAAGAAATACTAAGTAGTCTTGGAGGAAAGCACCAACAATTGGGTGGATGAAGAAAGGCCTTATGTAGGAAGTGGTGCTTGAGCTGAGTTTTAAGGGAACTAGCCATTTTAAGGAGTGGAGGTGAGGAGAGCATGCATTCCAGGCCTGGGGCAGACTATGCAAAGGAACACTGAGTGTTGTTAGTGAAGAACAGGAGTGAGCCATTATCTCAAACTTTACCCTGTCTCACGTGGAGAGGTGGCCTTGCTCCTTAACACAGCCTACCCCTCTATCTATATGAGTGATCCTATTCTAGCTTGTCTCCTCCAACAGAATGGACCCTGCGTCATCCCTACTCTATCATTTATCTTCAATTTCTCCTTTCTCCTGGCTCCTTCCTGACTGCCTACAAATATGTCTCCCTCATCTTCAAAAAAGCTTCACTTGATCCTTCCATCTCTCCACCATCGTCTGATGTCTCTTTTGTACTTTGAGGCTAAAATCTTAGAAAGCTGTCTACGATAAATGTCTCCACTTCCTCTCCTCTCAATCTCATTACTCTCAAAAATCTGGCTTTCAAACTAGCCATTCAACTGATATGGTCCCAAGTTACCAATGATTTCTTACTTGACAAATCTAATGGCCTTTTCTCAGTCCTCATTCTTTATTGACCTCTCTGCAGACTCTGACACTGTTGATAACCCTCTTTTCCTTGGTTCTCTGATCTGTCTAGGTTTTTGGGTCATCACTCTCTCACTTTTCTCCTCCTACCTATCTGGTCACTCTTTCTTTGTCTCCTTTGCTGGTTCTTCATCCAGGTCTTGACCAATATCCATGGATGTCCCACAGGACTCTGTTCTGGGACCTCTTCTCTCTCTATAGTACCTGGTGATCTCATCAGCTCCTGTGGATTTAATCACCTCTCTGTGGATGATTCTTAAATCTACTTATCCAGTTTTAACTTCTTTGTTGATCTCCAATTTCATATCTCCAAATGCTTATCAGACTTCTCAAAGTCTGTCCAGTAGACATCTTAAACTCAGCATTTCCAAGACTGAACCCGTTATTTTTCTCTCCAAATATTCCCTTCTCCAAACTTCCTTATTACTCTCAAAGGCATCGCTATCCTCCTAGTCTCCTAGGCTCATAATCTAGGTGTCTTCCTCAACTCCTCACTATTTCTCACCCTCCACATCTCATCTATTGCCAAGGCCTATTTATTTCACCTTGGTAACATCTCTTGAATAGGCCCTTCTCTTTCCTCTGATCAGCTACTACCGTGGTGTTGGCTCTCATCTCTTCAAAACTGGACTACTAAAAAGTTGACCTGCCTGTCACAAGTCTCAGTCCAGCTCACTCCATTCTCCAAGTAGCTGCCAAAGGAATTTTCCTAAACCACAGGTTCTACCATATCACTTCCCCCTCCCAACTCTTACCCCTCAATAAATTCTCCTGGCTCTCTATTTCCTCAAGGATCGAATACAAAATCCTCTGCTTTATGTTCAAAGTCCTCCATAAGTAGCTCCCCTCCTTCTACCTTTCTAGTCTTCTTACAGTTATAACACCCCCACTCCCATCCCCAGCAGGCTCCCCATGTACAAGGTCCAGCTAAACTCCAATCTTCTACAGGAAGCCTTTCTCAATCCCTCTTAATTCTAGTACATTCTCTCCTTTAATTATTTCCTGTTTATCCTGTAAATAGCTTATTTATACATACTTGTTGGCATGCTGTCTCCCCTGTTAGATTGTGAGCTCCTTGAGGGCAGGGTGCATTGTGTGCTTAGCACAGTACCTGACACATAGCAGGCACTTAAAATGCTTACTGGCTGACTGGCTGAATGAGAAGGTCATGCTAGCTAAACCAAAAAATGTATTAAGGTAGGTTGACACTAGTTGTGAAAAGACTTAAATGCTAGACAGACAGTGATTGGGTCTCTCCTGAGACTTCTCCAGACTGAATTTCCCCAATCACTTTAACTGCTCTTCGCATGGCATGAACTAGGGCTCTTCATCTTCCTGGGTTCCCTCCTCTGAAGGCCTTCCAGCTTAACAATATCTATCTTATAATGTTACTGAGAACTGAAAAGAGTACTCCAGATGTGGTCTGACTGGGACAAAGGAAGGATCACTTCCTTATACTTAGAAGCTCCAAAGTCTGGAAAGACAGTGTGGTATAGTGAAATGAATCTCAATTTTTGGGGTTTCAGGATCCCTTTATACTCTTAAAAATTATTCAGAACACCCAAGAATTTTGTTAATGGGGGCTAAAACTGATAAGTTAAAAATATAGATTAATTTAAAAATAACAATAATAAACCCATTATGTGCTAACACAATATTTTATGAAAACAGAACTATTTTCTAGAACAAACAAATTTAGTGAGAATAGCATTGTTTTTTACAAATTTTTATAATCTCCTTGATGCTTGGCTTACTAGAAGATAGCTGGATTCTCATATCTGCTTCTGCATTCAATCTGTTGTAATATGTTGTTTTGGTGGAAGAAGATGTAGAAAATCCAGCTTCATACTGATATGTAGTTGGAAAGGGGAAGAATATTTTAAATGGTATATTATAATGTCTTAGTATTATTAAGAATAATATATTTATTATTATAATTATTTTATTATTATTATGTTTTACTATTATTAAAATGATAGTTTTTACTTAGCAGGGCCTCTGAAAGAGTCCTAAGGACCCCCAGGAATCTGTGGAACATGCTTTGTGAATTGCTGGCATAATGGATACAGATGGCTAGTTTCAGAGTTGGTGTAGCCAGAATGGCCTTTGTTTTCTTTGAATGACTCAGCTTACCTCATTGAGCCTCTGGACACTGTGGCTTGCTCTTCCGGGGCAGGAAGCCCAAAGAGCATTCCAGGAAGCAGACAACTTCCTGTGTGATGAGTCATGGGGCTGGCTGAGGGGAGGTGTTAACGGCTATGCTAGGGGGAGGGGCCAAGTCAAGAACCAATCGGCCCTGGTCGTTCAGGCGGTGCTTGATGATGTAAAAAACTCTATAAGAGGGGAGAGGACAGCTTGAAGATCCTCTTTTCCTTTTCCGGTTGGAGCCAGAGACAGTTATAGCGACAGTTACAGCGACAGTTACAGCGACAGTTACAGCGACAGTTACAGCGACAGTTACAGCTACAGTTACAGCCACAGCCACAGCTGAAGCAGGAGCTGCCAGTAGTAGAGCTGACCTACGGGAGAAAGCTGAACAAAGACTTCAGGCCAGTGGGTAATCTTATTACCATAGAGGGGGAAACATGATTTTGCTTTACGCAATCATGCTTCTCTGTAGCCTCCTGGTTACTCTTTCAAGGCGTACTTATTGGGCCTGGAAGCTTTTGATCAATATATCAAAATGGGGTTGCTGGTTCATGGGTTGGTTACTGTGGAGCCTAAATAAATGTTTTGATTCTTCTGCCTTCTACTTTGAGAGTTTCTTATATCCGGCGGTTCCGAACGTTTCAGACATGTTTATGATCCTCTTTGAGATTATAAACTCTGCCCTCCTAATACAGTTGGCAAGACCTGGCTCAAGTCCCACCCCTCTGACCTAATGACTATGTGATCCTGAGGAAGTCACTTAACCTTATGATGCCCAGGTACCTCACTAAGATTTCAGTTGCAGAGCCAGGGAAAATCTTGGTAGAGAATTTCCTCATTAAGTTTCCCGTACCAAAAAAAAAAATCATAAATCTGGTCCCATTCCTGGAAGCTTTGCCTCTCAATGGAGATCTCAATAGCTTTGTTGTATGTCACATCATATTATTCACTCATTCTGAGCTTGTAGTCCACCAAAATGTCCAAATCTTTTGCAGATCCCACATCTTGTACTTGTGAAGTTGATTTTTTTAAACCTATGTGTAAGATGTTATTTTTATCTCTATTCAATTTCTTTTTATTTGATTTGGTCCAATGTTTTAACTTTTCAAGATCCTGAACTTATATGCCAGTGTATTAGCTACCCATTCCAGTTTTATCTTATCTATAAATTTGATTAACATGCCCTCAGTGCCTTTATCAAAGTCTCTGATAAAAATGTTCAATAGCCCAGGGCCAAGCACATATTCCTAGGGCACTCTGATAGAAAACTCCATCTAAGTTCACTGGATCATAAGGTTAGAGCTAGAAAGAACTTAAAAGGTCATTAGACCTCATCTGACCCCCTTATTTTATAGCCAAGGAAACTGAGGCCTTGAAAAGTTAAGAAACTTGCCTAAGAATACACAGGTACTAAGTTGTTGAGCCAGAATTTGAACCCAGGTCCTCTGGTTCCCAATTCTACACTCTTTTTACTGTACCATGCTTCCTCTAATTGGAAAGAATTATTAATGAATATATCGGATCTGGTCATTCAACTAGCTTTGGAGCATTCTAACGGCATTATTGTTTAGCCCACACTTCTCTGTTCTGTTTTCCACAAGAACAACACGTGACTTTACATTTTTTACTGAAGATGGTGTACAGCATTTTACTGATCTACCAGTTTAGTTTGACTCCACAAAAAATTAGTGAATCAATGAAGATTTATTAAGTACCCACTATGTGCCAGGAAATATTATGTGGTGTAGATACAAAGATAAAGATAAAAACCTTTCCTGATCTTAAGGAGTTTATATCTTATTAGGGGAGACAACACACACACACACACACACACGTATGTATTAGTATATGTAGAATATACATATACAGAATGATTATCAGGTACTTAGGGAAGGAGGGTCATAGCAATTGGGGGGGTTGGGAAAGGCTTGGTGAGGAAGGTAGTTACTGATTTGAATGTTGATGGATTCTGTGAGGCAGAGGTGAAAATAGAGTCTATTCCAGGCCTATGGGATGACCAGTCCAAAGTCACAGAGATGGAAGATGGAGTACTATGTATGAGGCCAGAGAAAAGGCCAGTCTGGCAGGATTGTAGAGTACAAGAAGAAAGTAACAGGTTAGAAAGATAGCTGGGGAAAGGGAGGAAAACTTGTTCTTAATGAAGCCATTCTGGCTCTTGGTAATTAAGTTTTTGTTTTCTCAGTGTTCACCAGGCAACTTTAGGCCTAAAATTTTGCCACAATTCCAAGTCAGGCTTTCTGGTCTGTTGTTTGCAGACTCCAACCCTCTTCCTTTTTTGACTTTGTAAAAGCAATGTTGCTAGCAGCTGCTGTGAGGGTGAAAGACCGATAACAAGAGCACACAGGAGGGCTGCTAGCACAGATACTTTGATCTACTTTTCTAAGGAAAGCAACTTTAAGGGGTTAACAATCTTACTTAGAGTAAGTATACATGTACCATTCACTTAGTTCAGGGGGAAAAGCCAGTACCCTGAACTTCAGAGAGAATACAGAGACAATATAAACAGATCAACATTTCTGTCTAACCAAATCACAACACATGTTACCGGAGAAGCACCAACATCTGGGTTTTCAAACCCTCGGTGAGGGGGGGGTGGGGGGGTGGGGGGGTGGAGGGCTGCTTCAACTGCTTACCCACAGGCTTATCACCAACACTCTTTCAATGTGTGTGCCCCCCAAAGCAAACCGCCAACCTTAGATCTTATATACACATCTTGGGGTCAAGGGGCATCACAACCATGAGACTCAAACTCATGTGAACTAGGACTTCTCTTGATGTAAGTAGGTCATCAAAGACTCCCTATTGGATCAAAGATTCCTTAGTGCTGAGAAGCACTTCCAAAACAAAGACAACAAAAAGTCCACTTTGCTTACCATTACATTTGAAAAGCAAAACTCATCAAAGGTACTTAGCATTCCAAAAGAGAAACCAGTAAAAGAGTCCCACCTTAATTACCATAACAGACTTGTATAAAAACAGCACTATTTCACTGCTGTTTTGAAAAGAAGAAGATACTGTTCTAACTGGCCAAAATAAAATATCATCCTGTATCCTGTACACTATACCCTATGATCATAGGATTATAGTTTGAGAACTAGAGGGACCTCCTTTTAATAATATCTTTTTATTTTAAAGAAAAGGAAACTGAAGAGTGAAGACCATAGCCACAAAACCCCAATTCAAATCTAGGTTCCCGGACTTCAAATCTAGCACTCTGCTGCATTGCACCTTTCTCCTTCCTGCCACCAAGATGATTCCTAAGATTCTTAACATAAGAGAATAAGAAGAGGATTTTTTTTTCAAAGGATTGCATTAGTGAAGTTACTGTATCTATTTTTTACTTTCATTTGGATTAGTTTTTAGTATATGATTCTCCTCACACTATGATTAAGAAAAATACTTGGTCACAGATCTCCCTCTGGAAAGTATTAAATCTTTCTCACATATTACAATTTTATTTCAAGTGAAAAACATTAGCTTTTCTCTAAATTTAGCTTTGATTACTCTTATGCAAGTAATTTTGCAGAGATGACATGCAAGGATCACACCCTCAAAGAACATATTCTGATTGTGATGAGGGGCTCCAGTCAAATGATTATGTGATTTTGGAGTGATAATTAATTTTCTATCTCTGCAAAAGCCATAAACGGGAAGGCTTTTGCCCTGATCAACTAGACAAAACTAGAATTTTTACCAGAGGGA
Source organism: Trichosurus vulpecula (assembly GCF_011100635.1). NCBI lineage: Eukaryota > Metazoa > Chordata > Mammalia > Diprotodontia > Phalangeridae > Trichosurus > Trichosurus vulpecula. Next base: position 147,037,102 of record NC_050573.1, read on the forward strand.
GAAGCAAGACTTGGAATAATCTGAAAAAAGCTGCCAAGTAGTGGAGCAACTGTTTTTAAACTAACGCATAATTGCTAAAACCTAGATTTACAAAACAGAAATTAGGAAATGATTATTAGCTTTATAAAATTTTTTTTAATTACAAAAGGATTCATCAATGTTTTATAATAGTCAATCTAGTGTATTTAAAATATAATTTATTAAAATTAAAGGTAAACATTTTTTTATGTTTTAGATTATCTTGATACTATTTAACAAAATGAGATACGTTAAAATGGGCATAGCTGTAAGTGCTAAAGGTGTTCAAAGCTGGGAGGCTTGTTGCCTAAGGGAAAACTGAGATGCCTCAGACATATGCTCTTTGATATATTCTCCCTTTTTCAGTACCTTTGCTCTTTCCCTTCTTCTCTCAATAGGTTTGAGGGCACAGAATTCCCACAAGGGGTTAAACAAGAATTTTAAGGAATTTCTAATCCTAAGTCAGCCAGAAGCTTACAACGGATATCTTGCAAAGAGCAAAGATAGACTGGGGATAAGGCTCAAAGATAGATTAAATGTCTGTACATGTTATCTAGCTAGCTAGGTGTTTTGTGCTCTAAGAGATTGTCTTCTTGAGTCTTGCCTCTCCTGAATATTGACAGATTTCTCTCCTTCCTTTTGGGGAAAAAAAAAAAAGCTAAGGGTTTTTTCTCTAGCTTGAGGGTTGGCTGTGTAAGAGCCTGTTTCTCTCGCTAAGAGAACCAAAATTAAAACCTCTCAGCTTCAAGATAAAAGTGAGATGGGAGAGTTCACTCTTCTCATTGGACAGAGTATGAGGACTTCAACTGAAGCTAGGAGTTGGAAGTAGTGTACTTAAGGTATCACCTCATTTTATAGATAAAGAAACTAAGACCCAGAGACATTAAGGGACTTTTCTACTGTCAAACTGAGAGTAAATGTAGAGTATTTATAGATACTCTAAATATAATATAGTACGTAAGTAAAGTACTTATAGATAGTAAGTCACAATATTAAAACTTGGACCTTTCTTCCTAACTCTAAGTTCAAGACTATGTCTACCACACCCCTTCTACTGTCTTCAAAGAAGTTCCTTAGAGAAAAGTCCTATCAAAAACAGGATGAGTAATTGATCTTATTTCAGCAATATATACTCTGTAAGAGTATATCATGCTATTGGCATGTTGTACATGCTGTTTATAGTAGACATGAAAATGAAAAATTACCTTTGTGACTACTCTCTAAAAGAAAATAAGACAAATGTCATGAGGAATCAAGGAAAAATCTAATAAAAAACATTATATATTCTCTTTTCCATCATTTACTTTTTATGTGGTTTTCCTACTGATCTTCAGTAATTATGAATATATCAATCACAGGGAGATACATTCTATTCAGCTCTGGGGAATAGAAAACTCATTTTAAGAAACAGAAAGATGTGGTAAGAACTAATGCTATTTGGCAGGTCAGTTCAAATTTTCATGGTCAAATGATTTAAGAAAAATACCTGAAAGCCTGTTATATAACACCTTGAATTATGTGGTCTTGTTAAGAATCATGTTCACAATTTTGGTCATACTATGAGAATAAATTAGGAACTTGGGAAGGGATATCAAAATTCAGGGCACCTGATGGCATCTACTACCACAGTCATTTATTTAATATAGAATTGGTTCATCAGTGGTGGTGGTAAAGCCAGATGCTTTGGATCAAAGTGAAATTACATTTCTTAAACCAAGATCAACCCTACAATCTTGGTCTTATTAGCATCATACTTTATGCAGTGGGTTAAATAAAAAAAGAATAGAGCAAACTGCAAAAATTGTGATTTTGAAATTTTTCAATAGGCTTATTATATTTGTGATGTTTATATTGGGTAAGATTTGCACCAAGGTGAGGATGAGAGATTCTCTAAGGCAATGAGTGGGAGATAATTCTTGTGAAGACTTCACAGAGAGAGAAAATATAAAAATTACTTTTTTTTTAAATTTCTGGAATAAGCAGGGGCAATGAGAGGATGGAACGGACTTGGGATTTAACCTTGTAGAAATGTGATTACCTAACTCTCAGGAATTTGAGGCCTGGGGCAATAAGTGCCTACAGGGTTGTTTGTTCCCTGCTCCAGGAAGCCCCCCCCCCCTCCCCCCTTCCTCATTCCTCCTCTTTACCTTAGCCATATTATTGCCACATCAGCAACTAGTTACTGAATAAGGGGATATGTTTCTGACTGGCTATACTCGATGTCCTGGTTTTTTTGTCTAGCTTTTCGTGCCCAGATTGTAAGCCTGCCTCCCAGCCAATGGAGAGGATGGATAGTGGTGGGTGAGAGTTCTTTTGTGATAGGATATATGTTGGTGCTTTGTCTTTGTCATCTGCCTCTTTCCACTAGTCTGTCCTAGTGGCAGTGACGCCCAAATCTGGAGGGATTTGTAAAATAATAATTAATTCCTTTTCTGTCCCTACCTGAGAAGCCTCTGTGAATTATTGGGGTACTCAGGTGGTCTTGCCACCCTACACAGCAACAACACAAAATCTCCTAGTTTGAAATTTTTGATGTTAAAATCATTTTGGGGATAGACAACAAAAGCAGGAACATTGCCAGCAAATGGCAAGAGTTCCAATTACCTAAATGTGTGAAAGAGCTGGGGGCCTAACCTTCTGCAATCATTTTGTACTCCCCTCAGAGCCCACCACAATACTAATCGCATAGGAAGAATTTAATAAACACTACCTGAATATTTAAACACAACACCCTTGATTAATTAGTCATATTTGATATTTGGAAATAGGAAAACAAGACAGGAAAATGTTGCTGAATGACGGGAAGCAGGTATTAGGAATGGTTAGGAGAAAAGATGTTGCCATGGATTGGTCAGTTTTTCAACAAGCACTCAACAAACATTCACCAAGTACCTACTAGGTGCTAGATGCTGAGAGAGAAACAAAGATTAAAACATAGTCTTTGCTCTTTTGTGCCTTTAACATACTATAATTTGGTTTCAGCTTGGACAATGAGGTATTACAAGTTTGGGGCAGAGTAGAAAGGGAATGACAAAAGAATAAATGCAAAGGGTATGGAAGACAAACTGTATCCCAACAATTTTGCTTGGGCTGGCCCTAGTACAATTTATTCAGTTGCTTTTCACAAACAAAAAATGCTGCATAAATGAGGTAACATACTTTGTGTGATAATCTTACACATGAAGGATGTCTGAGTGCTTGTAAGCTCACGTCCACTGGTTGTTTTTCCAAAGCAAGAGTTACACCCAACTTTTTATGTCAAGTAATACACTCATAAAAATCTGGAACTTTATATTTCAAAACAATAGCGCATTTGCAGATGTCTCACACCATTAACCTCCAATTTTAGGCTCATGGAGATGTGATAAATGAGTAAGGAATAATTTTCTGTTAAGTAGAGAGAAATGATTCTTATGCTCAGGACCTATGCTGGCAGATTTTCTCCTGTTGTCCAGTCTCATGACTTGTCTATTAATTTTATTGTTTGTATTAAAAATATTTTTAGTACATTCTTTCTAGTGTTGAATATCAATTTGACAAGAGCTGATAGAGAATGTAAGGAAATAATGTCCCATATAGCTTTAAAATAATGACAAAAAACTAGGTAATTTTCAGAAGTACAAGAGTAACTGGACCTTTCTGTTTTACAGTGAGTAGGTACGAAATGAATAAATGATCACTAATTGTCACAAATAGGAATAGACATACAGAAAAGTACAAGATTACAATTGCACTTCCTTTCTTTACCTAAGTTTTGTTAGTGCCTACAGATTGGCACTAAAGCATGAGAAATTTTTTTCTGTGCATGACATTAGTGACATAACCCTATTTGTTTTTTTAACAATCTAAGTCCTGATGAATACTGTACTAACATCTGCTTTCTACGTCACTGACACTGAATCACTCTTGGCCCTGCTTCAGAACCAGTCTGGGTCTTATTTCTCATCTTTTCTTTTTTAAAAGGATTTTTCTCTGATATTGCAGACAAATTTTATCATTCAAGCTTCACTTGGCAGCATTTGAGATAGATAAAACCCATCAAGGAGTAAAGTTAGGGAGACACTGTAGAGGTAAGAAGTTATTTGTAAATGCTTATTTATCAATTTATATATCTTCCAGAGTTTTGAGTACTCATGCCATGAACTAAAGATCTGTTCATTCCAACTAAAATTCAGAGAAAGTGTAGCCTCCAGAATGTAGAAGAAAAGAAAAAACCTCAAGTTTCAAAAGAACCTCCATATTGAATATTTGTGTCATCCTATCTTTGAGAAAATAATCTAGAGATATACATAAATATATGTTCAAATGTAAAATGCAGAACATTTTTAAGTTCATGATTTCCCTTATTGCATCAAAATTTGGGCAAATGAAAAATGTTTCTCACAATGAACCATTCCTTCAATACTGTAAATAAATCCAAGATGTCATTAAAATATTTTTAAGATGACTGATAGTTTTAAGACTTAATCACTATATTCAAAAGGGCAAATTTCCACATCACTGAAAAACTTCCTATCAACCATTTCATTAGCCATCAGTTTTAACAAGCAGTTCAGATAGAGCATTAATCATTTTTTGAGGCCATTATAATATTTATTATGAGACAAAAGCAATGTAATATATCTTTACTTTAAACAATAGAGACAAGGTCTGTTTTAGATAATCAAGTAATGCAGTCTTTTTTTTTCTTTTTTTTAAGATTTGGATCAAGTTCAAATCCCCACTTAACACTCAGGTTAACAATTGCCTTAGTCCATAATGCTTTATTTTCATGCTGAAACACTTAAAAATTGTTAATTTGATGATTAAATGATTTAACCAATGTGGACTAAATAAATCTGTTAGACTACACATTTCCTTCAGCATGTCATTTAGTTACTTCTTGCTTCATTCATTGGGGAAAATATTCAAGTAGATACTATAAAGAACAAAAACACAGAACCAGTTTATGGTGGACAGCTAGGTTGTACAGTAGAAAGAGTGGAGCCTCGACTCAGGAAGACCTGAGACCTCAGACACTGTCTGTGTGACCCTGGGCAAGTCATTTAACACTGTTTGTCTCAATTTCCTCATCTGTAAAGTGAGCTGGAGAAGGAAATGGCAAACCTCTCCAGTATCTTTCCCAAGAAAACCCCCAAAAGGAATCACAAAGAGTTGGACACGACTAAAACAACTGAACAACACCAAAAAGAATCCAAGAAGCACTGCCGGGGATGATAAAGTCTGACGTAAGAAACTGAAGATGTTAGGGGCACATGACTGCTGCCAACTAAAGGCAGAAAGATCCTCTTCTCTTGCATACTCTTGAGGCTTTTCTGACACTGCTCTCTCCTGGTTCTCTTCTATTTGATCACTCTTTCTCACTAGTATTCTCTGAATCTTAGTCCAGGCCATGCCTACTAACAATGTGTATTCACTAAGGTTCTGTCCCAGGGCCTTTTGTCTTCTTGTATACTCTCTTGCTTGTGGTCACATTAACTTCCATGGACTCAATGATCTATCTACACAGATGACTGACTTCAAATCTATTTTTTCAATACCAGCCTCTCTCCTGATCTCATATAACCGATTCTCTATTGGACATCTTAAACTAGATGTCCTGTAAATATTTAAAACTCAACATGGCCCAAAGCAGAACTCCTCTTTTCCTTTAATTTCCCCTCATCCTCACTTCTGAGGTTCCCTCTTATTAGTGAGGACCCCTCCTCAACACTTCCAGTCACCTAGGATCACAACCTTGGAGTTAATTTCAACTCCTCACTTGCACTAACCCCATCTAAACAATTTGTGGTGAAGGTTTGTAGTTTCTACCTTCCCATCAGCTTTCATATACAATCCTTTCACTCCACTCACACAGCTACCACAATAGTGCAAAATCGGGCTTGGATTGTTGCAATAACCTACTGGTTGGTCTCTCTGCCTCAAGTCTCTTTTCATTACAATCCATGCTCCACTCAACTGCCAAAGTGACTTTCTTAAAGCACAAGTCCAACCATGTTATCTCCCCTACACAATAAACTTCAGCAGTTTTCTATAACCTCCAGAATTAAATATAAAATTTTGTTTGTCTTCTAGAGTCCTACACAATCTGCCCCTTCCTACCTTTCCCTTCTTACACTTTTTTCCCCCTCCATGTACTCTACATTTCAGAAACAGAGGCCTTTTTGCCATTCCTCAAGCAGAACACAACACAATCTCTTGCACTGATACATTTTCATTGGCTGTCCCCATGCCTATAATGATCTTCCTCTTCATCTCCTGGATTTAAATTTTTTTTTTCAAGTTTTAACTCTTATCCCACCTTCTGCAAGAAACTTTGTTCCACCATCCCACCTTTACTGCTAGTGCCTTCCCTCTGAGATTACTTCTCATTTACAATCTATCACTGTATCTATCTTGTGTGTACATACTTGTTTGCATGTTGTTTCTTCCATTAAAACATGAGCTCCTGGAGGGTAGGACTATTCCTTTATATCCTCAGCATTTAACACAATGCTGGACACATTATAGTAAGTGGTTAATTAATAGTTTTTAATTATGATGATTATGAGAATGGTAGATTTTGAAATAACAATAACTAACATTTATATAGTGCTTTAAAGTTTGTAAAATGCTTTTCATATAATATCTAGCATCTAGTTAAGAAGATGGTGTCTCATAAAGAAATTCAGATTTCTGGATCGTAGTTTGTAATATAGCCATGACGAACTCTGGGCTAGGGACAAAGTATACCTAGTAAGTACTGGTAAAAATATATTTGCAAATCTGATCAAGATGACTTTAAACAAAATAGAAATGTAAGGGAGAAAACTACCTGTAGAGAGTGGCATGTAGAAAGAATATTATTAGGGAGGAGCAGGAAATTTACAAGGGACAATAATGCAGAAAGAAGGAAAGAAACAATCATTTCTTAAATGCTTCCTATATGCCAGGCATTGCGCTAAAGTATTAGGGATACAAATATAGGCCAAAAAAGACTATCTGCCCTTGGGGGCTTACAAAACCTAATGGGGAAAGACAATACATAGGGGTTGAGGAAGTGGGAGAGAAGATAACCCTGCGTCTGAGCATGAGGATAGTTGAATCCAAGGAGTGCAGCTGGTGGGAAACGAGGAATTGACTGGGCATCTGAGCCCTCTTTAAATGGAGGCTTTGGGAGATTTTTGCACAAAGTATGGATAAGAAAAATTTCCTTAATCAAGGAAACAAATTTGACCTCTTATGTACCACTGAGACACAGCATGATGGGACTCTGACTAGAATATGGCTGTAGAAGATATACCTTATAAAAAGGGATCAGAATAAATTATAGGAAAGCCCTGAACTAGAAGAGATACCATGGGAGCATTTGGCCAAAGGATCAATGTGGGAAGAAACAAATCATATGGTTTTGAAAGTATACTTAAAACTATCTTGATAGAATGAGGAAACAGAGAGGAAGTAAGGGAAAAGTATCACAAACATAGAATTGATGTGGTAGAGCCAAATGCTGTTTTACCTCTTTTCCAATAAGATGTCTCTCATGTATATATTAAAATAATAAAAAGTTTTTGAAAGATGTAACAGCCAAGATAACTTTGTTCAAGAAGTCTCTAATGACATCTAGAGAGAAGTGTAGAACAGTAAGATGCATGCTCACCAAAAGTGTTTTGTTAAGATCTTTGCCTTCCTCATCCACTGAGAAAATGGAGGCTATTCACCAAGAGCTCCCTTTTCTCCCCTCCTCCTCATCTTACATCACCCAGATGCCTTCTGCCACTATCTCCTCCATGACCTGACTCACATGAAGAAGCAGCTCTTATCCTTGCTAAAGCAAACTCCTCCCCCTGCACAAGTGAGCCCATTCCATCCTATCTTCTCCAGCAGACTGTCCCTTCTATTATCCCCACTCTCTCACTGTCTTCAATCTCTCCCTGTCTACTAGGTGTAATATATGTTTCTCTAAAGCCTACAAACATGCCCATGTCTCCCCCAGGCTCAAAAAGCCCTCTCTCAATGCATCTATACCTGCTGGGTATCGTCCAATGTTTCTCCTGCCTTCTGTGGCTTCAATAGGTGCCTTGACTTCTTTTCCTCACATTCTGTTCTTAAAATTCTAGTCTGGCTTCTGAAGTCATCATTCCACCAAAACTGCCCTCTCTAAAGCTACTAAATTTCTCTGAATGGCCAAAGCCAATGGCCTTTTCTCAAACCCATCCTTCTGGACATCTCTATTCTCTGTGACAATGCTCATCACCCTCTCCTTGATATACTTTCTTTGCTTCAGGTTTTAATGACACTACTTTTACTGGTTCTTCCCCTACCTATCTGATCATTCTTCAGCTTCCTTTGCTGGATGTTCATCCAGCTAACCTTGGGTGTCCCATAGGGCTCTGTCTTGGGTCCTCTTCTCCTCTACCTCTATGGTATCTTGTTTAGTGAGCTCATTAGCTCCTGTGGATTCAGTGATCATCTCTGCTGATTGTCAAATCTCCATCCTAACCTTTCTGCTGACCTCTAGTCTCACATGTCCAACTATCTATTGAACATCTCAAACTGAATATCTTGTAGACACCTTAACTCTGCATATGCAAAACTGAATTTATTACCTTTCCCTCAAAATCCTTCCCTCCCTCCCCACTTCCAAACTTCCCTATTTACTACCATCATCCTTCCCAATCATCCAGTCTCACAACCTAGGTGTCATCCTTGAATACACTACTCACTATCTCTCACTCCCTGACCCCCCCATATAAAATCTGTTACCAAGGACTACTGATTTTACCTTTGCAATATCTCTCCAATATGCCCCTCCCCCCCCAACTGTGACATTCTCACCACCCTGGTACAGGCTCTTATTACTTCATGCCTGGATCAATGAAATAGCTTGCTGGTTTTCTCCCTGCCACACATCTCTCCCTGCTCTAGTCTATCCTCCACTCAGCTGTCAAAGTGATTTTCCTAATCAGACAATGTCCACCTCACCTCTCCACCCAGCAACCCTGTCCTATTCCCATTCAATGAATTCCAGTGGCTCCCTTTCACTCTCCGGATCAAATATAAAATTCTCCATTTGGCATTCAAAACCCTTTATAAACTGGCTCTTACTTACTTTTCCAGGCTTACACCTTATATCTGCTCTGGGATCCAGTGACACTGGCCTCTTGGTTGCTTCTCACATGAGACACTCCATCTCTTGACTATGGGGATTCTCTCTGTCTGTCCCTCATTCCTGGAGTGCTCTTCTTCCTTATTTCCATTTCCTGGCTTCTCTAGATTCCTTTAAGTTCCAGCTAAAATCCCACCTTCTACAAGTTGCCTTTTTCAATTCCCCTTAATTCTTAGCACTTGGCACAGAGCCTGGCACATAATAGGTGTTTAATAAATGTTTATCATTTTTGACTTGATTCAAGCATTCCCTCTGTTGACTATTTTCAATTTACTCTGATGTATCTTGTTTGTACACAGTTGCTTGGTCTTCCTCATTAGACTTTGAGTTCCTTGAGAGCAAGGATTGTCTTTTGTCTCTCTTGTATCCCCAGTGCTTTGCCCAGTGGTAGGCACATGGTAAGCACTTAATAATTGTTCGTGTTTTTGTTGTTGTAGCAAAGATTTCTAAAAGATTAATGAAAGGCTAAGATTCTTTCCAGCCCATTTTGTTAATTCTAAGAAATGAAACAAAAGTAAGAGACCATGCTAATTTCCTTAACTAATTCTTTACTTAACTATTAACTATAATAGAATGAAAATACACTCTTTAGTGAGACCAGCTACAGCTGGGACTTTGATTAATGAATGACTTTTTTCATTTGTTAAAGCTGAGTAGTCATAGACAAAACAAATAAAAGCCCCTTCTGTTTTCTCTTAATGATTTGGAACACTAATATTAATATTAAAACTCTGAAAAACCTAGGATAGTTTATGATTGAATAATCCACTCTTACAGATTTACTGTTTGTTTGCAAATAGGAGATACATTTCAAATGGAGAGTGAAACATAAACCAAAACAGTCTTTGTTTTGTAGTCAATCACAATGAATTACTTCCTCTTGTTAGAAAAACATAATAAATAGCACCATGACAGAAAAACACATTTATAAAATGACACACAATTCAAAGCTCCCCTGGAGATTCTCATAAACAATTTTAATCCACAACACAAAATAAGATCCTCCATGGTAGAATAAATAGCATATGGCACATGCTCCTATAACTTAAGTAAACAAAAATTATTCAGAAGCTCCTAAGTTTGATGACATATACTGTCTCATTTTGCTACCCAAAAGATTTTCTTTAGAAACCACAGTTTCTGTCTAATATCAATAATTTTTACTTACTCATGGGTGAAAAAAATTAAACTTCACCCATAGATTTTGCTTTGTTTATATGGATGGAAAAATATTTCTTATACATTGGCAAAATAATCAATCAATAAGTAAGTTATAACTGTGTGTTGAATACTTCATTTTTCTAACTTGCCACCACCAATAATTTCTTATGACATCACTTGTCAGTGGTGAAATTTCCTCTGTTCTTCCATGCTACTAGTTAAAGAGAGCTTTCAGGGTATAATGTCAGCCAGGTATGGCATTCTTGATAAATGGGTAAGAAGACTAACATATAAAATACAGATACCAGTGGTATGATTGTACCATTTTGATGAAATGCACCAAAAGGCATCTTACTATGTTGTAATGTAGTAAGAGGGAAGTGAAATTGCAGTCAGCACAGAGATTACTATGGCCATAAATAAGATCTCCAATGTTGCAACAAATTAAAGAATAAATTTTATTTTTCTTGTGTTTAGGAGGCCAATACATGTAATATATTGCAACAAATAAACATTTAAAAATAAAGTTTCTCTTAGGAAAAGAGATTTCTCATGTAGCATATGGTCTGAAACTTAGTGCTTTTATAAGACTTTTCACAGGCTGACTTCTATCAGAAGGACAGCCAAAAAACCTAGATTAGTTACTGAATTTTCCTGATCTTTGGGGTTACTGAAAGCCAAAAAAGATGATGAGGCCTGAAAAAAGATTCAAAATAAGACATGATTTTAGTTCATTCCTTTTTAAAATGGATTTTCTTTGTTTTTTGCTTTTGCTTCTTTTTCTTAAAATGAGTTAATTTTTTGTTTTCACTATTGACTTCCATAAGATTTTGAGTTCCAAATTTCCTCCCCATCCTTCCCTTCCCCCCACCTCAAGACAACATGCAATCTGATACAGGCTCTACAAATACATCTATATTAAACATATTTTCATATTAGTTGGGTTGTAAAGAAGAATTAGAACCAATGGGAGAAACCACAAGAAAGAACAAAAAGACAGAGAGAGAGAGCAAGAGCAAACAGTATGCTTCAATCTGCATTTAGAGTCCATAGTCCTTTTTCTGGATGTGGATAGCATTTTCCATCATAAGTCATTTGGAGTTGTCTTAGATCCTTGCATTACTAAGCAGAGGTAAGTCTAACAAAGTTAGTTGTCACACAATGTTGCCATTACTGTGTAAAATTAGTTCACCATTCTTAAAACATGCAAATATTTTGTAAGTTTCAACTATGAAGTTTATCGAGCATTATTTAGTAGTAAAAAGCCATAGATTAAGGAAAAAAAAACACGCAAAATTATATTGCTAATTCTAGACTAAAAAGGGAATAATAGCTTAATATTAAGAAAACTACATTAAGTTTTAGGATCCAGTTCTTCTAATTAGCATTTTGTTAAATCCACAAAACCAAGCTCAATGGATAATCAAGAATTGTATGCTGTGACTAAATCCTGTTTTTTCCATGTTTTTTAATGTCTTGAAATGATTTTTTCTCACTTTAAGAATTAACTATGACAATGCTCTTCACCAACAAAGCTATACAGAAGGTACTTTTCAAGTGAAAGCACTTTAAAACAAGATTCACTCATCACTGGTGCTATTTCTACCAATAACAGTTGAGATTTAGCTTAGCTAATGAAAGACCTAGGTTAACTTTTAAATTGATTAACGTAGCAGCTTTTGATATATATTCATAGGTAAAACTGGGGTACTAATAGCCCTGCTTCCCAGAGTTCTTGTGAGGATCAAATATTTGTAAAATCCTTAGTGTAGTGCCTGGCACACAGTAGGTATATAATAAATGCTTTCCTCCCTTCTTTTCCCTATAGATGAACATTATTGCTTCTATTTCCCCCAAGCAACAAGAAGGGGAGAAATGGCACCAGTGATCTGCATGCACATATGTATATGAATCAAAATGATTATTACACATATTTACTGACATACTCTGCTTGATGAGCAAAGGTACATAACCTTAAAAGCATTTCTTCAAGTACTTTTTTATGAATTAACCTCCCATAGAACTGTATTTACAAAGCACAAAAAGGGAAAGGAAGAAGCATTTATATAGTGTGTACTATGTGCCAAGGCCCAGAGGAGGGCAGCTAGATGGCACAGCGGATAGAGTGCTGGACCTGGAGTCAAGAAGACTCATGTTACTGAGTTCAGATCTGGCCTCAGACATGTATTCCGTACGTGACCATGGGCAAATCACTTGACCCTGATTGTCTCAGTTTTCTCATCTGTAAAATGAGTTGGAGAAAGAAACTGCAATATCTCTGCCAAGAAAACTCCAAATGGGGTCACGAAGGGTCAGACATGACTCAAAATGATTGAGCAACAACAACAAATGTGCCAGGCAAGGTGCTGAGCACCTTATACAATCATTATCTCATTTGATCCAGTATTATCACCCCAATTTTACAGTTTGAGAAAACTGAGGCAAACAGAGATTCAGGAACTTGCCTAGGGTCACATAGCTAGTAAATGTCTGAGACTGGATTTGAATTCAAATCTTTCTTACTCCAGAGCCTAGTGCTCTAACCGCTGAGCCACAGAAGTACTTGCCTCTGTCTCTGGTCTACTAGTGCCATGACAGAAAACTGAACTGCTTCTACTTGAATTGCCTTGGGAAGATTCTGAAGGTTACTGGACACTGAGGTCCTCCCTCAAGCTGAACTGCCAAACATTTAAACTCTACTGCAAAGAGTGCAACTCTGATGGGCTGGCCCAAATGCCAAATGTATGTTTACCTAAAAGACTTTTATGGAGAACTCACAAAAGGCAAGCATTCAGAAGAAGTAATAAAAGATCTCTCTGAAGTCAGAAGGTCAGAAGAAGCAGTAAAAGGTCTCTCTGAAGAACTTTAGTATCAATTGTGATACATGAGAGACTCTGGCATAGGACTGCCCAGCATGGCAGGCCCAAATCAAAAAAGGAATTATGCTCCATGAGCAAAGCAGGATTGCAGTAGTTCAAAAGAAATGTGAGATGCACAAATTTAGAGACATCTCCACTCCAAATGTTCATGTGGACTATTTGTGCCTGAACTGCGGTAGAACCTTCTGAGTTTGTATTGGTCTGATCAACCACAGTTGTACACACTGTACCTTGACCCCAACATCATGTCATTGGTCCTTGTTTAGTATGAAAGACAACCAACAATATTATGTGTACATACACACACATATATGTATATATACACATACATAATACCACGTCATTATAATTATTACTCAATTTTCAATCACTTATTTTTCCCCAATTTTATTTATTTATCTTTTTAATGCTATTATTCTCTGGCAATGTAGTTTTCCCATTAGAGTCAGTGTTAATATTTGTAGGACCTGGGTTCAAGTACTTCTGACATAGGCTGGCTTTATGACCCTGCCCAAGGTACTTAAATCTCTTAATTCTGTGGACAACCCCTCAAAACAAGTTTCAAAATGGTTGCCAATCTATAATGATTGTCACAGGCAGTTTCAGTAGTTTTCTACACAAATGAAATATAGGTGCATGAAATACAATAGTCTTAAAGAAGTTAAATTGTAGATCACTTAACAATGGCAAAGGAGAGGCATACGGTGGGCATGTATAGGTTATATGACATTACAGAGAAGGAATTATTCAGAAGAAGCACTGTAAAGGATGTTATCAGAGGAATTTCTGACAGGGGAGGAAAAAAGGTAGTTTGGCCATGTAATGAGAGTGAGTTATAACTGATGGGAAAGACAGTTCAGCTGTGCTGTTGCTTTATACATGGCATCAAGAAAGCATGAAGAAAGTCCCCAGGATGTTGGGTGTCTCCCTGGTGGGAGATGTACAAAAATAATGTACAGAAATAATAATCACAGAGATTAGATGGTCATGATGAGTTATGATCTGCCCTGCTGTAATAAGTACCAACATTAATAATCAAAGCTATACTAGAATACTGGCATTATTTATAAGTAACAAAGTATCAAATTAAAAATAGTTAATGTTAAACTAGACTTGTAATATGGACTAAGAGAATCATGATTTTTTATGTAATACCATCTGCCCATTACTTTCTAAAAGCTGTGGTAAAAGGTTAGAGTCAAAAGGTTTGGGTTGTAATCTCAAACATAAATCTGATTTATTATTTAACTTCGGACTAATAAGTAGCTATCATGTTCCCAAAGTTTTCTCAACGTAAAATGAAGATGATTTTTCCATCAACTGAATTCTTTCAGATAACAAGGATAATTTCTACAAAGAACATTTCCAATCTAGGCAAAGGTGAAGGGACATAACCCTGACATAAATATTTGATGAGAGAAACAGGATGAGAACAATGGCACATTCCTAAATAATTTCTGTATCTGTACTACCATCATTTCTGTTTATGTGATATTTTACTTCAAGCAGTTCAGAGTTCCTAATAAAGCATAATGAATATTGTAACATATTTATGAAGAAGTACAGTTCTTATCTGAACAGATAGGACAAGAGAAGCAGATAGAAGTTAAGTGACCCACCAAGGAGTTACATAAGTCCATAGAGGATCCAGGAACAACACCCAATAACAAGTCGGTGGATTGAAAAACCATATCGGAATCTAAATGCCAACAGTTTTGTTTTGTTTTGTTTTTAGTAGTCAGACTGCATCAGGCTCTCCTCCTCCATCATTTCAGTTTGACTCTGAAACCATGTTCCCAGAACCATATTCCACTAGTCTAATAAACAGCCTGATATCATGTTCAAAAGGAGCCATAACCAGAGGAGAGAGGCTGAAATGTGGAGGGTTGTGATAGCACTTGCACTACTTTTGTGGTACGGCAGCAAAGGCACCTTAGCACCTAGTTAGCAAGAGAAATTTTGAAAGGGAGGTACTGCATGGCATGCTTCTTCCTCCACCTTGACATCCCATCACCCACCCACATACCCCAAGACTAGGTGAGCTCCCCTGTAACCTCTCGTATTACACCCTATGTCCCCTTTTTCTCTATTTTCCCTCCAATTAGCATTCCCCACCAACAGTGATCTTGTGGTATCCCAGGGATTTTATCCACTCTATTAAATTTCCCTAGGTGCCAAAATTACTACCTATGGCTTGAACTATATCATTATCAGCTCATGCTGGCTCTTCCCCTGAAATTTCTCTCAACTTGTTCCTTCTATCCATTCTCCCAGGTACCCTCCTAGTTCAATTCCTCCTTCACCTCATGCTTAGAATGCTGCAACAGCTTTGAAGGTATCTGTATTCTAAACCTTCTGAATACTGTTATGAGATTAATCGCCTTTTAACTACCAGTTTCAACAGTCAGTAGTCAATAAACCAGCCAGGCACTGGGCTAAATGATGGGGATACAAATAAGAAAAAGATAAGCATTACTTGCCTTCAAGAAGCTTACAATCTGATGGAAGAAGACAATACACAAATGGAAGTTGAAAAGAAGGGGTGGGAAGCATGTGCCAAAGGGTACCCAGCATAGGAGCATGCATGATGTTTGAAGTATAACCCAAGAAAAGCAGCTGATGTAAAATGAAGTTAACTGAAAAGTGCTAAGCCCTCTATAAAGGAAGACTTTGGAAGAAGTTTATTGCTCCACTCTCCAGTTCGCTAATCAGAGGGGAGAGGCAGCTGAGGATGCTGAGAAGGAACTGAGTATCAGGCCTGGATCAATTTCCATGCTGATGAGATTTCAGTGATGAGCTTATCCTAGGGGAGGCATGATATTCCTGGGGACCAAACCAAGTTGAGTGGCTGATGGAAAATGAACATACTAATACTAGTTTTCATCTTGAAAATATTTATCAGTTCCATCTTTGCCAACTATACCAATTCGACATTTTGTAACTTTCAAGTCACTACATATATTGTCTGATCTTACTTTCCATCATTCCTCATTACGAAACCTTAGACTCCAGTAATTCTGGTCTCATCCTTGTCTTACAACCATGCCAAGCTTCTACCCATCTTTTATGGCCCCACTTGGGCCTTACTATATATGGTAATATGGTTATAGTAAAAAAAATCTGAATGAAAATCAGGGGTTGGGTTTTAGTCCTAGTTCTACCATTAACTAGCTATGTAAGTAATTACAAGGGCGTCTAACTTTTCTAGGCATCAGTTTTATCATCTGCAAGATGATTCCTAAAATTCCTTTCCATTCTAAAATTCAATCAATCAACAAGTATTTATTAGGTGCCTTCTACGTACCAGGTTCTAGGAATTGGGGATACAAATACAAAAATTAGGAAATCCTTGTTCTCAAGACATTTTCACTTTACTAGAGAGATGCAAAATGCTCACAGAGAAGTGCAAAAGTTACACATACAAGAAAAATATAGGGTTTTTTTTTTTTTGTGTGCAGGGACACTAACAACCACAGAAATCAGGAAAGGTCTCTTAAAAGAGGTATTTGAGCTGAGTCTTAAAGGTAGCTAGGGAATCCAAAGAAGTGAGGAGAGGGAACATTCCAGGTATAGGAAACATCCTGAACAAAAGAATGGAGGTCAGAAGTGGGAGGCTCCATACAGGAAAATACAACTAGGTCAACTTGCCTTGAATATGAAATGAATGAGGGGAAGTAATTTCACCTTTTTAAAATTCCTATGGGAAAAAAGCATTTAATCTGGAGGCAGAAGGCCAGGGATCTGTAGTCCTAGATTCCATAATTTATGAGCCAGTATTGTTCAGTCATTTTCCAGTCATGTCTGACTCTTCATGACCCCATTTGGGGTTTTCTTGGCAAAGTCACTGGAGTGGTTTGCTATTGCCTTCTCAGCTCACTTTATAGATGAGGAAAATGAGGCAGGTCACACAGCTAGTGTCTGGGGCCAGATTTGAACTCTGGAAAAGGAATCTTCCTGACTCCAGATCTGGTGCTCTATCCACTGTGCCACCTAGCAGCTCACTTTACAAGCCAGGTGACTTCTTTTTGAACTTCTGTTTCCCAAACTATTAAATTAGAATTTTAATGTCTGTACAAGGTTCAAAAAGGGTTGTAAGGAAAGAACTTTGTAGAAGAGGTGATAAGTAAATGTAAGCTATTATAATCATGTGATCATATCTACTTACCACATAGTTATGTCACTAAAATAGTTATGTTTAAATCCTTTCTGCGAAGCTTCTTCTTGAGGACAAGAAATATGTCTGAAACTTCTGAAGCACTGCCTGTATCTCCCCAAAGTACTAGCATATATTGGGACCATAGTATGTGCTCATTAAATATTTAAATTAAATTTTTTTAGCATCTGCCTCTTAAAAACAGAAACCACTGAGTCATAGGAAGTTCAGGGAGATGAGGACACTTGTTATAATCTAAGGGGCACCTAGAAGGCCAAAAATAAAAATCTCCAAATATCTCCAACATTAGTCCTGACATAGCACCAGAAATGTTTACCTTCTTTAGGTTAAAGTATTAAAGGTCACTACCGAAATGCAAATACCTGGCAAGGATAAGACATTAATCCTTTCATCATTCATTAAAATTCAATTTAGTTGATCTCATTGAAAAACTAGTATGACAAAGCACAGATCAACTTTGATGAGGGAGTTGTAGTAAAGTCTATACTATGAGATTCTGTCTCTGAGGGCAGACTTTTGCCCTGGAAGGCTAAGGCAACCAAGAAGCTGCATCTGGGCAAGGAGAAAAAGAGGAGAGAGGAAGATGCTGAAGTGGAATGAGAGAAGTGCTTAAAACAAAGTATTTATTTTCAGTATTATTTAGTATTAACTTCTTGGTCTAGAGGGGCTCATAAAATTTTTTTAGTCACTTGACTAAAAAGTATCCCAGGAACGCCTGCCTTTTCTTTAGTTTTTTGATAGTCTATGGAGAGAATATGTGCTATTTTAATCCAGTGTCCAAGCAAGCATATAGAAATGTTAGGTTATTAACAAGAAAAGAAGGCATGCAATAGGCCTTTTAAAAATACCTATAGAAGGCTGAAATTACATAGAAGCTAAGAAAGATATACACACATACACAAATGCACATATGTACATATGTGTGCTCCTTCTAACCTTCGTGATAAAGCTCTCCTTCATATGAATTATCTATCATGTATTTCCCTAAAAATGTTAAGAGAAGGTTATTTAGAATTAGTAGTGCTAACACTTTCAGAAAGCCTGTTTCTAGATTACTGCACCTCCCTCTCAGGATGGAACAAAAAAAAGGAAATCTAGATTAGTCACATGATTACCACGTCTGGGAAAACAGATTATATAGTATAGCAGTTAATAGGTGATCTCTGCCCTTTAAAGGACTGAAGTCAGAAAAACCTAAAGTTCATAAGCACATTTAAGTCAACAAATAACTTATTGAATCAATGCTTTCACCTTTCTGGGGGCCTCCTCTGATGAAAACTGCTTTCAAAGGACATATTTACAAGGAAGGCTTTCACACAGATTATCTTTAGCCAAGGAAAAGTTGCTGTAATACCACAAAACCAAACTCCAACTCCCAAACGTCTACCGTCTAAGCAATGATGAGTAAGCTTCTCTCCTTTGTGCCTGAGAAAACACGTTTCCCAAGTGGGGATGGAAGAGTAACGCTCTCCTACACCTCTTCCCCTCAGTTATTTCCCCCTTTTTGCTCCTAGCTACTCATATGTACATTCTTTCCTCTGCTTTGGTTTATTCCTGGACAAGGGAAAAAATGAGTGGCTTGTTTATGCGAGCCGAGCTTTTGGCCTACTGTAGGCTTTGAGAGATTCTGAGTCGAGCTGACTTTCCCCGGCCTTGATCTCACAGTTTCAGAAAATCATGGAGGGGCAGGGGTGTGAGGATTGGGGACAGGGGAGAGTCAGGCAGAAACATCACACTTAGAAAGAAGACAAAGCCAATGCAACTCCTGATAATCAAGTCTACGGTCACCTGAGGGGTTGTAATAATGATTAACTGGATAGGGAATTGAACTACATGAATTCTAAGGTCCCTTCAGTGCTGTGTAGCGAATAGGACATTGAACTTGAATTCAGCAAGAGATGAGTTCAAATCCTGCCTTTAATATTTACCAGCTATGTGATCCTGGGCAAGTCACTTAAACTCTCTGCCTCAGTTTCTCCATTACACGGGAATAATAACAGCAGCTACACACAGACACACACACACCTTTCAAACCTTAAATTGCCATATAAATAAATGCTAGTTATTATTGTTGTCATTATACTATTTCCTGTCTTCCAGATAGGGGCAGCACAAGTGGGATGAAGCTAGGGCTTCTTTCTCAAAATGATAAGTCTTCACATCAGTTCTAGGATAAGCTGTTCTCTTTCTTTGAGAGTGTAGAAAAGGGAGAATGTAGTGGGGATGGGGAGGTAGATGGGATCTGGAAAAGGATCTAAGGTAAGAGAAGGACAAAGTGGGGAGATAAGTGAAATGGTTTTACTCTCTTCTACTGTGAATCATAGGGATTTAGCTCTTTCCATCTCTTCTGGTTCCCAGATAACCCTTCTCCCTCCTGGACTCATATTCCCTACAGAGGAGCTGAAAGTCTCTTGTTTGCTCTGTCTGTAGATGTCAGGCATTATCCTCTATATCAGGCTACTTGCCTGTCATTCCTGTGGTATGACTTTCACCATTTTGTATTCTCTCCTTTGGATGCTCTACAACTTATCAATGTCCTTCCTAAAATGTAGTACCCAGAATTAAACAAAAATATTCTAGATGTGGTTAGATCAGGAGGGCAGAGTACAGTAGGATTTTGGCCTTCTTTTCACCTTTAAATAGTACTGAAGTTAGAGTTGGCAAAGGCTTGTTTTTGGCATCATAAATCTGCTGAAAGCAGTGCCATAGTCCTACTGGTGGCCACAAAGCTGATCGCGGGTAAACACCAGCGAGTACGTTGGGAAACATAAAGAAGTACACTGAACGATGAATCAGGAAGTCTAGGTTCTAGTTCTAGTTCTGTACTACTTTACTGTTATCTCGGGCAGGATTATTTGAGCTCTAATGCTTCAATTTTCTCAACTAGCAATCAAAGGGGTTCGACTACAAAATCTTGCAGATCTCTTCTATCTCTGATATTCTATGTTCTATTTTCAATAACAAAAGGGTCAGCCCTGAGATGGGTTCCTAGTTCATTTCAAAATGATTAACTCCCCAAACGGAAATTCGGCAACTGAAATACTTCTTCAGTGTTGCAATCTGATGTCATAAATTACATGTTTTCTCCCCAGTCTCATAAAAATTTCCTCATATCAAAGTTTCCCAATTATAAAAACTTATAAGAGATTTTATCCCAATTTTGGTAAAATGTTAGAAGAGTAAGAACCAAAAGATGAGTTGGAAAGAAGGGATTCTGATCTCTTCTGGGGGAAAAAAACTCTGAGGGAAATTGAGGTCATTATTAAAAAAGTTAATTGAATAAAAGAACTAAGTAAAATAAAAAGCTTACAAAAATGTACACATAGTATCAGGCACTTCTATAGACTAAGTGAATTCTGTATGTTTTTTCCATTCTAAAAAGCTGAAAGGAACAAAGGACAAGGGAGAAGTAGAAGCGACTCTTCTACATGGAGTAAATTCTGTTTTACACTCCAGATCCTCCAGAATGGCAAGAAACATCCCCCACTGTGCATAAATTATTTGTTAGAATAAAAACCTTTTGTTGAAAGAAAAAATAAGCTAATACAGAGACCTACTATCTCAGATCATGTAAGGTTCAGATAATCTTCTAAATCTTAGGTAAGACTTCCAAATGGCATATTTGAATATAAATTTAGCTGGACATCCCAAGATGTTCTTGGTTCTAACCTAAATGATAACATATATGCAATAGTTCTATAGCTGCTATGGAGTTATTAGAGCCAAAGAAATTTAGACTTCTTTTCCTTGGGTAATAATGACTCAATGAATGAATGAGAAACTCCTATTGCTGGTAGAAGGCTAAACTTTTGCCTAACCACCTGGTTGGTTCACCTCTAGCTCAAGCCGACTAGTGTTCATGTTTCATGAGTGCAAAGTAGATGACCACTGGAGGTCAGTCTTGGGCTTTTCTACTCCGAGTCTTCAAAAAGCAAGAAAAACTAGATTGTTGGAGCCAAACTGGAGTTTGCTACAACCATCTTAGCTGAATTAAAAAAAAAAAACTGCTGAAGGCTATCTCCAAAAGTATGTTGAATTATTAATTTCAGAAAATTAAAAAGTCAGTGAAATTTATGTCTTATTTTTAATAGAGGGCAAAGTTTGTGACATCCTAACAAAAGTTGGCGTCTTCTCCTTCTCTGAATAACTCCATACTCCTTCTGTGAACTGAATCCATTCTAATTTGTAATATTGTTATTGGCGCTTTTCCTTTATTCAATAATTCAGTTCAAGAAGTATTTATCAAGTATCTGCCATATGACTAGGTACTGGGAATGGAGGAACACTAAGAAGAAAAATAACATGATCCTTAAAATATAATGGAGGACAATAATAATTACTCACAATTTTATAGCCTTCTTAGGTTTACAAATGTTTCCTTCACAAAAGCCCTTTAAGATGGGTGCTGCTATTTCCTTTAAATAGCTGAGGAAAATGATGCTTGGAAAGCTGACCTTGATACTCATGGTTACCCAGATAATAAGTGTCAGCCAAGACTGGAATCCAAGTCTTCCTTCCAAGTCTAGCATGATTTCCACTTAAAATACAAGTAAAATTTGATAGGAATAAAGGAGAGGTTAAGATATAGTGCTCTAGAAAAATCTGTTGAAAGAGTAGTAATTACCAGCTGAGGGAAATAGCACCTGAACTGGGCTCTGAAGGAAGAGAAATACTTCAATCAGCATGGAGGGCACAGGACTTTGTTCTAATCAATCAATTTATAAATCAACAAACATTTACTATGAGCTTGCTTACCATGTGCCAGGCATTGTGCTAAGTACTGGGTACACAAAGAAAAGCAAAAATAGAACCTGCCCTCAAGATGCTTAAAGTCTTATGGGGAAAGATGTAAATGGAAAGAGATTATAAAATACATACAAAGTAGTAACAGGTAGCATTTATACAGTGCCTTGAAAGATAAGTGATGTTATTATTTCTAATTTTACAGATGAAGAAACTGAAGTAGACAAAGGTGAAGTGACTTGTTTGGAGCCACATAAGTATCTGAGGCTAGATTTGAATGCAAGACTTTCTGACTCTAGGTCCAGAGAACTGTACTACATAGCAGTATACTTAAAGAGAAAACTTGGGGAGACTGGAAAAGGCTTCCTGCAGGGCATGGAAAGAAGCCAAGATTCTAAGAGGTGGAGGTGAAGAAAAATAGCAGTCCACTGTCATTCCTTTGTGGTTGGATGGTGGTAAATCATAGAGATGGGAGGTGAGGCTGGTTTGGAGACAATATGAAGGACTGTTTTGTGTAAAGAGACTGGAATGATAGGAAGGGTCCTGTCTGAGAAATAGAGGAGAGGCTGCCAAATAGAGAACTTCACATTTGATCTGAGAGTCCTAGAGGCAATAGGGAGCCAATCAATCAATAAACATTTATTAAGGCTTACTATAAGCCAGGCACTGTGCTAAGCATTGGGTATACAACAAGAGGCAAAAGACAGTTGCCTGCCCTCAAGAAGTTGATGATCTAATTGGGGAGACACAACCAATATATACAAACATGCTTTTTACAGGATAAATAGAAAATAATTTACAGAGGGGAGGCACTAGAATTAAGAGGTGTTGGGGAGTGCTTCCTATAGAAGATGGGATTTTAGTTGAGACTTAAAGGAAGCCGGTAGGTGGAGATGAGGAGGGATAACATTATTGACATTGGGGATATCCAGAGAAAATGCCCAGAACTGAGATGGAGTATCTTATTGATGGAACAGCCAGGAGGCCAGTGTCACTGGATCAAAGAGTATGTTTTAGGCACTTTGTATTTGATCTTCAAGGGAAGATCTACTACTGGAGTATAATGAGAAGGGGAAGGGTAACACTGTTGGATCTGCACGTTAGGAAGATCACTTTAGTGGCCATATGGAAGATAGATCAGAGTGGGAAAAGACTTGAGGCAGACAGGTCAACCAGTAGGCTATTATATTAGTCCAGATTTAAAGTGATGTATATGGGGGGGAGGGGGAAGTGAGAGATAGTGAGGAGTCAAGGATGACTTCCGTTGTGATCCTGAGGTAGTGAGAGGATGGTGTTGCCCTCCTCCCAGTAATAAGGAAGGTGAGAGGGCAGAAGGGTTTAGAGAGAAAGAATAAATTCTGTTTTGGACTTCTTGAGTTTAAGATGTATACTGGACATTCAGGTCAAGATAATCTGAAAGGCAATTAGAGATGTGAGATTAAAGATCAGAAAAGAGGTTAAGGCAGGATAGGTAGATTTGAGAATTCTCAGCATAGAGATGGTAGTTAAATCCATGGGAACTTATGAGATCACCAAATGAAGTAGTATAGAGGGAGAAGTAAAGAAGGCCCAAGACAGAACCCCTAGGGACACCTATGATTACAGGGTGTGATCTGGAGGAAGATCCAGCAAAAGAGACAGAGAAGGAGTGGTCAGATGGGTAGGGGGAGAACCAGGAGAGAGTGGTTTCCTGAAAACAGAGAGAGAAGAAAGTATCAAGGAGGAAAGGGTGATCAACAGTGTAAAAGGCTGCAAGAGAGGTCAATGAGAATGAGCACTGAGAAAGTACTATTGGATTTGGCAGTTAAGAGATCACTGGTGACTCTGGAGAATAGTTTCAGTGGAATGAGAAGGTTAGAAGCTGGATTGTAAGAGGTTAAGAAGAAAGGGGAGAGAAAGTGGAGGCACTTATTTTGAGGAGTTCAGCTACAAAGAGCAGATGAGACATAGGACAATAGGTGGTAGGGAGGAAAGGATCAAATGAAGGGTTTTTGTTTCAGGATGGGGTGGGAGGAGACATGGGCATGTTTGTAGGCAGTAAGAAACAAACTAGTAGATAAGGAAAGATTGAAAACAAGTGAGAGAGAGGGGATGCAATCTGTTGAAGGAGAAGGGAAAGAATGAAGGACAGTGTTGGCCTTGGTAGGGAGAAAGGCCACATCACCATGGGGTAAAAGAGATAATGGCAGAAGACACCTGAATGATAGGAGATGAGTAAGTGGAGAGAAGAGGCAATACAAGGCAAATGGCCACATTTTGTTGATGAGATAAGATTCTCAGCTCAGAGGGAAGGGGAAGTGAGAACTATGGGAAATTTGGGGAGAGATGAAAATAGCTGCTGTGGAAAGTTTGATGATGAACTGATAAGGTAGGTACAGAAAGACTGCATGCCAGCAGTGAAGACCCAGTTGAGGTTGGTAACAAGTTTGTAATGGACCCAGTCAGAACAGTTGCATGATTTTCTCTTCCTTTGTTCAGAGGAACACATATTAGAGCAAAGGTAGCAAACAGCAAGAGTGATCCAAGGCTGAGGCTTGGCATGTTAATGGTGAAATGATAAGGGGATTAGGTAATCAAGGGAGGAGGACAGTGTAGAGTTGAATTGGTTCATCAAAGGGTCAGATGGGGAGAAGAGGAAAGAGTAGCTAGTGTAGAAGAGATGGCCTGGGAGAGGACTGACAGGTCAAGGGATTAGAGGTCATGGTGTGGACAATAAGTAACATTTTATAAAAGAAAGAAGATGGACAGGTAAAAAGCCAAGAGGACAAGAGGACTTGGGGAATTCGTGAATATGCAGGTGGTACATTTGTGGGTGACAACAAGATCAAGAGCATGAGTAGGGTAGAGGAGTTGCTCACGAGAAGTGAGTAGGTTGAAGAACTAAGTGGTTTGGATGTTTGAGGGAGAGTCAATATGTATGTTGAAGTCTCCTAGTATAAGGGTTGGAATTGGAGAGGAGAGAAAAATTGTGAGCCATGTACTGAATTCACTGAGAAAGGAAGGGGAGTGACCTGGATTCTATAGACAATAACCACTGGGATTTTGTTTGGGTAGTACATATGAATAGCATGAACCTCAAAGGAAAATGATGGAGTTAGGGGGAGAAACTGAAGGTGACAATGTGGGGAGCAAGAATACGAATTCTTTCACCTTGACCAAGGTAATGAGTAAAAGTGTAAGTATTGGAAAGGGTGGTCAGGGAGGCTGGGTCATTGTGGGGAGCCACGTTTCAGTAACAGTTAATAGATGAAAGAAGTGGGATAAGAAAATATTTAGGAGGAAGGGAAGTTTGTTGCCTATGAACAGGCATTCCCCAGGGTACAGCAGAAGGGTTGAGTGGTATATGGTTGAAACTTTGGTGTGGGAAGGTTGAAGGGGATAGGAATAAGCAAGTGGGGGGTGTAGAGGATGGGGAATAGGGTTTGGATGATGACTTACAGGGGTTCAGAATCACTGGATTCTAGTGTGAGAATACTTATCACTGAGCAGAGGGTAACACTACTTCCTAAAGAAGGCTATGGATCAATCTGGAGGCAAGTGAAGTGTGAGAGTAGGCAGATGATCAGATGGTTGAATAGGAGGTCCAGCTTCACTACTCCTCTTCCCTCTTAAGTTTGGGCAGAAAAGGACACAACAGGAGAAAGAAGGCTTATTCCCTACCAATTTTTCTCTTCCTCCTCCCTTAAGAGACAGGAACAAGAGATGGAAAGCTTGAGGTCAAAGGGAAGATTGCTCTTCTTTGCACTGGAGATTCTCCATAAGCCATTTGGGAGATTGTTGGGAGACAACAGATTATATTGATTGGGGGGGGTGAAAGGACAAGACCTGAACTTTGGAAAAATGATTTTGGTAGCTGTATGAATGATGGATTGCTGTGGGAAGGGACCTGAGGTATGGATACCCAGTAAATAGTCATTGCAGTAGTACAAGTGAGAGATAATGAGGGACTGAACTGGGGTTGTGGATGGAGAAAATGATCACACATCAGAGATGTTGTAAAGATAGAAATGACAAGATTTGGCAAATGATTGATATGTGGGGTGATGGAGTTAAGGATTACTGCAAGGTTACAAACCTGAGTGATCAAGAGGCTGGTGGTGCCCTCAAAAGTAAAAGGGAAGTTTGAATAAAGTGTGATTTAGGAATGGGGAAGAAAATGAATTTTATTTTGGATAGGTTGAATTTGAGATATCTAAAGATTTCTAGTTTAAAAGGTCCAATAGCAATAGAGAGAAGCAAGTTAGAGAGTCTGGGAATCATTTGCAGAGAGATAATTAAGGCCAATGATAGCAGGGATCGACAAGGGAAATATTACCGGAGGAAAAAAGAGAACAGTGTCTAGGACACAAACTTCTAGACAATGAAGATGGACTGTATAAATGCATGGAGGTAGTTGAGTGAGGAAACTGTTGAATGACTGGTAGTCTGTTTTGATTGGAATGTACATAAGAAGAGGAATAGTTTAAATTAGACTAGAAATGCAGGTTATCAAACTGTAACCTCTATGAAGCAGGACACCATGCACTGCATCTCCTCATTACTTAACAAAAGTGCTGTGCACATAATAGCCAATAAGTGTTTATTGAATGAATGACATACGTTTTTTTAACCATCTTTTAAAATTTTAAATAAAACATCTAGTTTTCCTCTAGAATGTAACTTGTGAGTTGTGAATAGCTTATTTTACAACAAGTAGATACTTTATATTCCAATCACTGTCTATCCTAACCTAAATTCAGACTGGAGAGAACACATCTAAGTTTCCCATTATGGACTCCTAGAGTCATCTGAGAAGTATGTGACATTCTTTCTATAAATATCCTTTGATAATATGAATATTTTTCCAGATAAAAAATTCTATCACAGTCTCCAGAAGTTATATGAAAAGAAAAAAGTAGTCTTAAAAGAGCAAGTAAGCTGTAAATTATAATCTCTGTTTTGGGATAAATTCACCAAATGAAATACAGAGTATGTTATTCCCTTCTTGAACTAGATCAGATGACGGTAAAGCTCAAATACTGATCTTCTCCCTCCCTTCTTTCCCTCTACTATAATATGTTTTTGTGCCACTTCATTTGGTGTAATTTACCCTTTTCTACTACCTCCTTACCGCTTCCCTCATAGCCCTCCCTTTATATCTCTTACTTATATTTTATATCTTTACATCAGTTAATTTATACAGGCATTCACAACCTATGTATATCCCTTTCATTTGTCATAATAGCTGTACCATTCACAAGAATGACATATATGTATGTATGTGTGTGTGTGTGTGTATATATATAAAACATACATAAGATGATATAATCCCACATAAAGATGTAAACATCCTGCCCTTATTGGTTAATAAGGTTTGTGGGGTTTTTCCCCCGGTTACCTTTTTATGTCTCTCTTGAGTTTTGTATTTGGAGATCAAATTTTCCCTTGAGTTCTGGCCTTTTCATCAGGAAGGTCTGGAATTCCCTTATTTCATTGAATATCCATCGCCTTGCCTGGAAAATTATGCTTAGTTTTGCTGGGTAGTTGATCCTTGGTTGTAGTCCCAGCTCCTTTGCCCTTCGGAATATCATATTCCAATTTCTCCTGTCTTTTAATGTGGAAGCTGAGAGATCCTGCATGATCCTGACTGTAGTTCCACGATATTTGAATTGCTTCTTTTTGGCTGCTTGCAGTATTTTCTCCTTGAGTTTATAGCTCTGAAATCTGGTGAAATTGGTGTTTTCAGTTTGGGATCTCTTTCAGGGGGTGATCGGTGAATTCTTTCAATGACTATTTTGCCCTCTGGTTCTAGGACCTCTGGGCAGTTATCTTTGATAATTTCTTCGAAGATACTGTCAAGGCTCTTTTTTTCATCGTGGATTTCCGGTAGACCAATAACTCTCAAATTGTCTCTCCTGGATCTATTTTCCAGGTCAGTTGTTTTGCCAATCAGATATTTCACATTTTTTTCTATTTTTTCATTCTTTACGTTTTGTTTTATTACTTCTTGGTGCCTCATAGATTCGTTAGCTTCCACTTGCTCAAGTCTAATTTTTAATGAGTTAGTGTTTACATTTTGCTTTTGAGTCTCCTTTTCCAATTGGTTGATTTTGCCTCTCAGGCTGTCCTTTTCTCTCTCTAGATTCTAAACCTCCATATTCTTTTCGCCAATCTTATTCTTTAGGGACTTGATTTCATCAGTGAATTTTTTTTCCATTTTTTCCATATTTTCTTTTAGCTCCCTAATTTGCTCTTCCAGCAGGGCTTTTTGGGCTGGAAACCAGTTCATATTACCTTTTGAGGTATCTGATGTATCTATAGTATTGTTACTTTCCTCTTGGATATTTGTATTTTGATCCTGCCTGTCTCCATAAAAAGAATCTATTGTCCTCGGTTTTTTTGTGTTCTTCTTCATGTTAGTTTGCCTTTTGCTGGCTTTACAACGAATTTCTATCTGTGGGCCTCAGGACTTTCTGTCCCAGCTTTCTTATTCTGGGGGTTGTGAGTCTAGTATTATAACCTTCAGTTTCCTGAGGTGTGGGGGAGGGGTCTGGCTCCCTGGCGTCTCACTCCCTGTGGGTGCTCTCCAGCACTTGCTTTTCAGCAATGGTCTCAGCTGTTTGTTGTTTGAGCTGATGTCTGGCACTTCCCCTGGGGGAGCAAGGTTACGTCTGGGCTCCTGGCGTTGACCCCTGCTGACTCTGCCCCTCTGGGACTAATGAACTTCTGCTATTTGACCACTGAAGCCCCACTACTTTCTGCTCAGTTCCAGCATTCTTTTTTTTTTCCCCGAGGGGGAGGGGAGGGATTAGAGCTATTTACCTGGACATTAAGAACTCCCGGAAGTTCAAGAAGCTGCGTTTAATACGTTTGGGCTGCAAACTTCTGGAGACGGTGTTTCATGGGTGGCATTGCGCTGCCTCTCGTCGCTTCCACAGACTGCCGTACTGTGTTGGGAGGCCTGGGGATCTCCGCCGGTTTCAGGTGCCCAGCTTTCTCCCAGCCCGTCTCCCACGTGGATTTCCTGGCCAGCCGCTTCCGCCTTGGTCTGGAGCAGCTCCGCAGCCGAGCACTCTGCGAGCCTACAGGTTCGTGCCTCCGGCCTTTCAGACTCTCCCGGCTCGGAAATTTGCCCCACGCAGACTGCTCGCGGTTTCTGACTCTCTCAGATCTGCTCAAATTCACTTTTTTATAGGAATCTGACAGACCTTGTGAGAGAGCTCCGGTAAGATGCTGCCTTCATGCGGCCATCTTGGCTCCGCCCCCACCAAATGAAATACAGATATTACAAGTACAATGCATGGAGAAGCAGTCTTCCACTTATAAACATCTAACATACATACAACCAATATTTGAGATAGCTAGGTGGTATAGTGGAGAGCTGGTCCTGGAGTTGGGAAGCCCTGAGCTCAAATCAGGCCTCAGAAATTTACTAGCTGGGCAACCCTGGTCCAGTCACTTAACCTCAGTTTTCTCAACTGTAAAATGGGAATAATATTATTACTTATCTTGCAGGGTTGTTGTGAAGATCAAATGAGCTATCTGTAAAGTTGCTTAGCATAATGCCTGGCATATAGTGGGCTCTGTATAAATGCTTAGCATTTCATAATGAGATTGTTAAATAGGCTTTATCTGAAAATATTTAAAAAGTAATAAACCTATAGAATTATCTGCTCTTATAAAATTTACAGAACCATGTTTTCATATAAGAATGTTGCAGTAACAGGGTTATTAGTCCTCCACTTCCCTGTTCCTGCATCTACAAAAACATTTACTGGATGTCCCTTGTACTAAGAAGATTTCTGTTTCTAATATCTCACTAGAAGTAAGCATGTTCTTGGAATTCTGAGGTGAACCTTGGAATGGTTTATCCTATAGAAAAAAATGAGAGCAACAGTGCTTAGCTAAAGCTGAGAAAGAAAGTTCATTCGAGGTTAAACACATTTCTGGGTGTTGGCTTGGGATGCCTAATGATATTGTTTCTATGGGAAAATGTTTTCTAGACAAATAGTTTCTAAACTTCTGAAGCACAGCCAGTTGTAAGAAGGGGACTGTGTATAGATGCAAAACAAACACAATGACACAAATGATCTATATAAGACAAATTCATTTTAAGCTACACAGTATCTTAAAAAATGTTGGAAGTTGCAATTTTTAAAAATTTTCATTTAATGATTATTCACGAATGAGGTTTCATTCCTTTGGCTTTATGAATGGGATACAGTGAGGAAAGCCTAAAGGAACTTTAGGACTTAACTGATGTTAGAATCACTGGTGGTGGAGGGGTTATGGTGGGGCCAATATATTGCTTTGGTTCAGATAATCCTTTAGAGGACTAAGGCTTTTAAGGCATGAGGCTGGTTATGGGGTTTATTAAGTAGTACTTAAGGTAGTATCTAATAGACCATTATCAGAAAACAAATAGGTCAAACTGAGGACGGAAAGGTGCCAAGAATGCCAAAGCTGAGATATGAGGAGGAAACAGAAAGTCTGAGCAAGCATGGATTACATACGAACAAAGATCAAACATAAGGTCAGGGTACCAACTAGGGAAATTTAATAGCATCTGCAGCCACATTTGGAAGGGCCCATAAGGAGCTTTTGGCCTACAAATTGGCTCTTACAGACAACCAGGCTAAATTTTTGTGAGGGCTCTGACAGGTAAACAGCTTAGGAATCAAGACTGGCTTGGAGGTAGCCCAGCTAGGAAAGCAACATGCAAAAGAGTAGCCAGCGTTTTGGGTAGAAAGATGTGCTTTGCTAGACAAGAGAGAATTTGGATATAGGACAGAGATGAGCAAAGAAAACCAATGGGAAACAAGCAAATTAACTGCACTGTGTATAATCATGCATAGCTAACCAAGAGGTGGCTGTCCATTAATTATTTTGATGTAAGATAATGATAAGAACTCATATTGACTCCATGCTTTTAGAAGGAATTACAAGCACTTTTAATTAATCTGCTTATTACAGAAGTCTACCTTTTTTTTAAACACCAACAACCTCTCCCAAATGCAATCTGCTTTATTTCTCCTAAACTTATTCTGCATTCCCATTATGACTTCCAGTCCCTGCATTCCTTCATGTTCTGTTCTTTCAGTTAATTGCCCCTACTCCAGCCCCACTTTCTCCACTTCACAAAGACTAACCCAAATCCTTTACTCTTACAAATCTTATCCCTGTATCTTGCAAAGTCTATCTTATGTAAATGAATGAATGAAAAAGCTTTTATTAAGCTTTTAAGAAGTGCTGCACCCTATGCTAAGTGCTAGGGATATAAATATAAAGTAAGGCTGTCCCTAACCTCAAGCAGCTTACTATGCTAAGTACTAGCAAAACAAATGTAAGCAAAAAGACAGTTCCTGCCTTCAAGGGGCTTACATTCTCTCTGCCTCCTAATTGTTTTTTAATTTTTAAAAATTCAATTTTATTTAATTTTCAGTTCCTAATTCTCTTCATCCTCCTTCCCCTCTCTTTTCCCATCCGTTGAGAAAGCAAGAAAAACAAAACACATTACAAATGTGTAGAGACAAACAAAACAAATTCCTAATTAGCCAGGTTTTTCCATCTGTACTCTGAATGAGTCCTTCAACTCTCTGAAAGTGAACAGCACATTTCATCACCAGTCCTCTGGAACTGTGGTTGGTTCCATTGTATTGATTAGAATTCCTAATTCTTTCAAAATTGTTTGTCTTCAAACAACCATACTGTTATTGTATAAACGGTTCTTCTGGATCAGCTCACTTCACTTTGCATCTGTTCATAGTTTGAAGAGCTTATGTTTTAATGTGGAGTGGGGGGGAAGACAACACACAAAAGGGAGATGAACAGAAGAAGGAATGCATCCCACCCAGTGGGAGTGAGGAAGGATTTTGAAGTCCAGAGGAAATCAGAAACGGGTCCAGAAGAATGAAAGGCAGGTCCTTTCATAAAATTGAGGTTCCAGGAAGTCAAACACCCCCTTTCTATCTCTTGGTCTGAAAGTTGTAGCCAAATCAATATGATCATTGCCTCTGTAAAATGGGTGTCATCAGCAAACTTTTTGTTGCATTCATGATTCCTCTGACCTGCTAGACCAAAACACTGGTCCCTGGTCACTGCTATCCTATCTTTATGTGCTGTATCTCCTATTAGAATGCATAGGTATAACCATATCTCATCTCCAGTGTTTCTCTATGAATTAAATATATCTTCAAAGTTTCTCCACAGCTCTGGTCTTTTCATCAAGAAGTCCTCTATTTCAAGAAAGAGCCATTTTTCTTCCTGTGGCGTCATATTCAGCTTTGCTTGGGTAAGTTATTTTTGGTTGTAAGCCCATATCCTTTTCCTTCTGGAGTACTGTATTCCACATTCTTCGTTGCTTTAAGGTGGTGGCTGCTAAATCCTGTGTGATCCTGACTGTGCCTCCTTGGTGCATGAATTCTTTCTTTCTGACTGCAATACATATATATGTGTGTGTGTGTGTGTGTGTGTGTGTGTGTGTGTGTGTGTGTGTGTGTGTAAATATATATATGTATGTATGTATGTATTTTTTTTTTGACCTGGAAGCTCTTGACTTGACTATGATGTTCTTGAGAGTTTTCATTATGCAGTTTCTTTCAGAGGGTTGATGGGGTACAGGCCCAGAGACCTTTTCTTCCTAACCCCCCCCAAAAAAGCCCATTTTTCTTTCGGAATTCTCCTTGACTCTTTCCTGCTTGATTCGGTTTTAAATCCGGTTTAAATTCGGTTTAAAACCGAATCAAGCAGGGAAGAGTCAAGGAGAATTCCGAAAGAAAAATGGGCTTTTTTTGGGGGGGTTAGGAAGAAAAGGTCTCTGGGCCTGTACCCCATCAGGGTGACTGATGGATTTTTTTCTTTTGCTCCTTTGTTTATAAGAGCTTTGAGCAATTTTCTCTTAAGATTTCTTGAAATATGTCCTCTATGCTCTTTTTTTGGTGATGGTGTTCAGAAACTTCAATAATTCTTAAATTTCTTTTTATTTTCCAGGTCAGTTCTTTTTGCTATGAGATACTTTACATTTCCTTTTTTTTTTTCACCTCTTGGTCTTTATTTTAATATTTCTTGTTACCTCATGAACTCATTTCCTTCTATTTGGTTCATTATCAATTTGAAGGAGTTCTTTGCTTGGGCAAGGTTTTGGACTTCTTGAGCCAATCTGTTCATTCCCTTTCCAATTCTTCCTTCTATAGCTCTCATTTCTTTCCCAATTTTTGTCTCAAGCACTCTTGTTCCATTTATAAAAACATTTTAAAACTTCTGTTAAACTCTTGCTTCCAGGAATTCTAGGTAAGTTTAAGCCAAGGTTGTTTTTCTCTGAGGCATTGCTTATAATTATCTTGAAATTATTCTCTCCTTCTGTGTTTGTTTCCTGAGTGTCCCTGACACCATAATAGCTCATTACAGTGTGGTTCTTCTTGTTTGCCCATTCTTTCAGCTTACTTACTGCCTTGGGACTTGACATTAGGGCTATGCTTTGCACACTTTTGGAAGGAAGGTCTGGGCTGGTCATGTTGATTTTTCTTGGGGGTATTGAATGTTGTCTTATTTTTGGTTCTCAGGGACAGCTTAGCCTGAGGACCTGCAAGCTTTCAGGGCTCCCAAAGGAGTCTAATCCAGAGTAAAGTCTGATTACTGTCCCCCTGGTCTGAGCTCTGCCAATTCTTGACCAGGGTTTGGGTCCACACTTCTTTTGGTCTCAGCCCGTATCAGCCGGGTGGAAAGCTCTATAGGTTCAGAGTAGCAGAACTGTAGAGTCCCTTTTATTTTGAGATTTCTGCCCAAATTACTCCTCTGCAGGCTGGACTTGATGCTGGAAATGAGACTTGTGCTCTAAGCCATACCACTCTTACTTCCTCAGTAAACTCAGTATAAAGGATGCCTTATGCTGTGCACAGGTCCCCTTCTTAGTCTGCCCTGGATTTTGACTTGGAACTGTGAGGGGTACATGTCCCCACGGCAGTGCCCTGGGATGCCCCAGGAGGGGTCTGGGACTCCTTTCATGTTGGTGAGCAGCCTTTCCCTAGGTGCACAGAATGTGCCTCTTCCCTGAGCCTGTCCCTAGTGTCTATAGATCTTCCTCTCTAACTCTCTATGCCAACCTGGGTCAGACAAAGGACTTGTTGTGACCTTTTCTGGATTTCTCCATCAAGATTCAGTATGGCATATTCTAGAGCTCTGTTTGGAGGCGTTGAGGACTAGAGCTCAGCTTCATTGTTTCCTTCTACTGAGCTGTCTTGGCTCTGCCCCTGACTTCTGCTTCCCTGACACCAGAGTTTCACCCAGGTAGGGTCAGAGCCTTTCAGACTTGGTAGGTTCCTGAGACCATATGATTCACTATAACCTGTCCCAAAGACCTGATGAACAAATGTGTTTTCAAAGAGTCAAGGGAGGTGTTTTCTCTCAAAGCTGAAAATAAGTGCCACTGCATCCTTTTTTAGGGCAAAACCCTCTCCATTTATTCACTGTACAATAAGTTGTCAGTCCTTCATTTTGTACCAGAATTCAACTAAGACAGTGCTGGTGTTGGGCCCCCTCTGGCTTCTAAATGAAATCCTTGCTCTGGTCTCTCCTATGTTTCATCCTTCGCATAGTTGTCAACATGATGTTCTTAAAGCACAGGTCTGATCATGCCATATTTTTGTTCAAAAACTTCCAGTGGCTCCCTATTCCTTCCAGGAAAAAATAAACTCCTTTGCTTGGCATTTAAACTTCACCACAATGTTGTTTCATAACATCTTTCTAGACTTATTTCTTACTACTACCCTTCACATAAATTTCAGCAATTAGATCATGTTCTGTTCTACAAACACAACATTGTATCTCCCATATCTATGCCTTTACAGATAGCCTAGAATACATTCCTTCCTCACCTCTGTGTCTTAAAACCACCTAGCTTACTTTCAAGCCTCAGCTCAAGTTCCAGTTCCAATGCAAACCCTTTCTGATTCTATTCCATTTACTGTTATTCTCTTCCTCAAATTATCTTGTATTTACTTATGAAAGTTTTTATATACACAAGCAGAACACAAGAAGACAACTGCATATGAAATCATGAATTTCCACTTCATAAAGCTTTTTTTTAAAGTACATAATAAATTCCACAAAATACTTTCAAAACTTTCTGCCTTGTCTGTGTTTCCTTCTGAATTTCCTTCTGTTCTCCTCTGTGCATTAAGAAAAAGCCCCCAAAGCCCCACTTCAACCGCTGTATTTTCTATTGCACTTGCATTGCTAACCCTCTTTTCCATTCCGCCCCCCTTTTTTTCTTCCCTTCCTCTCTATTCCTATTGTTGAGTTTAATGTATGTCTACATGAAATTTCTGTGTGTATTTAATCCTCCTATGTCCATTTCAAGGAAGTGTGAAGTTCACTTGACTCCTACTCTCTCAACACCTTCCTCAGTCTTCATTATACTTAATTATGAGAAATAGCAAGCGCAACTTCCTTTCTCCCTTCTTTTTACCACAAGTAGACTCTTACCCTCCCTTTGCTTTTATCTTAAATTCTCACAACAGAACCAAGCCGTCCTTGAGAACTTCTGTTTTTCTTTTATAATCCCACAATAACCTCTGAAGAAGGTTCCTAAGAGACATTTGTTCTTTTCTCCCCATTAGAACTTTAGCACTACAATTCCAAATGCTCAAACGAATTTATTTTTTCTAGGTTTCTCTTGACTTTTGAATTTGCATTTTGAAGTTCCTACTCAGCTCTGATCTTTATACCAGAAATGCTTCAAGGTTTTCTATTCACTAAAGATCCATTTGATAGGATGGTATTCGGTTTTGCAAGGTAAGACTCTCTGTTTTTGCCTTTTGGAATATTGTATTCCAAGATCTCTAAGTACAAGCTTCTGGTCTTATGTGATCCCCACTAACACTCACTGGCACTTAAATTGCTTTATTAATTTTTCTTTGGGGGTGGGGGGAGGTAGGGGGAATTTGCTTGCAGTATTTATCTTGGGGCTCTGGGTTTTGACTATGATATTCCTTGGATTTTTCTTTTAGGGGTTCCTTTTAGGAGATGTTCACTCAATTCTTAAGATTTACTTTGCCCTCTGATTCTAAAGAACTGGGCAGTTTTCACTTGTTATTTCGTGAAATATGGTACCGAAGCTTTTTATTTTTTTAATTGTGGCTTTCAGGGAGTTAAGTGATTCATAAATTATTTCTCATTGAACAGGAGGGAAGAACACTTTAGTTCAAATCTAGCCTCAGGGAAGAGAAGCGGAGAGAGAAGAGAGGGAGGGAGGGAAGGAGAGAGAGAGAGAGAGGGAGAGAAGAGAGAGAATGAGTGAGTGTCAGGCTATCGTGGTACAGGGAAGAGGAAAAGAGGTGAGAACAGTTGTAGGTAGGATTATGGATTAAACTGAACTCAAAGGCAGTGAACAGAACCTGAATAAAACATAAATAGAAAGAGAAAGAAATTTCAATAGAGCCAGGCAAGAGTGTGAGAAAGTTTG
Organism: Trichosurus vulpecula; assembly: GCF_011100635.1. Taxonomy (NCBI): domain Eukaryota; kingdom Metazoa; phylum Chordata; class Mammalia; order Diprotodontia; family Phalangeridae; genus Trichosurus; species Trichosurus vulpecula. Next base: position 147,073,665 of record NC_050573.1, read on the forward strand.
TGGACAAAGCTGGAGAAAACAGGGTTGACCTATCATGTGTATCCTTGACTTTAAACTTTCAAACTTGGAATTGTACCAGATCTTGAAACAGCTAAATATAATATTTTATTCAACAACTGAATTCAGCAATGAAGTCCCTACTATGTTCAAAGCATTGTGCACAGTACTGGGGATAGAAAGAAAAAAAAAAAGTCCCTGCTCTCAAGGAGCTTATATTTCACTTTGAAAGAGCTCAAGAAAGATATAAGAAAAAAGGAAGCACTAACAACTGTGGGAAAGCCTTAGGAGATTTTAAAAAAAATTATCTTAAGAAAAACCAAAACTAAACGACTGCCATTCAGAACAGTCATTAGAATGTAGGGGGCCTCAGAGATCATTTAGAATATCACCTCATTTTATAAGGGAGGGAAACTGGGCCCCAGAGAAGTAGTTTTATGTAGTGGAAAGAATACTGGATTTGTAATCAAAGGAGCTGAGTTTGAGTCCTGGCCCTGTTATTTACCACCGGTATGAGATTAGGCAAGTCCCTAAATCTCTCCATGCCTTAGTTTCCTCATACTTAATACAGAGGTGATTTCTTCCAGCTCTAAATCCAAGAAACACCAGATGAAGGTGATGCAGCTGGCCTAAGATTACATAGTGGCAAAAGCAAAGACCAGCATATGGACTATTCACAATGTTTAAAATATACATTTTAGGAAGGCAAAAGTGTTTCCTGCAAACGAGTTCTTCCCTGCATCTCTTCTCTCCTCCTCCCACATCAGTTAATACTTTGATGTTGGAGAAATCACAAGAACATTTATGCAATGGATATAGCACTGGACAGATTACCAAGTGATGTATGGATCAGGAAGTGAGAGGAAGGTGATTGTGCCACAGTGGTTTGTCTAAAGAGGAGGAGGAAGAAGAGGAAAAGGAAGGGATGTTAAATTAATGTTATAAGTGGTATTCTTTCTTCTCCAGGATATATAGTGAATAGATCAAAGGACCCCCACCTTTAGCTCCTGAATGATGTGGTTCCCCACTCTGGCCCTAAAAAATATGGTTTTTATTTTACTAAAAAAAATTTAATTTGCTCTAAAACATTGGTTTCAAAAAAAAATCAGCATGTGTTACTCCTTATATACAGTACCTCTGTAAGTAGGTTTAATAGGATGATTACTTGCTATTCATGAATAACAGAATAATTACTAAAGCCAAATGCACATACCCTTGGGTGATCTCAGCTCACTCAATCTTTGGTCAGTTTTTTAAAGCATGTGTTCATTTTTTTTAAAGAAATGAATTATTGCTTCTGGAGTCAGAGGAAAATAGTCTACTGTCTGTGTTAATCTCAGATTGAAAATTCAATAATCAAACCCTATACACTGTGGATGCTCAATGATCAGGAACTATTAATGAGAATTCATAATAACACAGTTTTAGAGATGGAAGGTACCATAAGGCCATTGAGTTTGACCCCCTCATTTTTTTAGAGGAGTAAACTGAAGCCCCAAGTAGTTAAATGACTTGTTCAAGGTCAAACTTGTAGTATAGGTGGGAATCAAACACATGTGCTCCGACTGCAAATTTAGCCTTCTTTTCCTGTAGCATCACACTGGCAGTGATGTTTGAGCTCTGTGTCTTCATAACTTAGCATAATGCAATGCTATTCAAGCTGAAGTTTTTATTGTTGTTGTTTAGTCATTCAGTCATGTCCAACTTTTTGTGACCCCATTTGTTTGTTTGTTTTGGCAAAGACTACAGGAGTGGTTTGCCATTTCCTTCTCCAACTCATTTTACAGATAAGGAAACTGGGTCAAACAGGACTAAATGATTTGCCCAGGGTCACACAACTAATAAGTGTCTGAGGTTGGATTTGAACTCAGGTCCTCCTGACTCCAGGCCCAGAAACCTATTCACTGTGCCACCCAGCTGCTCCTTTCATGTTGAGGATCTTGCCTCATAATTTCCTGAGAAAATAAAGGCAACTTGGTGTGAGCTCCTTCGTTTTCTCTACTCTATATCTCAAAATGCCTTGACTTCATCCCCAATTTCCTCCTTCTTTACTACAGTGGACCTTCTCCTTGCCAAGACCAACCACCTCTGTATGTATCTTTGATTATACCCTCCTGTCTTTTCCAAGCATATTTCCCACACAATCTACACCTCTGACCAAGTCATTGATAAAAATATTGAACAGGACAAATCTCTGGTGCACTATACAATATACCTCTTGTCAGTTTGACACCCAACTATCAGTAACTATTCTTTGAGTCCAGCCATTCAACTTAACCTATTAAATACTCAAAGAAAAATTCACAGTGAGTTATTTTTTCAGCTGAGATCAGCACAGAGAGACAAAGAGCTCTGAGGACTGTGGAGATGGGATCCAGGGTATGCCCAAGAAATACTCCAGTGCATCAGGGCAAGAGGAGGTCTCAGATCCATTCTAGGTCACCACAGAATATGGGAACAGGCACTAAATGGCAGCTCTGTCACCCACACTCATGTCACATATCCAGGGCAGATTGAGGAGAAGACTTGTTCTGAGGGACAGCAATTCAGAACAAGAATGGGGGGGGTGGGGGTGGTCCTAGACAGTGTACAGTGAAGAGCAAGGTAGGAAGAAAACAGAAGCTGTGTGGCTCAGACCACAGAAGGAGAGTGGGGATCTCAGTTCCAGCTGACAGCCAAGCTGCAGAAGAATAACGAAGGCAGGAATCTCAGACCAAAAGGGAGCCTGTAGTTTTGTCAATCTGAACCCAAAAAGCATCTCATCTGGTTGATATGGTGTGTTGGTAAGCAAAATGGGCTCCTTAGCACTTAGTTCAACAAGTGCCCTTGAAGAGTTTGGCTTTTGTTTGCTTTGAGTAATTCAGAATATTTCATTGAGTCTTACTAAGTGCTAAGCCCCAGGCCCAAACCCCTATTAGATGTAAAACCTATGTGGGTGTGGATTGGCAACTAAGGTGGGGCCCAAGGTGGGGCTAACTCCAGGGAGGGCCTAGTTTACATGTCTGGGACAGCAGAGGCTTTTAGACCATGTGGGTTTAAGTCCGCCTCTTTGTGACGATTCTAGGTCACCTGGGTGAGTTGCATGTGTGACTCACCCCTGATGCTGAAAAAGATATAAAAACCAGGGGTTGGCCTCCTCTTCCTTGGAGCTCATTCCCGCAGCAGTGGTGGCGTGTGTGACTCTGGGTCAGCCCTTGTTCTGAGCTCCCAGGCTGAACCTAGATGTTGGTAACTATGAATCTGTATTGGGTCTGTCTTTGATGTTTGTACTTTGTTTGTAATTTACTCTGAAGTTCAGTGTGCTGATCTCTTCCCCTGAACTAAGTGAACGATATTTGTATGCTGAATTAAAGTAAGCTTGTCAACCCCTTCACCTTGCTTGCCTTAGTTAAGCAGATCAAAAGAACCTGTGCTGTTGGCAGCTTTCTGGGTGCTGGCTGTGGGTGGATCTTACACCCCCACAGAAGCTGCTAGCTGGATTGTGGAAACATATGGGAAGAGTCCAAGAGCAATCTGCTCTTGTGTAGAAGCAAACCAAGGTCAGAAAACTGCAAAGCTCAGATCAGGGGGGCAGCAATCAGACTTTGACTTGGATAAAACTGCTTTGAGAGCACTCAAAGCTTGCAGGTCCTCTTCCTGAGCTGTCTCTGAAATCCAGGATACAACAATCAATACCTCAAGAAACAGCAACAGGACCAGCCCAGACCTTCCCTCTAGAAGTGTGCAGAGCCTGGACCTAAAATCAAGTGTGAAGCCAGGAAGTAGGATAGGAGAATGAGCAAACAAAAAAGAATCCCAAACTAAAAAGCTATTATGGTGATAGGGATGCTAAAGAAACAAAGAAAAGAAGAATTACAAAACATCTACAATGAAAGTCTCAAATAAAAACCGAGTTGAGGTACAAATTTAATTAGGATTCCTCAGATGAAGCAAGAGCTGAAAAGAAGTTAAAAGATGCTTTTGGAAGTGAAAAGAGAGGATTACAGGGAAAAAATTGGAAAAGAAATGAGAGTTATGGTAGAATGAATTGAAAAGGGAGTTAATAGCTTGGCACAAAAAATACAAAAGCTTGCCCAAGTAACAAGCTCCCAGAAAATTAGAATGGACAAAATACAAGTTAAAGACTCCACGAAAAACAAAAAATCTTAAAAATAAACCAAAAGGCTGGAAAAATAGAAAATGCAAAGTATCTCATAACAAAATCAAGTGACATTGAAAATAGATTTAGGAGGAAAAATTTAAAAATTTTTAGACTATCTGAAAGCCATGATCAAAAAATGAGCTTAGACATTCTACTTCAAGAAAATATTAAAGAAAACTGCCCAAATCTCTTAGAAATGGAAGGCAAAATGGAAACAGAAAGAATTCACTGATCATCTCCTGAAAGAAAAAATGAAGCGGAAATTCCCAGGAACATCATAAACAAAATTCAGGTTTGCCAGGTCAAAGAAAAAATATGGAAAGCAGCCAGGAAAAAAAGAATTCAAGGATCAAGGAGCCACAGTTGGGATCACACACAATTTAGTAGATAGCACTACCAATAAGTGGTGAGCTTGGAATATGATATTCCAAAAGGTAAAGAATATGGGCTTAGAGTCAATAATAACTTACCCAGCAAAACCAACTACAATGAATGCTACAGGGGGAAAATGGACCTTTCAGGAAATAGAGGACTTCCAAGCATTCCTGATGAAAAGACCAGAGCAACACAGAAACTATGGAATTCAAACATAGTAGAAATATAAGGTAAATGCAAATGAGAAATGATAAAGGACTAAACAAGAATAAATTGCTTATATTCTAATTTGGGGAGGTGATATATGTGTCCCCTCTGAACTATTATCATCATCAAAGTTCATGCAGTAGGAAGTCTAATTAGAAAAGTCCTGAGAGCAGTTTTTATCATGTTCTGCTGATCTTGAGAAGAATGACAGAGAGGAAAGAGAGAGAAAAAGAAATACAGTGTATGTGGGAGGCTTGGGGGAGGGGGAGGAAAAGAACATTAGGGAAAATTAACTTATATAATCAGGGTGTACAAATAGACATCTATATGAACAAGGAGGAGGAGGTGCAGGGGGAATAGTTGATGCTTAAACCTCACTTTCATCTGAACTGGTCAAAGGAAGGAAGAATACATGCACAGAGAGTTTGGTACAGAAAAAAATATATTTTACTCAATAGGAAAATAGTAGGAAAGAAGAGAGAGAAGGGAAAAAGGGGTATTAGAGGGAAGGTAAAATTTAGAGACAGACTAGTCCTAAGCAAAATAAACTCTAACTAAAGATGTACAAAAATATTTATAGCTCTTTTTGAGGTGGTAAAGAATGGGAATCTGAGGTGGTGCCCATAAACTGGGGAATGGCTGAAAAAGTTACGGCATATAAATATGGTGTAATACTATTGCACTGTAAGAGATGATTAAAGAGATGGTTTCAGAGAAAACTAGGAAGACTTATATGAATGGATACAGAGTGCAGTGAATAGAATTCTCCAGAAGAACAATATGGTATAGACAAATCACTTTGAAGAATTAGGAACTTTGATCAGTGTAATGACTAACCATTATTCCAGAAGAACATGATACCTATCTCTCTTATAGAGAAGTGAAAGATTCAGAATACAGAATGAGATGTATTTTTTTCCTGGATGGCCAATGAGAAAATTTGTTTTGTTGGACTATTCATATTTGTAAGAGGAGTTTTGTTTTTCTTTTGTTCTCAATAGGGGTGGATGGAAGTTGAAGTGGGAAGAAGGTGGATTTTTGTTGATTGAAAAAAATACAATATAGTTTTTAAAAAATCATTGACAGTAGTTTAGTAATTACACCTATTAACTTTTAGTTTAGGCCTAGTAACTTGGACTCATTGAAGGCAACTCAATGTTGCCTAACCATTTCTTCATTTATCTTAGATTTTTACAATTTGCTAATCTTTAAAAAAAAAACATTCCTATTCCAAAGACCATACTTAGAAGAGAAAGAAGTAGCAAAATTAGAGGTAAGGAGGTCAGCCTTCTCATTTACTTCTTAATTATATTAAATTAGGTTCCGAGAGATGAGGTAACTTGGCTAGAGTCATACAACAGAACTGAATTTAGAGCTCAGATCTCATGAAACCCAGGCCGATTTGTTCCCCTACCACCAGCTATGCCATTACTTCTAAATTTGAAAAATTAACTACTGATGATACAGTAACACTGATAATAAATATTTACAAAGTGTCTACTGGGTGCAGAATACTGTGTTAGGTGCTCAGGCAGATAAGGTTTCAATAGTAGAGTTTTGCTGAAATGAACTGAGTTTAAGAAGACCCAGGCCCTGACTTCTAGGAGCAAATATGGACATTTGACTACAGAGTATTAATATTTAAAATGAATGAAAGTAAAGGTACTAAAGTGCGTTTGCAAGACAGTAGATTATTTCTTATATTCTTCAATTCATTAATGGATCTGTGAACTCACAGAAGTAAGAACTCTTTAATGCTCCATACGTCAACTCTTTCATGCCCTCCTATCTTGTACAGTACTATTCCAAGTCTTCCTGACATTCTTCAAGTTGAGTCAAGTCAAATCAAGAAGGATTTATTAAGCACTTCCACAGGGTATTCTTCTAATACGATGGAATTCATTCTCAAGTTCTGCTGATGTTATATGCCTATCTCGGGAGTGGTAGATTACTACTACTATAATTCATTTCTTTCACAATTATAACACTTGGCTAATTAAAATGCATCGTCTTCATTCCATATTAGAGAGGATTCTGGTGATAAATGTTACTATTTTAAAAGTTAAATTACGTCAACATAATAATGAATACTATAGCTGATACCAGAGAGTGAACAGTAAAACTTTTTATGTCTTAGAAATCTTTAAAAGACATTATTGTCATGATGGTGATAAAGTGGTGCTATTTGTTACATAAATGCTTAACTTTATGATCCTATTATACTCTCTATTTGGCTATGCTGAGAAACAGCAGATGGGAAAATCATTTATACTCTGATCTGAGTCATAACTCCTTCAGAGCTGAGTACAAAAATGTACATACTTCACCCAAGGAGAAACAGGCTTCCACAATGAGCTTTTGGGTCAAAGTCAACGGAATTACCTTGGGTAAAATAAAAGGCGAAAAGCCTTCCAAAGGCTCCATGTCCAGGTGACACCATCTGTGCCAAATATAGAATATCTTCTTTAGTTTTCTTTCATGTATTCTACTTTTATCTAATGCTTCCATTCCATTCCTTCTTGTCAGATTCATTCCCACATAAAGCATCTGGAAGCAGAATCTCCATTACATGCCTAAAACTAATCTTTCACTCTGTAGATTTTTAAAGTCACATAGTTAAAGCACCTCTCATGTTTAAACATTAAGCCTGAATATTGATAAGACAGCTTAATGGAGGCCTTAAAAACTCAAAATTTCCACTGAATCTCCAGTGAAATACTGGCATGGTTGAAAAATTATATGGCTTATTACCTTTTTGGTGTTCTGCTCTGAGATAATTAAAATGTATTACCTCCCTCTATCACAAGATAATATTCAGCAGGAAAGTAAACCATCTTTGACATGAACAGGAACTAACGCAAATCCTGACACAGGTGTGAGAGTTCACTGTTTCTAGACAAGTTTTTTTCGTTTTAGAGAAGGACAGAAAGTAAAATACTTGATTTCTTTTCCAGGTCTCAATCTCAAGGTATTTCCTCCCATCCCCTTGTCCATTTAAGGCAACACATGAGTGTACATTTTATTAGTGACCTCTGTTTATTGCTTGGTTAAAAGTAATCTATGCAGGTGCCTCTGAAAAGAAACAAAATACATGTCAAAAATGTGATCTCTATAGTAACCAGTTGTATCAGGCAGCATTCATCAAAGTACACACAATCAAGTGCATCAATATTTACCTATAATAAATGAAGCTCTATTCAAAGTAATTTTAGGGTTAATTTCCATGATTTCTAAAGTAATAAAAGCTCAAATGCCACTATAGGATGAGAAGCAGTATGAGATAATGGATCGAGAGTCATGTCTGGAGTCTGAAGACCTTGGTCCAATTCTGTACCGGGGCTGAATGACTTTGATGCAAATCACATAATCTCTCTGTGGCAAAATCCTAAGATTATAAATTGCAGAACAGCTGCTGATCTGTACTATTTGAGGGTGTTCCCTATATCAATAAAATCATAGGTCTGGTTAAAAAATCACTGAAGATAGAAATGTCATCAAAGGACATTGCAAGTAGAATATCATTTTCATTTCTTGATTTTGAGGCCTCTCTCCCTACCATGCCATGTCACTTCTCCTCCACATTTAGGCCCCAACAAATTCTACCCATCATTTATGTCCAGATCAAGTGAAAAAACCATCATGAAATTATCTCAGATCCCTCAATCCAATTATGTTCGTCTTCCATACTCTGTACATTCATCAGACCTCTCTTACTGCGCTTATGTTCTGGCTTATATTAGATTTATTTAAGTACTTGTCTATATTGCCTATGAGACTACAAACTCAAAGACAACAGTGGCTGCTATCCTAATTCACTTTTGTATACCCTGCAGTACCTGGTACAGCACCTTGTGTATAGGGAGGGCTCAATAACTAAATGAAATAATTTAGGTAACTTCTCAACTTCATTGCTTTCCTTTGAGTCTGTGTCAATGACAACTCTACTTCACTCTTAACCCTATCACCATGTTGCAACAATTTGGCTAGCAGCTGCCATGGGGGTGAAAGACCAACACAAGCCCAAACAACAAAGATGCTGCCTGAACAGGTTCTTTTGATTTCCTTTACTAAGGAAAGCAACTTTAAGGGATTAACAATCTTATTTCAATCCAACATACAAATATCATTTGCTTAATTCAGGGGAAAAAGCCAGCACCCTGAACTTCAGAGCAAATACAAACAAATTACAAACATACATTATAAACAGACCAAATGCAATTCATAGTTACCAAGAAACCATCAACATCTGGGTGAGCCGGGAGGCTCTTAGAGCAGCTGCCCAGAGTCCCGCACCTCCAGCAGTGACAGCCTCAGCAAATAGCTGTGTTCTCTCTTTTTATACAGTCTTTGGACATCATCAAACATCACCTGAGTGACCAGAACTTAGGCTCCAAGTATTGGCTCTGGCCTTAGCAACTCCCCTTAGGACCCTGAGGGCTTCATGCCCACATAGGTTTAGCACCTAGTAGATAGGGGTTTGGGCCTGGAGCTTTGCACCTAGTAAGGCTCAATCAAAGACACTTAATTAATTTATCACTCTGAAACAGTTAAAAAGTCCCAACTTAATTGATATTACACACCAATTTGAACTTTACTGAAAATACTCCATGCAGTAGAGGAGAAAATAGGAAAGGAGAGGGTGTTCTTTTTAGTGAAGTTCATAGGAACACAGACGTGGAGCTGGAAGGGAACTCAGGGGCCATCTAGCCCAACCCATCATTTTATGGATGAGAACCTTGAGGCCTTGGGAAGTGGGGTGACACATTAGAAGTGGGATTTGAATTGAGGTTCTCTGATTGGAGAGCCAGGGCTCTTTCCACATCATCTTTCCACAGTACTCCATTCATCCCCTGCAATACCTCCCTACCATCCACTGAGAGGGTATGGGAAACCCTCAGACTGTGATGCCTGTGCTCTTTCTACTATGCTATGCTCCCCTAATCCATTGGGACCACAGTTTGAACTGGTTTACTGTCCCATGAAAATTGAAATAGATTCAAATACTTTTTTCCCTCTAATAACTCACATTAAAATTTCCTTTTTTCTGAGCTTTTTAGAGAAATTTTTATTATCAAGTTATTATTTAGTGTAGTATTTTCCAAGTTTTAAAATATTTGAGTAAAAAAGCCTTTTCAAAATATATTCTGGAGGGTGGTGAACCAAGATGTCGGAAGTGCTAGGACGCACTGCTCCTGGTAGAAAAACAGAGGATTCAGAATGCAGACACATATATTTTTTTAGGACATAGCCAATGTGGAAATTTGTTTTGATTAACTATACAAGTTTGTAATGAGTTTTGTTCTTGTGACAAAGTATTTACTGCTGGGCACAATCATCCATATCAGGTCTAAAAATGATGTTTTGTTCTTCTGAAGTGTAGGTGAATAAAAATGAACTTGGGTTGTGCTGTGCAGTGTGTGATACATGGAGGTGAGGTGGGGAGGAAAGAAATATTGAAAAGTGGCCTCCTAAGCATCTGACTTAACACTCTTAGTTTGGTGTCTGTAGTTTGGTGTCTAGTACTAGCCAATATAAAAAGGTGGCAATATTTTAACAACTTCCATTTGGATCCTTTATGCCATTCTAGAATTTAATTTTATTTGTCCTTTTTAAAGTTATTTATGATCTCTCTTATTTAGGATTTCTCCCATAGTTTTAGTATTACTGGCCTGTATTTAGAGACCATCTTGTGTAATATTTTGAATTTGGATAACGATTTAACAAGTCAAATAATGGAGTCAGAGGAATAACAGAGGGGCCAGAGAACTTAATGAAAATGAAATTGTGACATAGCTGAACCCAACACAGTATCTCCTGAAGGCAAAGCCAAATAGCTCATTAACCGGAGCTTCTGATTTTTCAGACTTTTAAGAATAAAAGCCTAATTTTTCATAATTTCAGAAAAACAATTCTTATGTCAAAGTTTCCCTTATCTACCCTCATACAGGTGCAGGAGAAAGAAACCCAAAATAATTACATTATATTTAAACACACAATAAAATACCCAGAGGTCACAAGTATGAAAAGAAAAGTGTTTACTCCTGGCAGGCAGCATGACCTCAAATAACAAAGCCCCAAACATATTTCTCTTCTGTATTCTCATGCTATACCATGTATTTTTTTTTCATCCCATTACCTGACTATTCCAAATGGCAGTGGTAATTCTTCTTTAAAGGCAACTTTCTGAGCAGAAGATGATACCACCTACACCTATTAAAAGACAGTTCTCACAACAGGGATGGGACTAAGTCGTGCACCAAAGGGACAGTGTGAGCTGCTTTCTAGGGTCAGAGAAATGGCGCTCCCTATTAGCTCAGCTATAACTACTGTAATTCACCTTTTAGTCTGCAAAGGGCTCCAGCAGTTATTTAAAAGCAAAACAATAATATAAATCTGAACTTTAGGCTGAAAATAGTACAGCTGTGTAATTTCTAAACACTGTCAGAAAAATTTTAAGACCAAGTCAGCTGACCGCATATTAGAAATTACTGAATTAAACCTTCTAAACTAGTTTAAATGTTCATTTTTTAGATAGAAAAAGGAAACTGAGGAACATAGGAAAGTAAACTAAGGTCGCCAAGGACTTGAACTAGTCAATTCTCAAGTTGACAGACTGTAAAAATTACTTTGGTTTTCCTATGGACTTAGTCAGACTCTCCACCCCCCATTCCTCATAGGAAAGTTAGCTAGATTCTAATTCCAGGAAACGGTTTGCAACAATTTTGATAGGGTTGGGGACAATTCAGGAATGTGTTGATCTTCCTCATAATTTTTAAAAACTGGATATTCTATACTTAAAAAAAATGTTATATCTCCTATGGGAATTTTATCCTTTCCCCCAAGGTTGTTTGTGCCTCTCTCTTGGAAATTATTATGTATATATTTTGAATCTAATTTTCTACCTACAAGCTGTTTTTCACAATAGAATATAAACTCCTGGAGGGCAGAAATGGCTTTATTTATAACTTCATATCACCATTTCCTAGCACATAATCAACACTTAGTAACTGCTTTTTGAAAGAATGCGTGGTGTCTAAGAAGAGGACAAAGGACTTCAAACAGGATGGGTATGTTGGGATAAAGTAATAACTTCAATTTCCTGGACTACAGAGATAATTGACAAAGAATTACAATTGACCTCTACAACCCCGTCCACTCACTCAAATCCCATTTTCAGGCAGCTGAAGTGGGTCAGAGAATAATTAATTAAACAACTTGAAAATTTTACAGCTTCCCTAAAAACACTAGGAAACTATGAGTGAAATTTCCTTTTACACACACATAAAAACAAGTGGTAAAAAGAAAATAGGGTAGCTAAAATACTATTTTCTTTAGAATACAATATGCTGAGTAGAGCCTACTGAAAATATAATGGGGAAAATATTTTAACCCCACTTATTTTTAATGTCAGATAATTGCCATTCTTCTCAAATGCCTAATGTATACTGAAAAAGTCAAAAGCATTTTGAAGCATACACGGTTCTATTGTTTCCTTATGTATTTTTAAAAGAATACCATTCAAAATGAAACCACAGGGTAACAAAGATGATAGAGTTACAGAACCTATATTCATCACAAACTTTTAAATTGGCTTCATTATGTTCAAACAAACCAAAGAAGACAAAAGAAGAAAAAAATTGCTTAAATGAACAATGAAATAGCTAAAGCACACCATTTAATGTACAGAATCCAGGGACAGTAACAGAATTTATGACAGAAGCAAAAAGCAACATCTTAAAAGAGATAGTTCACTTCAAATGCATTTTACAGGAGACTTTCTATATGATTAATGGAGGAAGACAGATAAGTAGTAAAGAGTCTTCGCCTGAAAAAAAAGTATCTAATAAGCAGCTTTCTTTTCTGTATGTGAACATGCTCTGCAGTTACAATCTAAGACTTCCACACAACACTGGCTCAAAATTAAAATTCCGGGCAGGCATTCAGCTTTCATGATTATGTTCATTCTTGCTGAGCATGGGAAATGAGTGCTTGCAAGTTATTTATTGAAGATATTCCCATAGTACTCTTCCGAGTTCATTTCCAAAAGAGGCCCTGTCCTTATAAACTATCTGAGTAAGTGAAAGCTGTACCATGTTTCTTGCATTATATCTTAGAAGTTTTAGTAATGTAACAAAATCATATTTTTTTAAACAGGCTTTTTTTTTTTTTTAAGGCTAGGCCACAGCAATTTTCCAAAGGTGAATTTTAAGCAATAGAACAATAGGCCTAACAATTTTCACAAATAAAAACCTCAATCCCAGAATGATTTATGAGCACATTTCAAAAGAAGCTAAATGCAGAATAACCATATAGCACTTATTTTAATTATAGCTTCCCAAATGTCTGGCACAAATGATGATAGCGCAATACAAATCAGGTAATAGTGGTTACCTCTGTGGTCTTGTTTGAAGGTTCCAGTCCAACCATATTTACTACTATTAACTGATGGAGGAGCTGAACTTGAGCCACGCTTAGGAAGAAATCCAGACTTGTGGTTATGTTCACTTCCAAGGAATGGCCACACACTAAAATCTCCTATGGGAGAAGTCAAATACCAGATAAAATAGATATAGCAGATAACTTACATTGCAAGATAACAAGATTATCATTACTTCTTATCTGTCACTTATTAGCTGGACGAAAAGTCAACGGAGACTACAATTTATTAAGTGGAGAAGAAGAGAGTCATATACATTTACACGTGCTGGGAGGGAGAAGGAAGGGAGAAATTCCAGAATGCTGGCTAAAATGTAGATAAGGTATAATCAGCTAACAAGAAAGGACTTTCATATGCAAAACCCCCTCTGCTTTTTCATATTTAAAACTACTATTACTGGATTTTTCACCTTACTGCTCAAGAAATAGAATGGGATTCTGTAGCAAACTGTCCTTCAAAGGAAAGACTCCATATGATTTATACTGAAATGCTGTGTTGAAGCCAAAGATAGCTAGGCTAATTAATCTCATTTCTCCTTTAAACTGCTAAGACCTTGGGCAATGCTAGGTGGTCTACTACTTAATTGGTGCAACACAACATAACTGAGCTTTTGACCATTCACTGTTGGAAAACAATGCTGAGATGGAAAACAGAGATGAAGAACAGTTCAGCAGCTCCCCCTTAATAAGTCCAAGCAGTGCTTCTTGTCATGAACTGTAAGTGGATAATATTCAGTTGCCTGCAAGTACACAGCAGACCTTTTTCATAAGTGTCTTTCAAGGATATAATGATGGGCCAAAGCACAAATTAGAAAATTCAGAGCAGTCTGTTTTGTTACAATTCTTTTTTTTTTTGGCAGGGCAATTGGGGTTGAGTGACTTGCCCAAGGTCACACAGCTAGTACATGTGTCAAGTGTCTGAGGCCAGATTTGAACTCAGGTCCTCCTGACTCCAGGGCTGGTGCTCTACTCACTGTGCCACCTAGCCACCCCGTTTTGTTACAATTCTAAAGAAGTACATGAGTGACATGATTATATTTTTGCTTCTACCTCCTTCTAGTAACTGTTTTACATTGATTCAAGAACTACCCAAAAGTTTTCCCTTTTAGTAAGATCTTTCTTTTCACTCCTCAGGCAAAGATGATGTTTACCCAGGGGTGGAGAACCTTTTATTAAAAGGATTTGTTCTGTAAAATTTGGACTGAGTCAAAAGGCAGTACTTAAGGATCTAGAGGGCCACATGTGGCCTCAAGGCCACGGGTTCCCCACCCTTGTACTCCCTAAGATTTTCTGAGAGCGCTTTACCTTGATCTTTCCTTTGCTCTGATCATACTCTATCTTGTTTCATATTTACTAATACACATGTCATAACTTCTTATGAGACTGTAAGCTCTTTTAGGAACTGCATGATCTTTGATCTTTAAGCCCTCAGCACCTCACACAATGTCTTGCACATAGAAATCCCTTAATGCATAAATACTTAAGTTACAAGAGGGTTATGAGAGCATAAAAATTTCAGTGCAATTGAACCCATGCAATTATAATTGCTTTTGTCAAGGCCTTCCTGATTCTACTCCCCAAGTTTTTAGTGCTCTTTCACTTCTCAAATATTCCTAGAGCTAGTTTGATTTCTCTTTGTACTCTCTTTGATTCTATCTTGTACTATTTTTGTACATCATAATTTTCCAATAGAATTTAAATTTCAGATAAAGACAATTTAATTTTTGTCATTTTATCTTCATCAATCAGTTAAGTGTCTTTTGCATAGTAATCCTTTAATAAATGACTACTGAATTGAATTTGTGGAATCAGATATAAAGGAAACTCATACTAACAGTTTCAACATACTACAAACACGACATAAGAGACTTAAATGACATACTATAGTAACTTTTTAAGAGACTCAGACCTATGCCACAGAGTTATTGCTATACAAAAATATACTGCACAAGAAGTTGTCAGATGTGAACTTCAGTCCTACTGTGGTGAATAAATAGCTAAGTCATGTAATTGATCCTTCCTGTGCCTCAGTTTCCTTATCTATAAAAATCTACTATTCCTAACAGAAGTATGTATAAGGACAAAATGAGATTATATATCCAAAAATTCTTTGAAGAAAACACAGAATTAACAATTTTCAATGCTTGTGTAAAAATATTTTATTAATATTTTTTCTATAAAATTTCTATAACAAATTTTACTTATTCTATGAATGATCAATCTGTCATACAATCAATAAACATTTCAGTCTGATTAAATTCAACACACATTTACTAAATATCTACTAGCCTGTCATTTAACTAGACACTAGAGATAACCAAGACATAAATAGACATAAAAGAGATAACCAAGACATAAAAAAGTCCCTACTCACAAGAAGTTTGTACTCTACTGTGGGGGAAGCAACGTGTACACTTATAAAGAAATATCTACCAAAAAAACCACCACAATTTTCATGCAAATTGTAATTTTTGGCATGTTGTTATTTAGTTGTTCTTCAGTCATGTCCGATTCTTCATGACCCTTTTTTTTTTTTTTTGCAGTTTTCTTGGAGAAAATACTGGAGTGGTTTGCCATCTCCATTTCCAGCTCATTTTACAGATGAGGAAACTAAGGAAAACAGAGGTAATTGACTTGCCCAGGGTCACATAGCTAGTAAGTATCTGAGGCCAGATGTAAAATCACAAAGATGAGTCTATCTAATTCCAGACCCAGCAATCTGTCCACTGTGCCACCTGGCTGTCTGTGCTCATTGACCCAATATCATTTAATTTTAAATTGTATACTAACCTCTGTATGCAAGTTTTCTGGTGAATTGATTTTGGTGAAAATGATTGCAGGTGCTCCAGTTATTCGGACAGTAAAATCAGTCAAAATTGGAGTTAAAATTGCTCTCCTTTCCTGATGTCGCTGTATACTGAAACAAAAGCAAAAATAATTAATGCCCATATTATTTTTCCACAGCTAATTTCCATTAAAGCTACACAAATAATTAAGAGAACATATTTATATGTCTACATATATCTATATACATATATAGGCACTGTTGTAAAATCAATCCTTCATTTCTGCAGTGGTACAGATATTATGCTTCCATTTTTCAGATAGAGAAATTAAGGTTCATAGAATGACCGGCCGAGTCACGCAGCTGGTAAGTGTAGGAGCCAGAATTTGAACTTGGGTTTTCTGAAGTGTTTCTCCAAGGCTCCTTCATCTTTATCATACTGCCCATAGGATATTCCAGTTAAATATACTGATTTCAACATACCCTTTATTTAAAAAAAAGACCTTCCCCACCCATTCAATAGGGCCTTTACTTACTAGGTGCTAGGCCCCAAGCTCACACACTTTTGCTAGTTAGGTTATGAGAGGTGTGAAACCCTCAGGGCCCTAAGGAGAGGTGCTAAGACCAGAGCCAACTGCATGTGCACTGAATTCAGCCAATCAGAGACCTGAGTTCTAGCCAATCAGATGCCAGCTAGGACTGTATATAAAGAGAGTCCAGAGAGTGAGAGAAGAAGAACTGAGAAGCAGAATTGAGAAGCAGACACCAAGAGGGTGTTGAGAGGGCCAACGTTGAGAGAGACTGCGGAGTGGAGAGTGCAGACAAGAGAGTTGAAGAGATCAAAGAGCATCGAGAGATTGGAGAACTGAGAATCCAGAGAGTCCAGGAGACCACAAGGACTCTGAGAACTGCAAGGGCTTTCAGAACTTCAGGAGAGGACGCAGGCAAGCAGATAGTCAGGATTCGTGAATGATTGTTTATGGCAAGGCCCTAGCAGGGGGGAAGGTCACAGGAAGACTTGTTTCCTTGCTATGATACTGTGCTATAATTTCCTTGTTGCTACACTGAGGTGGGCTTACTGGTTTTGGAATATAATTACTACTATACTGAATTGGAGTCATTGTCTTGGGATTTGATACTCTGGTGTCTAAATAAATGTTATACTTCCTCTGTCTTCTACCTAGAGAGTTTTTCATACTTTGCAATTCTGAACCATACAGGCATGTTCATGGTCATCCTTGAGGTCATGAATCTTGCCTTACTGATACAAACAGTCACATAAAATATTACGTTAGGCAGTACAAGAGACATAAAGTTTAAAATTAAAACATAGTAAGGGGGAAGGAGTGGAGTTAAGATGGTGGAGCTAAGCTGAGCTATCCCAAATTTCCCTTCAAACAACTCTAAAATAATGCCTCAAATCTAATTCCAGAGTGGCAAAACCAACAAGAGGTTGGCTGAAACAATTCTCTAGCCCAAACCAACTTAGGAATTTGGCAGGAATGGTCTGTATCAGCCAGGAGTGGTCAAGCCTGGAGCACAATGCAGACCATGCAGGCATAGACTACACTGCAGACCCAGTCATGAGCCTTGGAGAGAGCTACACTGGCAGCAGCAGTTTGGGAGCTTTCAGACCATGGACAGATAACTGGCCTTTGTTGGCTCTGGGTTCAGGATGCTACTGCATTGCTGATACACAATTCTAGGTCATAGACCCAGGGCCAAAAGGAACGATAGCACTTGCAGCTGCAGGGAAGCAGGGATCCTGGTCGTGATTCCAGGTTGAGTAGCAGTGCTTGAAGTCACTCATGGGGCACTAGGGAGCCTGATCTCAATTCCAAGACAGAGGAGAGCACTGGCAATTGTGGCTGCCAGAGAACAGGGGACCTGGTCATAGTCACAGAGCCAGAAGGAGTGCTAGCACTGGTGGCTAAAGAAGAACATGGTTGCTTCTTGGGTAAAGACCAGGGCACAGGTCAGGAAAACAGTGGCGACACCTCTCCTTAGATCATATCGACTTGGAAACACTGAACCTACAGAGCTACAGAAATACCTCTGAAAACAGCAGCAAGCAAGACCAGAAGCTTGGGACAGTGCCCCCTCCACTCCAGAAAGAGAGCCCAACTTTATCATAAAGTTAAAAGTCAAGAAATAATCTAGGAAAATGAGCAAACAACAAGAAAGTTACAATGGTGATAGAAAAGATCAAGACACTCTGAATAAGATAATGAAGTCAAACAGCTACATGCAAAGCCTCAAAGAAAAATGTGAATTGGTCACAAGCAAAAAAAAAATTCCTGGAAGAGCTCAAAAAGGATTTTAAAAATCAAATAAGAAAGGCAGAGGAAAAATTTGTAAAAGAAATTAGAGTGATACAAGAAAATTATGAAAAGAGAGTCAACAGCTTGGTAAAGGAGGTATAAAAAAATACTGAAGAAAATAACATCTTAAAAATCAGAATTGGCCAAACGGTAAAAGAGGCAGAAAAATCCACTGAAGAGAACTCCTTAAAATGCAGAATTGGCCAAAGGGAAAAGGGGTACAAAGGCTCACTGAAATAATTCCTTAAAAATTTGAATTGGGCAAGTGCAAGTTAATGATTCCATAAAACATCATGAAACAATAAAATAAAATCAAAAGAACGAAAAAAATAGAAGAAAATGTGAAATATTCCATTAAAAAAAAACAAACAAAAAACAACTGACCTGGAAAATAGATCCAGAAGAGACAATTTAAGAATTATTGCACTGCCTGGAAGTCATGGTCAATAAAAGAGCTTTGACATTATATTTCAAGAAATTATCAAGAAACACTGTCCTAATCTCCTAGAACCAGAGGGTAAAACAGAAATTGAAGGAATCCACTGATCATGCCCTAAAAGAGATCCCAAAACGAAAACTCGTAGGAATGTTATTGCCAAATGACAGAGCTCTCTTCTCAAGAAGAAAAATATTACAAGCAGCCAGAAAGAAATAACTGAAATATCATGGAACCACAGTCAGGATAACACAAGATTTAGCAGTTTCTACATTAAAGGACCGGAGGGCTTTGATGTTCTGTAGGCAGAACATCTAACACCATGCTCAAAACAGACCTCATTATTTTTCCTTCCAAACGCTCCCCTCTTCCATACTTCCCTTTTTCTGCTGAGTGGATCACTATTCTTCTAGTCATCCATGACTCTCAACTACAGTATCATCCTTTTTTCCTTGGTCAACCCATGTATCCAGTCATCATTTCTACCTTCACATCTCTCATACACACACACACACACACACACACACACACACACACACACACACACACTTTTATTGCAATAGTTTTCTAATTGGTGTCCCTGACTTAAATCTCTCCCAATTCAGCCTTTACTTATGTAAAAACGTGATTTTCCTAAGCATAGGTCTGACCATGTCAGCCTTCAAATCAATATACTCCAATGGCTCTCTATTACCTACAAATATGAAGTCTTCCAGTTGGCATTTGAAGTTCTTCATAATCTGGTGCCTTCCTACTTTCCAGTCTTCTGAAACTTTTCTCCCCTCTATATAGTCTATGATACAGCTACACTTTGATTCTCTAAATTATTATACATTCTGTGGTCTTGCCTTTGCTCTCCTATATTTTCAGGGGTTGTATGTTTGCAAATAAGTATTAAAATTACAGTAGTCTACTTGCTATTAAATAAATAAAAATCACATAGCTATTAGGCCAGCACAATTATTCCACATTCTGGGCAGAAATTACATTTGATCTGCATGGAAATTAACAAAGATGAATTTATAAATAAAAATAACTATCATTTATCTAATGTTTCATTTGATTCTCACAACAACCTTATGAAGTGGGTCTTATTATTACCCCTATTTTATGGATGAGGAAACAGAAGCTGAGAAACGGTAACTGACTTGCCCAGGTTCACAAAACTAGTGACTGAGGCAGCTTAATAAATATTATTAAATAACTAGTCTTTCCATGAGAACCTCACTATGAATGATTTGGAAATAATTTAATGATTTTTAAACCAGAACACTTTGTGAACACTATTTAGTAAAACACAGAGGGAGTTTGCAATCTCAATTCGTGGCAGGGGTGTCCATACCAATGAATTTCTGGCTCCTTTAAGTAACTGTTTTATGTGGAGATATACTGATCTCAGGCTCAAGAATATTCAAAGGAAATGAACGAGAACTGCATGTGTTGTTGACGAGAACAAACCTAAAATCTGTAATAGTTTTAGAAATTTATTAGGTTGTTTAGTAAGAGAGGAAGTGGGAAAAGAGGTGAAGCTCCCTCTTGTCCAGGCTCTAGAAGGGTTACATTATATAGGACTTAGACAAGAGTGCTCCCACACTTACCACACACATAAAGTTAAGCGATTTTGTAAAGAGGGCAACTTGAAAGCAAGGTTGATTGAGATGAATATGAGTAACTGTAAATATTCCATAAAATCTGGGTGAAGCCAAAACACAAAGGAATCCAAAATACAGTCTTGAGTGGACCCAAAAGAAGACCTGAGTGTGGGGACCTGAAACAAGAATGCTTTGGGTGGATCCAGGACCTGGGGGAACCCAAAATACCTTGTAGCCATCTCCAGTATTTCAGAAGAGGCCAGGGACATTCTGGGTGTGGACAATTTTTAATCACATAAGGTTGAATTTAAACAGTAGAATAATTTTTCTGAACAACATAATAAATCATTTTTCCTATGTGTGCTTTTAAATATTGACTTTTTAAAGTTACTTTTTTTAACTAGGGTAATAAAAATACATGAATTATATCTAAACTTTTACAAAATAAATGTGTTATTTTGGTTCAACAGTTACTATTTATAAAGTGTTTTATTGCTTGCAAAGCACTTTGCATATATTATCTCATTTGATCCTCACAAACACCCTGTGAAGCAAGATCTATCATCATCATTATTTTACAGATGAGAAAATGAAACCTCAAAGAGGTTAAGGGATGTGCCCAGGGTCACACAGTTTGTAAGTAGCTGAGTCAGTATCTGAATGTGCATCTTCCTGACTCTAAGTAAAGCACTCCAATCATTGTGCTGTCACCAAACTGCTGAAGTGAAGCTCCCTAAATCTGGTGAAGCATTGTGCCTTGGGGCTGAGAATACAAAGACAAAATGGTCCTTTCACTTTAGGACTTTATGTGTTACTGGGCACCTATCATATATACACAAATAAGTAAAAACAAATCAATACCAAGTAATTTCAAGAGAGGGCATGTAGTAAGAACTGGTGTTTGGAGACCAGAAGAATTTGGAAAGATCTCATGTGGGAGGTGGTACTTCATCTTTGCTTTGACAGAAGCTTGGGATTTGTGCCTTCCAGATAGGGGGGGAATCTTTAATGCAAAGGCCAAGAGAGATAGGATGCCATGTATGCTGAACAGTAATATGGCCAGTCTGACTGGAAGAGAACATAAGAAGAGGAGTAATATGAAACAAGAATGCGAGCCTGTCTTCAAAGGCTAAGCTTAGTATTTTATTTTTTATCCTACATGTATCTGGAAACCACTTAAGATTTTTAAGTACTATGATAATATGGTAGTTGTATGGAAAATGGATCAGGGAGAGTAGAGACTGAAGGTAGTGAAGAAGGGTTCCCATGTAAAATTTTTAGAAAGGAACATTATAGGACCATGTATCTCTAAGACATGAAGGATTACACAGAAATAATGAGACAGCAAACAAAAGACAGACAACAGAATTAAAACTAAAGAGACAAAAAATGTAAGCTTCCGGAGGGCAGGCAGTTTCATTTTTATCTTTGTATCCCCAGACAAAAACATAATGTCTGGAACACAATAGGCACTTAATAAATATTTATTAATTATTGATTGATGTTAAAAGTACCACCAAATTCTATGATACAGATATTCTCTATAGGATCATGAGGATCCTGTTTCACTATCCATTTGTTAATGATGGGGTGATGGGACTTGTACCCCTAAAAGTAAAAGACCACATCTTTGAAAGCAACCCAGTGCCTGGATTTTCACATAGATTTCAGCAGCCCAGATCACTGGTGCCTCCACCCAAGGCAACTGGCCCGCCCCAGCTCACCTACATCACCTAATTAGCTTATTTAACATCCATTCACTGTGCTCTTGGCGTACCCCAGACTACCTGCATATACTGACCACTCCTTAATCCCATCCTGATCACCTAATTAGCTGATCACATGATAGTCCTTTCACTGTTTCACCTGGCCCACTCCAGACTACTGACAACTCCTTAATCCCACCCAGATGTTAAAATTAATAAAATATTTTGTATTAATGATGCCATATCCATAAATGGCACAATTTAAAAAATGGAAAATGAAACTGAAGTGTCCTAACAAATTAATCCTTATACTGAAATTGTTTCTTTAAAGGAAAAGATTAATTTTCCAGAGATAACTAAAAGTTTATACATGGGAATGCTGATATTATACCAATGAAAAACTGAGTTCTTGACAAATACGATGGATGAGAGAGATGTGTTTTTTCAGGAAGAAAGGTTATATATTTATATGATTCCAAGGCTGCTACACATATTCCCTCTCAATGATTCTTTTTTTTCTCTATATTTAATTTATTTAATATATTTAGTTTTCAGCACTGATTTTCACAAGAGTTTGAATTACAAATTTTCTCCCCATTTCTACCCTCTTGCCTACTCCAAGATGGTGTATATTCTGGTTGTCCTGTTCCCCAGTCAGCCCTCCCATCTGTCACCCCACTTCCCTCCCATCCCCCTTTCCCTTCTTCTCAATGATTCTTAATTTGTTGGTTGGTTGGTTGTTGTCTGTCCTTCATTCTTGAAGAGGACCAAAATGACATCATTATGCTTGAGTTAAGATTCATTGTGTCTGACTGTGGCTGATCAGGCCAATATGAGCTTGGGATGCTCTACCACAGGTCGGGCATAAATAGGTCATGTGAACATTTGGGGTGGATACTCCTAACTTGCACATCCTGCATTTCCTTTGAGCTATTTCAACTCTGCTTTGCTCATAGAGCACAGCACCTTCTCAGATGTGGAAATGCCATGCTGAGAGGTCCTGTGCCAATGTCTCCCATGTCACACAATCAATTCCAAAGTCCCTGAAAGAGACCTTGAGAGTATCCTTGTATGGCTTCTTCTGACCATGATGTGAATGCTTGCCCTGTATGAGTTCTCCACAAAATAGTCTTTTTGGCAAGCGTACATTTTGCATTTGAACAAAATGGCCAGCCCATTGGAGTTGCGCTCTCTGAAGCAGAGTTTGAATACTTGGCAGTTTAGTTAGAGTAAGGACCTCAGTGTCTGGTACCTTATCCTGCCAGGTGATCTTCAGAATCTTCCTAAGACAATTCAAATGGAAGCAATTCAGTTTCCTGGCATGGCACTGGTAGACTCTCCAGGTTTCACAGGCTTACAACAATGAGGTCAGCACAACGGCTGTGTAGACCTTCAGTTTGGTAATTGGTTTAATACCTCTTCTCTCCGATACTTTCCTTTGGATCCTCCCAAACACTGAGCTGGCTCTGGCAATGTGTGCGTCAACTTCATTATCAATGTGTACATCCTTGGAAAGTACACTACCAAGGTAAGTGAACTTATCCACAGCATTGAAAACTTCTCCATTTGCTGTAACTGATGGTTTCATATATGAATGGTATGGTGGTGGCTGATGGAGCACCTGGTTTTCTTGGTGTTGTTAGATCAAAATTCGCACAAGCAGCAGAGATTTGATTCATACTTTGTTGCATCTCAGCTTCAGAGGCTGCACTGAGGGCACAATCATCTGCAAACAGACAATCCTCCACTTTGGTCCTGGCTTGAAGCCTTTTCAAGTTGAAGAATTTACCATCAGTGCAGTAGCTGACCTTGATGCCAAGTTCATCCTCATTGAAAGCATTTGACAACATGGCTGAAAACAGCAGGCTAAAAAGCATGGGAGCAAGCACACAGCCTTGTTTCACTCCACTGGTGACCAGGAAGGCATGAGAGCATTCTCCATTATCTAGAACCTAGGCAAGCATGTGGTCATGAAATTGACATACAAAGCTGATGGACTTCTCCAGGCAACCAAATTTTGACATAAATTTCCATAAGTGCTCACGACAGACTGTATCAAAGGCCTTGGTCAGATCTACAAACATTGTATACAGACCTTCGTTCTGCTCCCGGCATTTCTCCTAAAGTTGTCAGGCAGCAAACACCATATTGACTGCTCCTCAGCCCTTTCTGAAGCCACACTGGCTCTCAGGTAGACGACCATCTTCCAGATGAAGGATCAACCTATTAAGGAGGACTCTGGAAAGAATCTTGACAGCAATGACTAACAGAGGGACCCTCCTGTGACACATAGGACACATAGTCATCTAGTCTTGAAGACTTCCAAGAAGGGAGAACCCATCACCTATACTACTTTTACATAGCTCTACTAATTAATAAGATTTTCCCCCTGACATTAAGCCTAAATTTGCCTCTTTTCAATTTCCAACTATTGTACCCTCTGGGACAAACAGACCAAGTCTAAATTCTGCTCCAGGGACTCCTTTAAATACTTAAAGATAGCTATTATATTTTTCTTGTCTTCTCTCTTCTCCAAGCCAAACATGCCTAGTTTCCTCAATGGATCCTCACAAGACATGGTTTCAAGGCTCTTTGTCATCCTAATTTTACACCTCTGGACACTTTATTAAAGGCCTTTTTAAACCATGGCTCCTAGAAATGAACATGATACCTGATTAGTTTATGTATTTTCTTTTGTAAACAATTAGCTTATATTCTCTGATGACTTGTCTATAGGCTTTTAATTGTATAAATTTGTGTCAATTCCCTTTAGATATTAAATGGCAGACTTCTATGGAGATAATTAAGGCAAAGAATTTCTTTTTTTTCCCCCTCACAATGAATAGTCCTCCTTCTGAATCTAGCTCCATGGATATTATTTATCAAAAAACTTCCAAAATTTTGTATGATTGAGATTCTCTATTTTGTCTTTTATGATCTTTTCTGTCACCTGATCAATTATAAAATTCCCCATCAATAGCTGTGAAATATACAGCCTTCTATTCTCCTTTAATTTTTATATGACTTTTTTATATTCAGATCATTTAACTATTTGGAATTTATTGTTGAAGTGTAGAATAAAAACCAAAACCTATTTTTTTGTCAGCCTACTTAATCATTTCCCCAGTAGTTCATCAATCAAATGCTAGACTTATTTGTGTCTAGATCATACTCATCATGTTTAATTATACTCATTTAGTTTTGTGGTTTTCACTAAGTACATAACAGTTTTGATCCTCTATCTTTTTAATTTTTCTATTACAACCTTTGATATTCATGATCTCTTACTCCTTTAAATGAATTTTGTTAACGCCTAATACTATAAGGTATTCCTTCCAAAATTTGTTTGTAATAGCAAGCACTAAATGTAGATAGTATCATCATTTTATTACATTGGTTCTGCCTAGTGATAAACTGACTATCATATCTCCAATTGTTTAGATCCTCTTTTACTTATATAATTCTAAGATGTGTCTCAATGGTTTAATTTTTGGATATTTAGAATATTTTGTAATTTTAAAAGGAATTTATTTTTCTCCTATATTTTGTCAGTAACATATTTATTATTAATTAGATATAATGCGTAGAGTTTTGGACTTGGAGCCAGGAAGACCCTCCTAGTCTAGTTTTCTCAAAAAGAATACTTAAAAATCCTCAATTTTGCTAAATGTGCATTATACCTCCGTGTGGATTTAAGTGGAGCTTTATAAGATGTTAATTTTGGGTGCAAATAATTTTCGTTGTTTTTTAGGCAAATCATATTCCTATCTTTCCCTTACTTTCTCAATGCTGATGTGTAGTCCTTGCAGTTCTGACTGGGGTTCCTTGCTATGTGAAATTTTTCTAGATGCTTGCAGTATTTCCTCTTTGTTCTGAAAAAGGGTGGATTTTGACAATCACATTTCTTAATGACATATACATAGTCTTGCTCTATGTTGGGTCCCAAGGATTCTACCAATCAGTACTTTGTCCTTTGGTTGCAATACGACCAGGCAATTTTGCTTTATGCCTTTTTATGAAATATGGTATTCAGGTTTACATACTTTTTTTCTGGGAAGCTGATGATTCTCAAATTAACAACTGGGCTCTGTTTTCCAGATGAACTATTTTTGATCAGAGATATTTCACTAGTACTTCCAGTTTTGCAATCTTTGGTCTTTGTTTAAATGATTCCTGTTGAATCACTGAATTTTTGAGTTCTAGTTCCTCCTTTCTTTTTCTTTCGTTCCTCTTCACTGCTTTATGAAGGTTTTACAGCTGTCAATCTTTTTATTAGGAGCTTAAAATGAATGCTTTCTCTCCCCCTTGTTCTTAAAGCCTTCTGGGGACCTTTCTGTTCAATCCATTCTCTTTTATTGGATTCTAGTTATAATTATTGCTGACATATCTTATTATACAGTTTTATCCTCGGATACTCTTACCCCCATAGTATTTTTTCCATTGCATTTTGATTTTTGATTTATTCATTCCTTAGCCTCATTACTCTTCCTTTCCCTTTCCCCCAAATCTGGGACCTAACTGGGAAATTCTTTTCTTTTTTAAGCTGTTATTAGTTTAGTTTAAAAGAAATTTTTTGGTTGTTTTAAAGTGCTGAGTTTATACATAATTTCCCATTTAGGGTTCATCCACAAAGTCTGTTCCTTTCTCTTCCAGAGAGCAATGAAGCAGATCTTGATGCTGAGCCTTTCTCCTCCTCCAAGATAGGCTACTTTATCTCAATTATGTCCCTGGGCTTGGTAAAGTTTTGAACTTTTGCTTGCCATGGGATACAGGAGTGTAGTGGAATCACTGGTCGTGGAAAAACTCTCAGGTTCAGCAAAAGGCACTGAAGTGGCCAGTGAAAGTCCTTTACTGAGCATTGCCAGCCTTGTTAATACTCTTAGTCTCTCTGTTTCTATGATCCTAGCCAATATTGTGTGGAACCTGGAGCCCAGGGTCCATATTGGAAAGAAGGACACCGAGAACAAAATGGAGAATGTAGTGGGGAACCAGGAATTACATTATGGAGTGTTTGTTCCTCTTTTAGACCATTTCTTATGTTGCTTCTTTAGTATATTTTTCTTTTTTTTTTTTTGCAATGGTAAGGAATAGTTGGGTTAGATACAGTTTTTGACTTTTTAGAGCACTTTTAAAAGAACAGTTTTTTAGGTTCAGATAACTATTGACAGTAAATAGCAAAATGGTTGGCAAACAACTAAAGATACTTTGGAAAATTATTTTTGAAATATGAGTGATAGGCTGAATAATCAAAAAAGATTAAGTAAAACTTCATAAATGAGACTTTAAAATATGAATCTGAATAATCTGAATAATAAAATATTTTGAAAATTACTGTTACATTCACTTACTGAAATGGCTCAGTATAATAATAAAGTAACTACACCTTCTATAGATTGGATAAATAATGTATTCCAACCAAAAGAAGGTGTAGTTACTTTATTACTATATTGAGCCATTTCATTAAATGAATTCTTTGAAGAAATATCTCCCCCCACCTCCCACTCCCAAGCCTCCCAGGATTTTCAGTCCCTAGATTAGGAGCAACTAAATTAGAATATATGTGTATGTGTGTGTGTGTGTGTGTGTGTGTGTGTGTGTGTATACACATATCTATATATATGTGTATATACATACATATATAGGTATATATACACATATATATGTATGTTTACATGTATATATGTATAAGGTAAGTTATGATAAAAACTGTATAACAGAGACAAAAGTAGTGTAAGAAGATTCCTGAATACAGTTGAAATTAATGAGTGTCTGTTGTGTTCTAAAGTTGACAACAGCCTGTCATGGGAACTATGCAATTCTTTTTGTATAACACCTAGGGCTGGCCCAGGTGCAAAGAAGTGTTCCATAAATGTTTTTTGGTGATGATGAAAGGCTGAGAGGTACTTAACATTTGTCTCAAATAATAACGAAATAATTATGCATGCTAACAGAAGCTAAGCCATGGGTGGAGCTGATCACAAACAGGAAAAAAAGAACATGTTCACTTTCATATTACTACATCTCTCTTCTTGCTACTAAGTACAATGGTACAGGTGTATACCACATGAGCTAATGAAAATGTATAACTGCGAGGGGTGTGATCATCTTTCTGTACCCATAGTACATCCACTCTAAGGTTCATTTGGTCATCTGTTATATATTTAGGTACAACTCTTTTGGAGACGTTAAAATAGTTGAAGAACTACATTTTAAGAAACCATATGTTAAGAAAGGCCAGTAGTAATAATAAAAGTAACAGTGCATGATGCATGGCCACCAAAAACAAAGAACGAGAAATTTGTTTTGGTATTAGAGATGAATAAATTACCATTCATAAACACATTCCAAATAGTGATTTGTAGACCTGTCAAATACTTGTTACATTATAATGTATAATCTTGTATAATGTATAATCTTGTTACATTATAATAAGATAGTACAGTTAGATAAGCAAAGAATAATTGGGGTAATATTGGGAAGGGGAAATGAATACTGGATCTTTAGTCAGAGGACCTGTTTTCAGTCCAAGCCACTAGGTGGCTGGATTACATGAACTTCACTGTATCTTCTGGCCTCAAATCTATAATCCTATGACCTATGAAACACTTTTAAATTCTGACATTGATCTTTTTTAAGACATAAAAATTCTGGGGGCGGAGCCAAGGTGGCTGCTGAAAAGCAGGGACTTGCATGAGATCCCCACCACATCCCTCCAAAAACCTATAAAAAAATGGCTCTGAACACATTCTAGAACTGCAGAACCCACAAAATAGCAGAGGGAAGCAGGGATCCAGCCCAGGACAGCCTGGATGGTCACTGGATGAGGTCTATCGTGCACAGAGTGGAGGGAAGCGGAGCTCAGCGTGGGAGGCAGCAGGACCAGTCAGACCAGGAGTTGGGCAGAACAGGCCCTAGCACCCTGAATCGTGACCCACAAACACCAAAAACAACAGAGAAGGTTAGTGGGAAAAGCTGCGGGGGACAGAGTTCGCGGTTCGGCCACCGCCCCAGGAGCAGCGGGGGAGGTGCAGCTACAGAACTACAGCTGCAGTTACTTCTGGCCCCAGGCCCACGTGGTGGGAGGAATTAAGTGGTGGATCAGAGCAGGAGTGCAGAGCCTGCTTAAGATTTCTGTCAGCTCCGGGTTGGTGGTTCTTGAGGAAGGAGGAGTGCTGGGGTGGCAGAGCTGGCTGTATAGAAGTAGCTCTGAAATAAACGACGCATCCCCTCAAGATTGGAACAAAGTACTCTTTGCTCTACAAGTAGTCATACCTCGATGAAAAACTGAAGGGTCAAGTAAGTTGGCTGGGAACATGGCCAGGCAGCGAAAATGCACCCAGATTCAGTCTCAAACTTTGGAATCTTTCTTTGGTGACAAAGAAGATCAAAACGTGCAGCCTGAAGAAGTCAACAAAGTCCAAGAGCCTACACCAAAAGCCTCCAAGGAAAACATGAACTGGTCTCAGGCCATGGAAGAGCTCAAAAAGGAGATGGAAAAGCAAGTTAGAGAAGTAGAGGAAAAATTGGGAAGAGAAATGAGAAGGATGTGAGAAAACCATGAAAAACAAGTCAATGACTTGCTAAAGGAGACCCAAAAAAATACTGAAAAAAATATTGAAGGAAACAACACTTTAAAAAATAGACTAACTCAAATGGCAAAAGAGCTCCAAAAAGCCAATGAGGAGAAGAATGCCTTGAAAGCCAGAATTAGCCTAATGGAAAAGGAAGTCCAAAAGACCACTGAAGAAAATACTACCTTAAAAATGAGATTGGAGCAAGTGGAAGCTAGTGACTTGATGAGAAATCAAGATATTATAAAACAGAACCAAAGGAATGAAAAAATGGAAGACAATGTCAAATATCTCATGGGAAAAACCACTAACCTGGAAAATAGATCCAGGAGAGAGAATTTAAAAATTATTGGACTACCTGAAAGCCATGATCAAAAAAAGAGCCTAGATATCATCTTTCAAGAAATTATCAAAGAGAATTGCCCTGATATTCTACAGCCAGAGGGTAAAATAGAAATTGAAAGAATCCACAGATCGCCTCCTCAAATAGATCCCAAAAAGAAAACTCCTAGGAACATTGTTGCCAAATTCCAGAGCTCCCAGGTCAAGGAGAAAATACTTCAAGGAGCCAGAAAGAAAATCAGGATAACACAGGATCTGGCAGCTTCCACATTAAGGGACTGAAGGGCTTGGAATACGATATTCTGGAGGTCAATGGAGCTAGGATTAAAACCAAGAATCACCTACCCAGCAAAACTGAGTATCATGCTGCAAGGCAAAATATGGACTTTCAATAAAATAGCGGACTTTCAAGCTTTCTCAGTGAAAAGACCAGAGCTGAATAGAAAATTTGACTTTCAGACACAAGAATCAAGAGAAGCATGAAGAGGTAAACAAGAAAGAGAAATGATAAGGGACTTACTAAAGTTGAACTGTTTTGTTTACATTCCTACATAGAAAGATGATGTGTATGATCCATGAGACCTCAATCTCATAGTAGCTGAAAGGAATATGCATATATATATATATATATATATATATATATATATATATATATATATATGTGTGTGTGTGTGTGTGTGTGTGTGTATACATATATATATATACATATGTGTGTCTATGTATGTATATATGTATGTATATATATCTATATCTATACACACACACACACACAATAGGGCACAGAGTGAGTTGAATATGAAGGGATGATATCTAAAAAAATAAAATCAATTTAAGGGATAAGAGAGGAATATATTGAGAGAGGGAGAAATGGAGAGATAGAATGGGGTAAATTATCTCACATAAAAGTGGCAAGAAAAAGTGGTTCTGTAGGAAGGGAAGAGGGGGCAGGGGAGGGGGAATGAGTAAATCTTGCTCTCATTGGATTTGACCTGAGGAGGGAATACCATATACACTCAATTGGGTATCTTACCCTACAGGAAAGAAGGAGGAAGAAGATAAAAAAGGGGGGGGACGATAGAAGGGAGGGCAGATGGGGGGAGGAGGTAATCAAAAACAAACACTTTCGAAAAGGGACAAGATCAAGGGAGAAAATTCAATAAAGGGGGATAGGTTAGGAAGGAGCAAAACATAGTTAATCTTTCACAACATGAGTATTGTGGAAGGGTTTTACATAATGATATGCATGTGGCCTATGTTGAATTGCTTGACTTCTTAGGGAGGGTGGGTGGGGAGGGAAGAGGGGAGAGAATTTGGAACTCAAAGTTTTAAAAACAGGTGTTCAAAAACAACAACAACAAAAAAAGTTTTTGCATGCAGCTAGGAAATAAGATACACAGGCAATGGGGCATAGAAATTTATCTTGCCCTACAAGAGAAGAAGGGAAAGGGGGATGGGAGGGGAGTGGGGTGACAGAAGGGAGGGCTGACTGGGGAACAGGGCAACCAGAATATCCACCATCTTGGAATGGGGGGGAGGGTAGAAATGGAGAGAAAATTTGTAATTCAAACTTTTGTGAAAATCAATGCTGAAAATCAAATATATTAAATAAATTTTTTAAAAAAGACATAAAAATTCTATAAAAATCAAGTTATGTCTTTGAGGCTTAAACCTAGATAACTCCTTTTAATAAATGATATTCCCAAAGAAGACACAAATTAAAATAACCAGAGAAAGAGAGAAAACAAAGACAAAAGGAAAAAACAAAGTGAACATAGGATATAATAGGTGGTCAGAGAAATAACGAAAGCAAGCCAAAACTATATTAATTCTTAGTGAACAGGGTAAGAGTTAAGAGTCTGCAATGTACTTAGGGAAAATAGAATTTTCCTTTCATATGTGATCTCCCAAAGAATTGACCTTGAACAAAGAATTTATAAACACATCTATACTATCCTTTGAATTACAGAATAACCAAATAAATGATACAGCATGAGCAACAACTTAAAATGTATACTTCTCTATACGGTGCAGTCAACTAACATTTCAGCATAAATCTAGGTAGGCAGAATGAAAACACCATATAATTGAATACTCGCATTCTTCAGAAAAAAAAATTAATGAGAGAATTGTTGGCTAATATTCTTGCAAAGGAAAGCAGAGCCTACTAAATCAGTAGCAACACTTTTTACAGCATTCAAAAGGCATGCTTATTGGCATACCTACATTCAAATAGTGATCTAGCCCAGTTTTGCTGAACTTGTAAGGCCCAATGGGATCATGACTCAGAGTTTGTGTACAGTCCAGGTACTATTATAACTGATACATTTTAATGTTAAACATATATGGAACTCCTGCATTGACTTGAACTTGAGCCCCCATTTCTAAAAGAAAAATTTACAAAGCCCTCTCTCTAAATGACCTCATACAACAGGAAAAGGTTAGCTTAATATAATCTTAAAGAGCTCTAGTTTGTTATTGCCTACTTTCAATACTTACTAAAAAACTTGGGGTTATCTGCTGCATTTAAACTTAAATCACCAGAGGATTTTAAGGAATATAGTACTTACTAGAAAACCAGATATTTTCTATGTTCCATAAAAAAAGCCTCCCAAAGTTAGAAGTATTCTTACATTTTAAATTCCATTTTCAAGCCCTTTCAAGGTCCTTTGATTAATAGTCCATCCATTTTAGAAGGATCCCTACCTCTGACTTGTTCTAGAGAGATGTTCCTCCACAGCCAGTAGCACAGCTCAGGCAGGGCTTACCATATCTACAACAGGACTCTCATTAAAAGCTAACCTTATAGCTGATTTATTTATTCCTAATTAAGCATTTGTTTTTCTCTCTCCTTGTCCTCATGGAGAAATTAAAAGAAAAAGAAACACCCTGTAACAAATAAGTAGTCAAAGTTTAATTATTTAAAAGGAACCAACCACTACATTACAAAACACGACATTTAATTCCCCTGTTTAAGAGCAATGGTTGTCAATTCAGATTAGAATAAGATTATTATAACTATCAATTATTTCTGCCTTAGTCTTTCCAAATTCTCTCTCTTTCTGTCACACACACACACACGCACACACGTATGTATGCTTATTCATGGAAAGGTGTCATAAAAATATGTGTGGAGTATGCAGTACTCTGAGGAATTAAAAAAAAAGATATGAACACTCTAGCAGGAGAGGAAGAAATACACACTACTGAAAACAAACAAAAACTTACAGAAGTTTATTTAACTTGTTTTCAATTATTTTTTAAAATGTAATGTTAATATGAAAAAAATGATTCTTTAGCCCTGCACAGTCCAAGTATAATTATGCCTCTGAGGGGTGCACTGAAATTTGCAAAACAAAAAGAAGGGTGTAGTGCATGGGAACTAGACTTGGATTCAGGTGGACTACAGTTCAAAACACACCTCAGGTATCTGGCAGCTGTCTGACCCTTGGTGAGTCACCTAACCTCTTTAGGGCTTGTTTTCTTCCTCTGTAAAACAAGAGGGCTAGATTCAATGGCCACTGAGGTACCTTCTAGCCCTAAATCTATGATCCTAAAAATTTGCTTCATTTAAGAAATAAATATCACACATTTTTTCACTTTCTTTTTCTTTTTTTTTTTTTAAACAACATGGCTAATGTGACAGTGTCTTATATGACTTCAAATGTATAACTGATATCACATTGCTTGCTTTCTCAATGGATGGAAGAAGGGCTGCAGGAAGAGAGAGAATTTGGAACTCAAAATTTTAAAAAATGAATGTTAAAGTATCTTTAAAAAAATATAACATCTGGTATTTGTCATGTGGGCCTGATGTTGCAAAATCAGACTGTGATTAGTGTTATAAGAAGTAAATTGCTGGAGGATACCCAGAAAATATGCATCAAAAATCATTAAAACTAACAAATAGATGCAGAAGGTTTTACATGGATGTTGTGCTTTCACAGATAGATAGAAATAAAATTATTTTTTTCTTTATAGGCTCTGCATTGCAGTATAATAGAAAGAGCATTAGATTTGGAATCACTGGATTTGCTACTTCTGTGGCTTCAGGCAACTAACTTAACATTTCTGGCCCTCAATTTTCTCATTTGCAATGTAAGGAGGTTAGATTAGATGATCTCTCTGGTCACTTCTAGCTCTAAATATATGATCCTACAGTTTTCTTTCACAGCTTCATTTTCTGAATAGTACAATAAAGAACAACAATAAATATTGTAGCTTTCACTAATTATAGAAAACAATAATTATAATAGATATCCAATAAAAGGATATAACTGACTGAATGGGTCCATAAGAGGCAGCATAGTATATAGAAAGCCAGCCTCAGAGCTAGAAGGATCTAGGCTGAAGTCCCAGCTCTGATACATAATGGCTACCTGACTTAGGCCAAGTCACTTAACCTCTTACTGCTCTAGACAGCTCTCCCAAGTTGTGTTTCAGAGAAGGTGCCAACTTGCATTGAGAGATAGGCGTTTCCTCACTTAGGAGTTTCCTGTACTGGCAGAGTTCAGTCCTTATCCAGTCTACCTGTTTAGTCACTTTTAACATCTTTGACTGGATAACAATTAACCAAAACATTTGTTAATACCGTGATTACATCTCACACTATTCTATACTAGTAGCCAGTCTCTCAACTCTCTGCCTTGAGGCAGGGTATATGCTTCATTATCTGTTCTCTAGGAACTTCAAAGATTGTTTTTTAGTTACTCATTACTTCTTTTCATTCACATCATTGTAGTCATTGTGTATCTTGCTCCTTAGTTCAACTTACTTCACTTTTAACAGTTCATATATATTTTCCCATGTATCTCTGAATTATCCATATTTTAAATTTCTTACTATACAATAATATTTCATTACATTCAGATGTCATAGCTTGTGCAGCCATCCTCCAATCAAGGGATACCAATTGTTTCCAGCTTTTTCTTCCCTCACAGGGAAATACTGTAAAAATTTTGGTTTACTGAAGCTTTATTTCTTCCTTCAACTTCTTTCAAGTATATGCCCAATGGTGGGATTTCTAGGTAAAAGGGTAGGGATAGTTCATTGTTTTTTTCAAGCTTAATTCTGAATTGATACCCAGAATAGTTAGACTCCTTTATAGCTCCATCAACTACATCAGTGTATCTGTCTGCCCATAAACTTTCCAACACTGTCTTTTCCAATTTTTTGTCAACTTTTGTCATCAATCCGCACGGAATAAGATAAAACCTCATAGCTTTTTTAAAAATCTGTATTTCTTAACTAAATGTTTGAAGCATATTTTCAGGCGCTAGTTAGTCATTTGCAAGCACTGGTTTGAAAACTGGTCAAACCTTTTCATCACTTACTCACTGGAGAATGGCTTTTTAGTGCTAAAGAGGTATGCTAATTCCTTATATATTCTGACGATGAGAATTTTATTGGCAATAATTTATGCAAATAGTATTCCTTTTCTGTTTTTCTAATAGCTTTCATTGATTTTATTAGTATAAAAATCTTAATGTGTAGTTAAGACTATTCAGTTTATTATTCCCTATATAACTTGCTTAATTAGGAACTACCTCTATATTTACCATGAAATAAACTTAATCTTGTTATGTTTTACTTTTTTTACACTCAAGATGTATATCTATTATGTAGTTACTCTGTGATATAGTGTAAGCTGTTGGTAAACCTAATTTTGCTATAAGGCTTTCTTGTTTTTCTATCACATCTTATAAAAAAAGGGATTTTTTTTTCTCCAGTAATTTATGTTCCTGAGTTTTATCAAACACTATAGTATAGTTCTTGATTACCTCTGTTTCCTTCTTGTATATTTGTTTTACTAATTTAGATTTCTATTTTTAAAATAGTATCAAATTTTTTTTGTGATTACTGCTTTGTAAATGTAGCTTTGACTTCTGTTAATGCTATGTCGTCTTCCTTCATATTTTATCTTACGATTTGCCTTGAAATATTAGAACTTTTTTTGTTTAAAACAAATTTTATTATTTTAAGTTCTACAAAGTAATACATCATAGAACCTATTTTTAAGTGATCATATCTATAAATCTTTCTATTTTAAAGACATTTGGAGAGGAATGGGGTGAAGTTAGGGAAAAGTAACTCTCAATTCCATGAGATTCACCATAGATTAAGAAAATAACATCCCCATGTAGTTTTCATTTCTTCATTACTTGTGGACAAGACAGTTTTATTTAGCAAAATACCATGAAAATGACAGGAATTTAAATGACAGGATTTTAAAACTCAACTGGGTTTGCAAACACTTGACTTACTTGCCAAGTGAAAAGAGATGGCAGCCAAAGGAAATACTCATTTAGGATATAAAGTCACTTGCAAATCTTGAAAAGAAAGATGATGGGAGATTACGAACAGTCATCACCTCATAAGCAGACAGAAACAGAGAATGATAAAAACTGTTTTTAAGAAAGCTTGATGAGAGACCCAAGTAAGTAAAGTCATCCTGGGGATGAAAGAGAAGGACGAAAGGAAGAAACGCAGAAAAGAACTGAAAATATTTGCAAAGATTTTTATAAAAAAACTTCACAATCAAAAACAATGTAGCTATTACACTTGGATGCTAATATCATAGTTTTGGATATACATATAGGAGAAGGAGAAATAATATTAAAAAGTACAAAGATGGAAAAAGCAGATAAATTAGATCAAGTTTATACAGACATCCATTCTGGAGCTGACATAATTGAGAGGGCTTTGACTGACTGATTTAGGAGGAACCTGAAGGAGGGGAAGATGCTAAAGGCACCAAAAAAACTCAACTTATGACTCCCCGAAAAGTTTGATAAAAGAATATCCACAACCACCACCATCAGCCTGTATTCTTATTATCTCTCTCTCTCTCTCACACGCACACACACACACACACACACACACACACACACACACACACACACACATTGAATTTAAGATGTCACTATGACATCCAGTTTGAAATGTCCAATAGTGGTGATGAAGACATGAAACTCGGGGAGAAATAAGAACTACAAAGATAGATGTGGGAATCATCTGCAGAGAGAAAATAGCTAACCAGTGGAATTGGATAAGGTTACTGATAGAGTGTAAAGGGAAAAGAAAAGAGAGCCTAGTATGGAGCCTTGGGGAACACGAACAGTTATGAGGCATAATATGGATGATGCACTAGCAAAAGAGATGCAGCAGCTGTCAGACTGGTAGAAAGAGAACCAGGAGAGAGTAGATCACCAAAGTACAGATAGAATATATTATATAGAAAGAGAGGGTGGTCACCAGTCCCAAATACAGCAGATAGGTCAGAAGGATGAGGACACATAACAAATCAGCCACTGAGGAAACATTAGTTAAGAACATCATCAGGGACATCTATGATTTAAAGAAAAAAAAAGTGGACTGGTTATTTGGTGAAGATAAGGAGTAATAGGTAGACAGACTCTATAGGTATCTAGTAGATGCTAGAAGTCAGAGAAAGTTTCCAGCAGTTAGGTGGACCCCCTTTGATTAACTTATGGGATGACAATGACCAAGGTCACATAGGACAGATGGTCATAGATTGGACTGTGATCTGCATCACTGATGGGAACATTCAGATAAATGCCACTTTGCATCTGCTGTTTTGTCTGGTTTCAACTCCACAAAATAAGATGCTCCATCAAGGATATGCTCATCACTACTAATCTTGCCACCATGCTGCTAACTCAAGCCTCAGTGGACACCATCCTCTTTCAACCGCCTCTCTCCTCTGATGAGGGCTGGAGAGTTGAGTACCAAACTCCTCTCAAAGCCTTCCTTTACAGAAGACAGAACTGGACTTTTAGCCCTTCCATTTTGCATCTGTTGCTCTGCCTTGTTTGAACTTCATGGAACAAGATGCATCCCTCCTACTGTACCAGTTACATCCTGGTTCCTCCCCATCCCTGACCCCTTTCCTGCTTCTTCTAGTGTGTAGTCTTCCCCAATTAGATTGCAAACACCTTGAGGCAAGAGACCTTTTTCTTATTTGTATTCCCAAGACTTAGTACAATGCCTGGCACATAGTAGGTGCTTAACAAATGTTTATTGAACTGAACTGAACTGCTCAATCAGAAAAAAAAGCCATAAGGCAATATATTACAATACACAATCACACTTACTTTCAACCTCAGTGAAATTAATTAAAAAAAAAAAAACCCAACCCAAACACAGAGAAAACTTCAAATTATTAGAATGTTTGAAAAATGGGGTAGTCTTTAACTACTTTTGTTTGTTTGCTAGCTGAGAACAAGATTAAGGTTTGCCTAGGTCTTTATATACATGATTTCATTTGAACTTCAAAACAAGTATGTAAGTTAAAATGGTCATTAATCCCAGCGTTACAGATAAGGACATTAATACTTGTAAGGTTAAGTATCTTGCCCCTGGCCACTCAGCTAAGAAATGGAAACAAATTTGTGTCTTCACAAACCCAATAATTCCCCCAAAAGTTTTATAGTTTTTCTTTGTTTCTTTATGAGGTGATGACTGTTAATAATCTTCTATCATTCTTTTCAATATTTCAAATGACTTTATATCCTAAACCAGTGTTTCCTTTGGCTGCCATCTCTTTTCACTTGGCAAGTAAGTCATGTATTTCCAGACCCAGTTGGGCTTTTAAATCCTATCATTTATCTCTTTCCACTACACTATTCAATCCTTGTGCTTAAAGTTGTTGCTAAAACAGGCTAAGACACTTTCCTGCCTTAGTAAATACAATATGTTAGGTATTTACTTAACTATTCAGAATCCTGCAGTGCTGGAGGGCCAGTAATGCAGACATTAATGATAACTATACAGGATTATTGATGTCCAAATTCTAGGAGACTGGTGATACCCTTAAAATGTTTAATGAAGTTTTCCCTCTACCCTCACAAAGAAATCCCTGGCATGGGATCATGAGATCATAGAGTTAAAGGCAAAAAGGGCCTTGTCATCCAATTCCAGCTTCTTATTTTACAAATGAAGAAACTGAACTCTAAGGTGGGGTGGAGTAGGGAAGGTGTTAAATGACTTGTCCAAGGTCACAGGTAGTTAAGTGACCTGGGATTTGAACCAAGGTCCTTTTATTCCAAGTCAGCTACTTTTTCCATTGTACCACATAAAACTAGAGTGACACACATGCAGAGGTAGAGCTCCTATGCCTTCAGTGTCTAACTTCTCAGTAGGAGCACAGGAGGGTGCAACAATAAACCCTATGTAGGTTTGTAGGAAACTGGACCAAGAAAGGAAAAATCCTATTCTCCCACCCCTGTGAAAACCTTTAGGAGAATTTTTAAAAAAAGGATTATGAAAACATGGGTTGATGTCACCTTTGGCAATAGTCAGTTCCCTATGGTAATCCTTTTTAGTACACATTAGCTAGTTTCTTCATAACTGAGAAGAATAAGCTTGGAAGTTTCCTTCTGTTCCCGACTGTAAACAAATAAAGCCAACATTATAGGTTTGAATGTGGTATGACATTTTATGATGAAAAAACTTAGATACAGATGAAGAGTAATTAATTTCTCAAAATGATGACTGTTACTTATTTAAGTTGCTTTAAAACATAGAACTATAGATTTAGAGCTAGACAGGACCTTAGAGGTCCTAGCTTCTTCATATTAAAGATGAGAAAATGGAGGCCTAGAGAAGTCAGATGACTTGCTAAAAGTCACACAGGTAGTCAGTAGAGAAACCAACAATCTATCTCCTCTCACGTAAATATTCTGAGGGCAAAGACTGTTTCACTTTTGTCTCTATCTCCTCAAGGGTTTTCACACAGAAGGTACTTGATAAATGTATATTCCATCTGAATTGCCAAATTGAACCCAGAACCTCTGAGCCAAGATCCAGCATGCTTTCTTCTTCAGCTCACTGCCTGGTTACCACTAGATAGTTATACTTTCAAAAATTCAAATGAGGGAGTGCTTAGAACTGCATTTCTGATGGTATCCGTATTAAGTTATCAATTAAAAATTCTGTTCTCCAAACTAGATTTTGGGTTTGTTTTCCCTGTATTCCCATTTCTTATCATAGTGTTTCACACACAAGAGAAACTTAATAAATGCTTGTTGAATTGACTATTCAACACACATTTATTAAGTATCTACTATAAACAAAACAGAAAGTTCTGGAAAAAAAACCCTAAGAAAATGGGACATAGAAACATATGAAAGAACACTGAGCTAAAAAACACATTGTGGCAGAACCATTCAACTTATATGTGTGCAGCTTAAAAATAAGAAAACTATTAATGCTAAATCAAAGAACAAAGTCTTAGCTACACTAAGGAAATCACAAGAAAAAATTCCCCAAGACACCCTAAGTACCACGTAAAACACCAACAGTGACCAATGATGCATACAAAATACTAGCAATCTACACATGGCAGTTATCAGGATAGGTTCTCCCAGTTGCTAGCATGTCATTTTCACAGGTCATAAAAATAAACTCAGATGCAGCAAAAATGGTTGCTAAGTGAAAGAGGAAAAAATGCGAATGGCCAAAAAAATGAACTTTAGCATTATATATATATATATATATATATATATATATATATATATATATATATATATATTTAAAATGTATCTGTGTATATATAGAGAGATATCTATATCTATATATACAGGAGAGAGAGAGAGAGAGAGAGAGAGAGAGAGCTTGTGCAAGAGACAGAGAGAGGAAGGCAGAGGCAAAATAGAGTCGGGAGAAAAGCAAATTACTTAGCCTTCCTAGATCTCATTTAACTTTTCTAGGTTAGTCTAGATGATCATTCTCAGAGAACTCCCTCTTCTTCCCTCCACCTCATCTCATATCACTCAGTTGCCCCCACTATCTTTCCCTTCACCCATCTTACAAGAAGGGGAGGGGTTTTTCTATTTTGTAACAACGATGTTGCTAAGCAGCTGCTATGGAGGTAAAAGACCAACAACAAAAACAACAATAAGAGCACAGAGGAGGGCTGCTAGCACATGTTCTTTGATTTGCTTTTCTAAGGAAAGCAACTTTAAGGGGTCAGCAATTTCACTTTAGTGAAACATACATGTATCATTCACTTAGTTCAGGGGAAAAAGTCAGCAGCCTGAACTTCAGGGAAAACACAAACAGAATTTACAAGCAGAAATTATATAAACAGCAAATAACACATAGAAAGCAACAGACAGGCCTATAGCTGTCTAAGCAGGACATTACCTACATAGTTACCAGAGAGAGAGGCAACAACATCTGGGTTTTTGTAACCAGAATGGCCTTTGTTTTATTTGAGTGACTCAATTTATCTCAGTGAGCTTTACTAGGTGCTAAGCCTCAGGCCCAAACCCCATTAGGTGTTAATGTAATCCATGTGGATGTGAACTTCCCAGGGTCCTAAGGGGAGGGGCCAACTCAAGAACCAATCACCAGAGCCTGAGCTCTGGTGATTCAGATGATGTTTGATGTCTGAAGCCCTATAAGAAGGGAGGACAGAGCCATTTGTGTGGGGCTCTGGAGATGGTGTTGATGAGGAGACTCCGGCAGCTGTAGTTAAGGAGCCCTCCAGCTTGTAAACCCGGATGTTGAAACTTTGTTGAACTCTGGTAACTATCTGTTGGGACTTGAATCAGATAAAGTCTGTTAATGTCTGTAATTTGTTTGCATTTTGTTTTGAAGTTCAGGTGCTGGTTTTTTTTCCCCTGAACTAACTGAATGATATTTGAATTAAAAGTAAGCTTGTCAACCCCTTCACCTTGCTTTCCTTAATTAAGCAGATCGAAAGAACCTGTGCTGTTGGCAGCTTTCTGGGTGCTGGCTGTGGGTGAAGCTTATACCCCCACAGAAGCTGCTAGCCAGGTTGTTGAAACAGTTTTCAAAGCCAGGGGGGCTCCTATGGCTACCCAGAGTCTTGTCTGGCCAAATCACCAACACTCTTCCAATGAGTGTACCCCCTAAAAGCAAACTTCAGAGCTCATATACCCTGTTCAGGGCCCTGAGGGCTCAGCACCCCCTTAGCAAAAGGGGTGTGGGAAGGATCTTTAATCACTAGCAACCACATCATATACATTGTTTCCAATCGGCTCTTGATTTAAACAAAGGTAAGACTCATTAAAGGCACTTGATTGCCTTAGTGCTAAGAAGCACTCCAAAACAAAAGACAACAAAAGGTCCACTTTGCTTGCCACTACATTTGAAAGGCAAGATTCATTAAAAGTACTTGACTGCCTTAGTGCTGAGAAGCACTCCTAAAGAAAAAACAAAGGCAAAAAGTCCCACTCTGCTTGAGATTACACTATTTGTTTGATCTTGTCAACCAAACCCCCAATTTGATAAATTGCAGCGGCTCTCTATCATCTCAAGGAGCAAATATAAAACCCTCTGTTTGGTTTTGAAAGCCCTGCATAAGTTAGTCTCTTCCTTCCTACCTATCCAGTCATCTCACACCTATTCTCTAACATGTTCTCTGCAGTCCATTGACACTGGCTTGACTGCTTTCTTTTCCTTATGCATTGCACTCCATCTATCAAATCTGGTCATTTTTACTGGCTGTCTCTGCTGGTCAAGGAAGAATTCTCTCCTTTCTCATTTCTACCTACTGGTTTCTTCAATTTCCTTCAAATCTCAATGGATGTTCCATCTTCTATAAGAAGTCTTTCTCAGTCTTCCTTTATTTTAATGTTTTCCCTCTGAGATTATCTTTAATTTACTTTATTTCTTCTTTTGTACATGGTTGCTTCCATGTAGTCTCTCCCATAAGAGAGTAGCGATTGTTTTTTGGTTTTTTTTTTTGTATCACCAGCACTCACAATGCCTGGTACATAACAAGTACTTACTAAATGCTTATTGACTTGAGTTGAGAACCCTTTTAATTCTAAAATTCTATTATTCCTTTTCTATATGCCACTTTCATGCAAGATAACTTACCCCATTCTATCTCTCCCTTTCTCCTTCTCTCAATATATTCCTCTCTCGTTCCTTAATTTGATTTTATTTTTTTAGATATCATCCCTTCATATTCAACTCACCCTGTGCCCTCTGTCTATATATATATATATGCATATATGTATATATATGTATATTCCCTTCAGCTACCCTAATACTGAAGTCTCATGAATTATACACATCACCTTTCCATGTAGGAATGTAAACAAAACAGTCCAACTTTAGTAAGTCCCTTATCATTTCTCTTTCTTGTTTACCTCTTCATGCTTCATGTGTATATGAATGAGACATGGTGGCCTAGAGTAGAGTTGTCAAATTCCTCAAAACAGATCAAAATGTAAATGGGAAATTTTTATAAGAAAATAAAAATACAATACAAAATACATAATGTTTCTAAGTCAGTATAGGGCTATCATGGATGTGATGCTCCTGGTCTAGAGGATAGAGTATTATTAGTCTTGGAGTCAGGAATTCCTGCCTCTGATAATGACTAGAGGTGTGACACTTGGCAAGTCACCACCATTGTGAGCCTCAGGCAGCTTCTTAAAACTTAATCTACTAATGGACAAAATCCAATTTCGTTTTCATACATACAGATACACATACAGGTCATACTGCATAGTAAAATATATAATGTCAAGAGAAAAGCAGAATAAGTCACAGTCATTAAACAGGGTTCTCCTTATAGTTCTTTTCAAATCTTTATCTATTTGTTGGGACTACACTTCCCCATTTCTATATCTGAGGTATTAGGCAGTCCATGAAGCTCACATTTTAGCATCAAGGGCCTCAACCTGCTCAAGAGTCACACAATAGTTTTAATCCACACAACGGATCTCACACAAGTCCACCTAAGATTAGAGCTAAAAGGGACCTCTGGTTATCTCATCTGATCCCCTCATTTTACAGACGAGGAAATCAGATTCCTGGGAAGTGAAGTGACCTGCCCAAAGGCACATGG
The DNA here is from genome assembly GCF_011100635.1 of Trichosurus vulpecula. Classification (NCBI taxonomy): domain Eukaryota; kingdom Metazoa; phylum Chordata; class Mammalia; order Diprotodontia; family Phalangeridae; genus Trichosurus; species Trichosurus vulpecula. The sequence goes on from NC_050573.1 coordinate 147,117,420, forward strand.
ACAGAAAACAGAAGAGACAGGATTTGAAGTCTCATAGGATCTCTCTCAGGTGGTGATTGGTAGATTTTTTGTATTTCTACTTTCTTTTCTTATTCTAATGCTTCAGGACAATTTTATTTAATTTTTCTTGTATTATTATATCAAGATTCTTTTTTTGATCATAGCTTTCAGATAGTCTGATTATTCTTATGGTTTCTTCTTCTTGATCTGTTCTCCAGATCACTTGTTTTTCTTATGAGATGTTTCACATTCTTTTCTGTTTTTTCATTCTTTATATTTTGGTTTTTTTTTGGTTCTTGATCTCTTATAACTTTGCTGGCTGTTTTCAAGAATTCATTTTCTTACTTAAGATTTTGGATCTCCTTTTCTAATTGGTTGACCTTCTTTTTATAATCTTGTTTTTCTTGAATTATTCTTATTTTTCTTTTAAATTTTTCCTCAATCTCTCTCATTTGATTTTTAAACTCTTTTTTAAGTTCTTCAATAAATTCTTTTTGGGTAAGTGACCATTTCACATTACTGTTTGGGGTAGAAGAGGGCTTCTTTGCTTCAATATCCTCCTTTGAGGAGGAACCCCAGTCTTCTCTACTCCCATAATAGCTCTCCATGGTCGGATTCTTTCTCCTTTGCCTGTGCAATTTTTTTTGTAGTAGTTTAGTTTTTATAATCACTTCTAGTCCTCCCCTCTGACCTTGAACTCAAACCAGGACCTACAGTCTCCTTAAGTGCTCACAGCTAGCTGTGTCCCACTCCACTGTTTCTGCACTCTCCAAGTTTGTGCTGGTTCCTTCTTGCCCCCAGCCATGTCTCTGCAGCATAGCTGGGTCTGGCGTGCCTTGTCAGCAAAGGATTCCTAGATGTTCCCCAGTTCAGATGCCATATTCCCCTCACTGTCCCAGAAGTAAAAGTTCCTGTGGCTAGGGCAGAGATGGCCTCCCAACCCAGCTAACCCCAAGGCTTGCTGCTTGTTATTTAAGTGGTCCCTAGCCTGAAGGTGTTTACTACTGATGGGGAGATAACTTCCTCCTGGGATTTTTCTTCAGATCTTCTAGGATTATGCCAGAAAGACCCCTCTTCTGCCCCTACTTTTATTTATTTTCACCTCTGTTCACCTGCAGGCACTATTTGATGTCTTTTGGAAAATCTTTTGAAAGCTTGAAATTTTCTTACCTATTACCACCATCTTCCCAGAATCCCCTCTATGTTTGTGTTTTTTGTTTTTATGCCATTTTCTTTTTTTAAAATTTTTTTTATTTATTTAATATTTTTAGTTTTTGGCATTGATTTTCACAAGAGTTTGACTTACATTTCTACACCCCACCCCCACTCCAAGACAGCATATATTCTTATTGCCCCATTCCCCAGTCAGCCCTCTCTTCTGTCACCCCACTCATCCCCATGCCCTTTTCTCTTACTTTTGTGTAGGGCAAGATAAATTTCTATGCCCCATTACCTGTATATCTTATTTCCCAGTTGCATGCAAAAACTTTTTATTTTGAACATCTGCTTTAAAAACTTTGAGTTCCAAATTCTCTCCCCTCTTCCCTCCCCACCCACCCTCCCTAAGAAGGCCAGCAATTCAACATAGGCCATATGTGTATCATTATGTAAAACCCTTCCACAATACTCATGTTGTGAAAGACTAACTATATTTTGCTCTTTCCTATCCTATCCCCCTTTATTCAGTTTTCTTCCTTGACCCTGTCCCTTTTTGAAAGTGTTTGCTTTTGATTACCTCCTCCCCCTATTTGCCTTCCCTTCTATCATCCCCCTCTTTTTTTCCTCCTTCCTCCTTCTTTCCTGCGGGGTAAGATACACAATTGAGTGTGTATGTCATTCCCTCCTCAGGTCAAATCTGATGAGACCAAGATTCATTCATTCCCTCTCACCTGCCCCCCCTTCCCTTCCTACAGAACTGCTTTTTCTTGCCACTTTCATGCAAGATAATTTACCCCATTCTATCTCTCCCTTTCTCCTTCTCTCAATATATTCCTCTCTCGTTCCTTAATTTGATTTTATTTTTTTAGATATCATCCCTTCATATTCAACTCACCCTGTGCCCTCTGTCTATATATATATATATATATATGCATATATGTATATATATGTATATTCCCTTCAGCTACCCTAATACTGAAGTCTCATGAATTATACACATCACCTTTCCATGTAGGAATGTAAACAAAACAGTCCAACTTTAGTAAGTCCCTTATCATTTCTCTTTCTTGTTTACCTCTTCATGCTTCTCTTGATTCTTGTGTTTGAAAGTCAAATTTTCTATTCAGTTCTGGTTTTTTCACTGAGAAAGCTTGAAAGTCCTCTATTTTGTTGAAAATCCATATTTTGCCTTGGAGCATGATACTCAGTTTTGCTGGGTAGGTGATTCTTGATTTTAATCCTAGCTCCATTGACCTCCGGAATATCATATTCCAAGCCCTTCGATCCCTTAATGTAGAAGCTGCTAGATCTTGTGCTATCCTGATTGTGTTTCCACAATACTCAAATTGTTTCTTTCTGGCTGCTTGCAGTATTTTCTCCTTGAACTAGGAGCTCTGGAATTTGATGACAATACTCCTAGGAGTTTTCTTTTTGGGATCTTTTTCAGGAGGTGACCGATAGATTCTTTCAATTTCTATTTTACTGTCTGGCTCTAGAATATCAAGGCAGTTCTCCTTGATAATTTCTTGAAAGATGATATCTAGGCTCTTTTTTTGATCATGGCTTTCAGGTAGTCCAATAATTTTTAAATTCTCTCTCCTAGATCTACTTTCCAGGTCGGTGGTTTTTCCAATGAGGTATTTCACATTGTCTTCCACTTTTTCATTCCTTTGGTTCTGTTTTTTATAGTATCTTGATTTCTCAAAAAGTCACTAGCTTCCACTTGCTCCAATCTAATTTTTAAGGTGATCTTTTGGACCTCCTTTTCCATTTGGCTAATTCTGCCTTTCAAAGCATTCTTCTCCTCATTGGCTTTTTGGAGCTCTTTTGCCATTTAAGTTAGTCTATTTTTTAAGGTGTTATTTTCTTCAGTATTTTTTTGGGTCTCCTTTAGCAAGTCATTGACTTGTTTTTCATGGTTTTCTTGTATCACTCTCATTTCTCTTTTCAGTTTTTTCCTCTGCTTCTCTAACTTGCTTTTCCAAATCCTTTTTGAGCTCTTCCATGGCCTGAGACAAGTTCATGTTTTTCTTGGAGGCTTTTGATGTAGGCTCTTTGACTTTGTTGACTTCTTCTGGCTGTATGTTTTGGTCTTTTTTGTCACCAAAGAAAGATTCCAAAGTCTGAGTCTGAATATGGGTCCGTTTTCACTGCCTGGCCATGTTCCCAGCCAACTACTTGACCCTTGAGTTTTTGAGCAGGGTATGACTGCTTGTAGAGTGTAGAGTACTTGTCCCAAGCTTGAGGGCCTGCACTGTTGTTTTCAGAGCTATTTCTACACAGCAGGCTCTGCCACACCAGTGCTTCTCCTCCCCCAAGAACTGCAAGCCTGACTGGACTCAGATCTAAGCAGGCTCTGCACTCCTGCTCTGATCCACCACTTAATTCCTCCCATCAGGTGGGCCTGGGGCCAGAAACAACTGCCGCTGTAGTTCTGTAGCTGCACCTCCTCTGCTGCCCCTGGGGCAGTGGCCAAACCCAAACTCCTTTCACCCTGTCCCCCACAGTTTTTCCCTCTGTTGTCTTTGGTGTTTGTGGGTTGAGAAGTCTGGTAACTGCCACAGCTCACTGATGCAGGGTGCTAGGGCCTGTTCCACCCAGCTCCTGGTTTGGTTGGTCTGGGTGCAGCCCACGCTGGGCTCTGCTCCACTCTGCTCCCAGCCCCGTGTGGGATAGACCTTACCGAGCAACCATTCAGGCTGTCCTGGGCTGGAGCCCTGCTTCCCTCTGCTCTTCTGTGGGTTCTGCAGTTCTAGAATTTGTTCAGAGCCAATTTTTATGGGTGTTTGGAGGGTCCTGGGGGAGAGCCCTAGGCAAGTCCCTGATGTCCAGCCCTTCTTTTCCTATTTTAAAGTTCAATATTTAAGTTTATAATTTGTTTCTTTTTCCTTTCTTGTTATTCAATTTTTAGTATTTGTCCAAAATTAAAAAAATTTTTAAAAACCACAAACATAAAATATGAAGGATAAGGCTAGGTGACAAGGTACAATCTTTGTAGTCAGACCACTTTCTTCGAAACACTTTACAAGCACCCACATCCCAGTGGTGCTGTCAGAACATGACCCAGGCAAAGGGAATCTAGTTTCATAGGTTCCAGCGTCTTAGGTGATTAGTTTCAGAATGTTACACCAGTACTTCATGATAGTACAGTAGGGTATGGCTATTATTAATTAGTGACATTACTGCAAAATGCCAATGGTAGAGACAACTTGATGAAGATGTATACACGAGATGTAGAGATAGGGACTTGATCTGTGATATCACTGATATAGTGAACTCCTATGATCACTCCTATATGCATCAAGAGACTTTTGTACAATAACACTGACAATCAATGTGACCTTATATAAGACACGACAGGATAGAAACTAGACTTGTGATTTAAATAGTATATGGAACAGCTAGGTGAGGAAACTCCCACTACCAATGTAAGTCAGTACCTTCTCTAAGGCTAATAGTCTTAAGAGAGTTGCCTAGAGCAGTTTTGACAAACTCAAGTACCCATGGGGGTCACTAAACCATAAATAAAGATCCCTGAAGGCTGCAATGGTAGGGGGGTTCTATATACTACTAATCACAGGTCTATGTAAGGTCACATTGGTTATCAGTGTCATTATACAAAAGTCTCTTAATGTATATTATTTTTCTCTTTCTATTAAATGTTACATCTTGAGTGTATGTTGCTTTCTGCACATCATATGGTACACATTTAAGCCTATTCAATTAAAAATGGCCTCTGAGAGTGTAGCTGCTTTCATTTAGGAATAGAGCAAAACAGTGCCTAGGGCCAGAAATCGTTATTTTCCCCCTCTTTTAGTTCAAGCACAACTTACATAAAACTTGCTACTGTTTTTTTTTTTTTTCTTATTATAGGCAGAGATGAAAGATTAAAATGTAACACAACAAAACAAAAGACATCCTATGGCTGAATTCTATGCGTTCAACTGAAAATGTAAATGCTTATTTTCAGCCTGCAGTGGATACCTTTCAGAAAATAGTATGCTGATCAAAAGGAAGTTATTAAGGAAATGCTGACAAACTTCAAATTTGTGATAATCACAGTCTACCAGTGATAGGAATAGCAGGTCTCTAAGCAAAAACACGGGCTCCAGTTACAAAATTTGATTTCATGTTTATAGCAGAATGTAGAAGCAATATGAAAACACTTGAGTTGGAAATGTTAATGATTGTATTTCTTACTGCTTGCAGGTTAGTGGGGGGTGGGGGAAAGTCAGAGAAGTGGAATATGAAATACTAGAGCATGTAGAAAATTTCTCAATCATTTCCTACCTGCTAGCCATATTCCATTCAAGTGCTGGATTTTGAGAATTTCTTTCATTTTCTGTCAGGACACCTCCTTTGCTACTTTCCTTCTCTGGTTTTAGCTGATCCCACTGAGCAGTACCAATATTGATTGACTGTAAGTCTATTTGGTATTGTCTGTCTTCGACTTCTGATCCAGGGTCTCGAAGAATTCCTAAATTCAATGCTCTCCTGTAAAGCAAAGGAAAAACACATACGAATTAAAATAAAACATGCCACTGTTCCATGTGTGTTTTTGTATAATAGCATTGCTACAATGTTGCTTTCTTTGTTTATTGGTGCTCAAGTTGAATGGATCACTTTTATGACATTACTATCAAAGGAAATGGAGAAACATTATGACCTATGTAGGAATCTTGGTGTGCCTGAAACTTTTATTTAACTTAACACGAATAAATAATGCCTTTCACACATAAGGCTAATACTGTTCTACTGTCCTTAGCACCTTGAATATTTTACCAGTATGTTAGAGAGGGTTTTTTGCAGATCCATCCACATCTTTGAAGAAATAGCCTCAGCTCTGATAAGGCAGTTAAAATACTCCGCAAATTTCAAAGTGCCCACTGGGGCAGCTAGGTGGTGTGGTGGATAGTGTATCAGTCCTGGAGTCAGGAGGACCTGAGTTCAAATACAGCTTCAAACACCTGACACTTAAGTAGCTCTGTGTGACTCTGGGCAAGGCACTTATTAACCCTGATTGCCTTGCCAAAAAAGAAATTAAAAATCTTGTTCCAGTTTAAGTTTATCTTTTTTTTATAATCTATAGTTTGTTAATTTATTGGTGTTTTCTATAAGGGACTACACTGATGACTTAATAAAGCCAAAATTGCACATCTCTATTCCATAGTAAGAGTGTACTATGAAATGGTTTCAGGTAATTATATCATAAAATTTTAGTGCTAGAAGAGATCTCATAGATTTATAGTCTCAAATAGAAACTAAGTGGCTTCTAATAGACATTCTAAGCAAATCTGATTCCACTATCAATGATGTAAATAAATCTATACATAAAGACCTGAAAAAAGATGTCTGTCATTATCTTTCAAAATGATCCATGGTAACTATAAATACTCAAAAGTTTCTAGACTTTATAAAGTGTAGTAAATTTTGAACTAAAAAACCATAGGCATATTAGTTTCAAAACAAATCAGCTCATTAACAAAAATATTTTAAAAGTTGGTACATTTTTCCTCCTATTTTTTGGCTTAGTAGAAAAGAAAAAAAAAGGAAATAATACTTTAAAATGACATGTGAGGATGGAGGACAATCTTTTTCTATTTTAAGATCAGAATGAGAAATACAATTGTAGATCTGGATTCACAAATACAACAGCATGAAAGAATGAAGTTCTATTGCTTGAAAAGATAATTCAAAATTTAGAAACACAGAATGTTAAGCATTGGAAGGAAATTTTGAGGTCTTAGCATCAACGAACATGAGAACTACAAGGCCCCTAGGAGATCAATCTAATCTAATCCAATCTCTTGATTTTACAGAGTGGAAACTTAGACCCAGAAAGATTTAAGTGACATAGATCTATTCAGTTCTTTCAAAATCAGCTATTGTTGGATTTATAACTCACTCACAGTTTTGGGGAATCACAGCCTATAAACTAGCAGGCCTGGGGCAATTATCTCAAACTAATTAGGACTGCTTTTCATCAAAAGGCCATTTGGATATGAGTGAGTGCTCCCTACTAGCCAATATGAAATGCAGGCTCTTCTCCATGACAGATTTTCAAATAAAATATATCTTTCTAAATATTTACTAATAAAGAAACAGATTTGCTTTAACATAGAAACTAACTATATTAGTCAGCACAGAATCCATTTATTTCTCTAAAGGTAACTACATGTACTGTTCTATGCAAACCTAGAAACACTTGACAAATAAAGATCTCTTTATCATTAGACCATGAGGCTCAAGAGTCTTTTATATATCAGAAAGCTTTTGCCTTTGTGTGTTTACATAAATGTTGACAATCAGCCAAAATTCTGGCACATGACAACCTATCTTATTCCCCCAGGGCATTGGTCACCCTATAAAAGTCACATTTATTTATTTTAAACTAATACTCCATTTTAAGTAGAATCTATAAATATATTTATATCTATATATTTGTAAGGTGAACTGAAACATTTAGGAAATCCATCTGAAAGAGGAAACAGTTATGTTTGGAAACAGAATTCAAGTTATATTAAAAGACAAACAAACCAATCTAGCCCAGCATTAACATCAGACTTTATATTTCCCTTGGCATATAAAGAGGCTGCATAATCACAAAATTACAACCACAAAAGCACTGAATTTCCTCAGAGTTTTTCATTTGGGCTTGAAATTTCCCATGTTTTGTCTCGGCTTAAAATTGGGCTATATTCTTTGCATCATTCAAGTGTGGAAAACATGATTTCCCACAGATTCCTCTCTTCCTATCCAAAAGAGGTCTACATTTTGAGCAGTGGTCATATACACTTAACATACTAATTTCCAAATCTCAAACTTTCTGAGGGCTGAGTTTGGCATTTACTTTTATAATGTATTGGCTTTTTAAATTAAATTATGCATTACATGAATGGCAGTCCAGTATAGGGGATAGAAAGCTATCCTTGAAGCCAGAGGAAACCTTTGATATATATATATATATATATATATATTGGCTGTGTAACCCTGGGCAAGTCAGTGATCTAGCCAATAGTTTAAGACTGTAAGTTGCAGAGAAGGAACCTGCCTGCATTGGTAGAAGGAGCTTACTTATTCAAGATTTCCCTATAAAATGAAATCATGTTTGGTGCCAACACATTTCATTCTTAACTTATTTTTTAAAATGTATGTAACACATGTGATGTGCATGTTCAATTAAAAATAATTCATGCAAACATTTTAAATCTGTTAGCAGAAAATAAGGTAGTATACAGGATAGATATAAACTTTAGGCACTACCATTCCCATTGACAGGATAAAGCTGGAGAAATCAGACATTCAGAGACCTGAAAGAGGGAGGCCACAGAGACCATAATAAGGCAAACTTCACTGAAAAACACAAGACCCTAGTATAATATCCTGAGACATGGTTAGCTAGGTCATATGGAAGCCCCCTAAGCAATAAAGAACTCATTATCTTTCTGGGCAGCCTATCTTAATTTTGTTTTTTATTTAATTCTGATTTTTTAAAAATAGTATTTTTTTCCAATTACATGTAAAGATAGTTTCAACCTTCATTTTTTACAAGATTTTGAGTTTCAAATTTTTTCTCCCTCCCTTGCTCTCACCCCCCCTCTCCAAGACAGTAATCAGATATACATCACACATGTGCAGTCATCTAAATATATTTCCACCTTAGTCATGTTGTGAAAAAAAAAAGAACAAAATGGAAAAGCCACACAAACAACAAAAAGTGAAAATATTATGCTCTGATCTGCATTCAGACCTCATAGTTCTTTCTCTGGATGTGAACAGCATTTCCCATCATGAGTCTTTCGAGGAATTGTCTTAGATCATTGCATTGCTAAGAAGAGCTAAGTCAATCATAGCTAATCATCACACAATGATGCTGTTACTGTGTACAATCTTTTCCTGGTTCTGCTCACTTCACCTAGCATCAGTTCATATAAGTTCTCAAGTATTTCTGAAATCTACCTGCTCATCATTTCATATAGAACAATAGTATTCCATTACATTCATGTACCACAAATTGTTCAGTCATTCTCTCAATTTCCAATTCTTTGCCACCACAAAAAGAGCTGCTATAAATATTTTTGTACATGTAGGTCCTTTTCCCTTTTATGATGACCTTTTTGGGATACAGACCTAGTCATGGTATTGCAAGATCTAAGGGTATGCACAGTTTGGTTGCCCTTTGAGCATAGTTCCAAATTGTTCTCCAGAATGGCTGGATCAGTTCAAACTCCACCAACAGTGCATTAGTGTCCCAATTTTCCTACATCCTATCCAACACTTATCATTTTCCTTTTTGGTCATGTTAACCAATCTGATCGGTATGAGGTGGTACCTCAGAGTTGTTTTAATTTGCATTTCTCTAATCAATAGTGATCTAGAGCATTTTTTTCATATGACTATAGATAGCTTTAATTTCTTCATCTGCAAAATGCCTGTTCTTATCCCTTGACCATTATCAATGGGAGAACAACTTGTATTCTTGTAAATTTGACTCAGTTCTCACTATATTTGAAAAATGAGGCCTTTATCAGAGATACTTGCTATAAAGATAATTTCCCACCTTTCTGCTTTCCTTCTAATCTTGGTTGCATTGGTTTTGTTTGTGTAAAACCTTTTAAATTTAATATAATCAAAATTATCCATTTTGCATTTCATAATGTTCTCTATCTCTTGTTTGGTCATAAATTCTTCCTTTCTCCATAGACTTGACAGGTAAACTATCCCTTGCTCTCCTAATTTGCTTATGGTATTACCCTTTATGTCTAAATCATGTACCCATTTTGACCTTATATTGGTTTATGGCATGAGGTGTTATGCCTTGTTTCTGCCATAGTATTTTCCAGTAGGTTTTGTCAAGTAGGTTTTGGAGTCTTTGGGTTTACTGAACAATAGATTACTATAATCATTTACTACAGTGTCTTGTGTACTTAACTATTTCACCAATCCAACACTCTATTTCTTGGCCTGTACCAAATAATTTTGATGATTGCTGCTCTAAAACTATAATACAGTTTTAGATCTGGTGCAGCTAGGCTACTTTCCTTTGCATTTTTAAAAATTAATACTGACATTCTTTGACATTTTGTTCTTCCAGAGGAATTTTATTATTTTTTCTAGCTCTATAAAATAATTTTTTGGTAGTTTGATTGGTATGGCATTGAATAGGTAAATTAATTTAGGTAGAATTGTCACTTTTATTATATTAGCTCAGCCTAACCATGAGCAACTGATATTTTTCCAGTTATTTAGATCTGATTTTATTTGATTGAAAAGTGTTTTGTAATTGTGTTCATATAGTTCCTAGGTTTGTCTTGGCAAATAGACTCCCAAATATTTTATGTCTACAATCATTTTAAATGGAATTTTTCTTTCTATCTCTTGTTGGATTTTGTTGGTAATATATAGAAATGCTAATGATTTATGTGGGTTTATCTTATATCCTGCAACTTTGCTAGAGTTGTCAATTGTTTCTAGTAGTTTTTTAGATGATTCTCTAGGGTTCTCATATCATTTGCAAAGAAGGATAGTTTTGTTTCCTCACTGCCTAGTCTAATTCCTTCAATTTCTTTTTCTTCTCTTATTGTTATAGCTAACATTTCACGTAATTAATATTGATGAATAGCACTGATAATGGGTATCCTTGCTTCACCCCTGATCTTATTGGGAGTGCTTCTGGCTTATCCCTATTACAGATAATGCTTGCTGATAATTTTAGATAGATGGTACTTATCATTTTAAGGAAAGCTCCATTTACTCCTATACTCTCTAGTGTTTTTATCAGGAAAGGGTGAATCTATTGAGATAATCATAAGATTTCTGCTGGTTTTGTTATTGATATGGTCAATTATGCTGATAGTTTTCCTAATATTGAACCAGCTCTGCATTTCTGGTATAAATCCCACCTAGTCATAGTATATTATCCTTGTGATAAATTGCTATAATCGTTTTGCTAATGTTTTATTTAAAATTTTTGCATCAATATTCATTAGGGAAATTGGTCTATAATTTTCTTTTTCTGCTTTGACTCATCCTGGTTTAGGTATTAGCACCATATCTGTGTCATAAAAGGAATTTGGTAGAATGCCCTCTTTGCCTATTTTTCCAAATGCTTTACATAGTATTAAAATTAGTTGTTCTTTAAATGTTTGGTAGAATTCATTTGGAATCCATGTGGCCCAGGAGATTTTTTTTCTCAGGGAGTTCATTAATGACTTGTTCAATTTCTTTTTCTAAAATGGGGTTATTTAAATATTTTATTTCTTCTGTTAATCTGGACAATTTATATTTTTATATATATTCATCTACTTCATTTAGATTGTCAGATTTAGTGGCATATGGTTGGACAAAATAGGTCCTAATTATTGCTTTAATTTCCTCTTCATTGGTGGTGAATTCACCCTTTTCATTTTTGATACTGATAATTTGGTTTTCTTCTTTCTTTTTTATATCAAATTAACCAAAGGTTTATCTGTTTTGTTGTTTTTTAAAACCAGCTCGTTTCATTTATTAGTTCAATAATTTTCTTACTTTCAATTTTATTAATCTGTCCTTTGATTTTAAGAATTTTTAATTTGGTATTTAATTGAAGATTATTAATCTGTTCTTTTTCTAGCAAAAGTTGCATGCCAAATTCATTGATCTGTTCTTTATTTTTTTTTATGTAAAGCATTTAGAGATATAAAATTTCCCCTAAGAACTGTTTTTGCAGCATCCCATAAGTTTTGGTATGTTGTCTCATTATTGTCATTCTCTTGGACGAAGTTATTGATTGTTTCTATGATTTGTTGTTTGACCCGCTCATTCTTTAGGATTAGATTATTTACTTTCCAATTAATTTTTAATCTATCTTTCCAAGGCCCTTTGTTACATTTCATTTTTATTGCATCATAATCTGAAAAGGATGCATTTAATATTTCTGCCTTTCTGCATTTGATTGTGAAGTTTTTATGGCCAAAGACACGGTCATTTTTTGCCTAGGTGCCATGTACTGCTGAGAAAAATGGGTAAGTCTTTCTATCCCCGATCATTTTTCTCCAGAGATCTAAAACATATCACTTTTCTAAAATTCTAGTCACCTCCTTAGCTTCTTTCTTACTTATTCTGCGGTTTTATTTTTCTAGTTCTGAGAGAAGGAGGTAGAAGTCCCCCACTAGTGTAGTATCACTGTCTATTTCTTTCTGTAACTCACTTAACTTCTCCCCTAAGAATCTGGATGTTATACCACTTTGTGCATTTATGTTATTATTGATATTACTTCATAGTTTATGCTATCTTTTAGCAAGATGTAGTTTCCTCTTCCTTGTCTCTTTTAATTAGATTTATATTTTTGCTTTGTCTGAGATCAGGATTTCTACCTCTGCTTTTTTTTTTTAAATTTCAGCTGAAGCAGAATATATTCTGCTCCAGCCTTTTACCTTTACTCTGTGTGTGTATCTCTCTGTTTCAAATGTGTTTCTTGTAAACAACATATTGTAGGATTATGGTTTTTATTCCCCTCTGCCATTCTTTTTCATTTTATGGGAGAGTTCATTCCATTCACATGAACGGTCATGATTGCTAACCATCCTATTCCCCCCACTTTTTTATACTTATCTCTCTCCTTTCACCTTGTCCCTCTCCTCACCAAAGTTTTACTTCTGATCACCTCCCCCAATGTGCCCTCCCTTCAATCAGCCCCCCTTCCTTTTCTTTTCCCTTTCCCCTTCTACTACTGCTCAACCTTTGATCAGCCCTTCCCTTCATTTTCTTTCTCCTTTCCCCTCCTAGTACCCTATAGGATAGGACAGATTTCTCTACCTAACTGAGCATGTGTGTTATTCCTTCTTTGAGCCAAATCCAATGAGAGTAATGTTCAAAGAATACTCACCCCCTCCCTTCTTTCCCTCTATTGTAATAGTTATTTCATGCCTCTTCATGTTATATAATTTACCTCATTCTGCTTCCCTCTTTCCACTTCTCCCACTATAATCTTTTTTTCCCTGCTCATTAAATTTTTTTGTCATCACATAAAAGTCAAATTATACCCACACCCTTTGTCTAAGCACATACCTTCTAAATGCCCTAACAGTGACACAGTTCTTAAGAGTTACAAATATCATCTCCCCATGTACGGATATAAACAGTTTAACCTTATTGAATAACATGGTTTTCTTTCCTATTTGCCTTTTTATGCTTCTCTTGAGTCTTGTATTTGAAGATCAAATTTTCTGTTCATCTCTGGTCTTTTCATGAAGAAAGTTTCCAAGTCCCCTATTTTATTGAATATCCATCTCTTCCCCTGAAAGATTTTGCTAGGTAGTTGATTCTTCGTTATAATCCAAGCTCTTTTGCCTTCCAGAATATCATATTCCAAGCCTGCTGATCCTTGAATATAGAAGCTGCTAAGTCTTGTGTAATCCAGACTTTGACTCCTTGATATTTCAATTGTTTCTTTTTCACTGCTTGCAGTACTTTCTCCTTGACCTGATAGTTCTAGAATTTGGCTATAATATTCTTTGGAGTTTTCATTTTGGGATCTCTTTTCAGGGGGTGATCAGTGGATTCTTTCAATGACTATTTTACCCTCTGGTTCTAGGATCTCAGGACAATTTTCTTGGTAATTTCTTGAAAGATGCTGTCCAGGCTCTTTTTTTGATCCATGGCTTTCAGGTAATTCAACAATTCTTAAATTATCTGTCCTGGATCTATTTCACAGGTCAGTTATTTTTCCAATGAGGTATTTTATATTGTGATTTTGTTTGACTGATTCCTGATGTCTAATAAGAGTTAATAGCTTCCAATTGCCCAATTTTAATTTTTAAGGAATTATTTTCTTCAGTTAACTTTTGTACCTCCTTTTCCATTTGCTAATTCTACTTTTAAAGGAGTTGTTTTCTTCAGTGGATCAACCCCATCCCCTGCCCCCTGCAACCTAATACTATTTTTTAAGGAGTTGTTTTCTTCAGCCAATTTTTGTGCTTTCTCTTCCAAGCTGTTGATTCTTTTTTTTTCATAATTCTCTTACATAACTTTCATTTCTTTTCCCAATTTTTCTTCCACCTCTTTTACTTTATTTTTAAAATTCTTTTTGTGCTCTTCTAAGAGGACTTCTTGGGCTTGAGAGGTTCTGCATGTAAGCATTTTGACAGTGTTGTACTCTTCTGAGTTTGTGTTTTGATCTTCCCTGTTGCCATAGTAGCTTTCTATGGTCAGGCTCCTTTTTGTTATTTTGCTTATTTTTGAAAGTTGAACTCTGCTCCTGGGGACCAGGGACACTGTTCCATGTTTCTTGCACTGAGGGCCAGCGGCCTGGTCACTGGCTATCTGCCCCAGGGCCTCTGGGGCTGGTGGCTTGTCCGCTGTGTTAGGGTGGCACAGTCATGCTTGTTGTACCCTGGGTTCCAGTGCTGGCAGTTTGCCTGCTGTACTGGAGCTGGCAGTCTCACAGCTAGCTTGTGGTACCAGGACTAAAGGGCCTTGGTTGCTGATCTGTGATGTGGCTGATGTGGCTAGGAGCCTCCTGCGGGCTTGCCTGGACACTGTCTGTACTGAGCTGTACTCCCCTTTTATCCTGAAGTCCTTCCAAGTTATCTTGGGTTAGAAAACTATTTCACTCCATCTTTTCGTAGATTCTGTGGCTTCAGAATTCTTTGAGAGGTTTGATTAATGTTGTTTCCGAGAGAAACCGGGGAGAGCTCAGGTATCTTTCTAGCTTCTCTCTGCCACCGTGGCTTTGCCTTCCTTGCCTATTTTAATTTTAGACCATTATTATTTTTTTCTTTCTATCCCTAGAACTTACCATATTGACAGGCATATAATAGGCACTTAATATTTTAGGCTGAAATCTGTCAGTTGGCGTTCAGCAGTGCCTTCTGGGTTCAAGGAAATCACAAGATAAACACAGGTGAAGTTTACTGACACCATAAAGTGTTACACAAATGTTGGCTACTGTTGTTGCTGCTATTATTATTGACAGCAACAACAATGATGACAACTACAACAGATGCTTTTACAGTGTAGCACCTAAAATTAGATACAATGATTCAGATGAGGGCAGAGCAGACAAGGAAGAACGGCACCTCCTTTCTGGAAACTCTATTCATCATAGCTTAAGATCATATTAAGATGTAGTATAGCACAGCATTTGGAGACCTGGCCATGGAGTCAGGAAGAGCTGAGGTTAAGCCCTGGGTCTCTGACACATACTGGCTATGTCTTCCTGGGGTAATTCACTCAGTCTCTCAGCACCTTAGGCATTTCTTTAAGCCTATAAATTCCAAAGTATGTACTAATTGGTATTCGTAAAAAGAGTTTATTCATTAGGAATTATTTATACCAATGATATCACAGATCTTGTCCCTCCAAATTATCCATTTTGGCTGCCACACTGAATTACTAGTTTATTAAAAGCCTCTAGTTCTTGTTCAAATGAACTGCTTTCTAGACATGTTTCCTCCCTTCCTATCCTATATTTGTGCATTTGATTTTTTTACCCCCAAAAACAGGGATTATGAAATTTAATGTTATTAGTATCAGCTCACAGGCATCTTTTTTGGGGATTCCAATTTTATCATCGAATGTATTGGCATTCTCTCTCCCAGCCTCAAATCATGCCAGCTATGCTATACAATTTCAAATACAACCCAAATAATAATGGGAAACTATGATACTTTACTAAATAATTCATTCCAGGGTGACGTGCATCTATTAATCAATCAGCATATGCTGTATTTAGTCAGCCAGCCAAATCTGAACCAACTCAATGACACCATCATCTAAGTCCACAAAAAGTGCCAAGAGAAATACTGTTAAAAGCTTTCCTAAGATTTAAGCACAACACATCTATAGATTTTTCTCTGATCTTTTAGTTTCTTATTGTTGTTCAGTTGTTTAGCTGTGTTCAATTCTTTTGTGATCCCATATGGGGTTTTCTTGGCAAAGATACTGGAGTGGTTTGCCATTTTCTTCTCATTTTATAGATGAAGAAACTGAGGCAAACAGGGCTAAATGGCTTTCCTAGGGTCACACGGCTAGTGAGTATCTGAAGTCAGATTTGAACCCAGGTCTTTCTGACTCTAGGCCCAGCACTCTATCCACTGAGCCACCTAGCTGCTGTTACCAAAAATGGAAATGAAGTAAATCTGACATGACTTGTCTTTCTAAATTTGGCTTGAAGTAATCACCTTGATTTTCTAAACACTTCTGTGTCCCAGTTTTGACAACTGCTATTCACAGAGTATTTGATGAATATTGGTAGATTAAAGGAGAAAGAATATTCAAACTAAATGTCTCATATAGATATTATTATATTTTCAATATGTAATTTTACAGAATTTAGACTGTGAATCTCATCTAATCATTCAGGTACAAAAGCTCTCAAATATCCTTCATTACTAAACTACTAGTCAGAATTATATGTAAGCCTTCCAGGACAGAAAGAACTATGTAAGGAAAGGGATTATCTTTTGTGAAATATGTTGTAAACTAAAAACTGACTAAAATTATTCTGCTTTTAGGATATGGATACATTATAATTATATGTGATATATTTATTTATTTATTTTTATTCCTTTACCCTTTTGTATGAAACATGGGGACCTCTGGTTAGCTAGGTGATTACATAGGAATGTAGGTGGAATATATATATTTAAAAAGCTGGCTCATGTGGCAAATTGTCTAAGAGTAAGAGGAGGTTTTTAGACAAGCAGAATGATAAAGATCCAAGGCAGTCATGTAGGAAAATCCAGCTGTGAATGATCTTTCATGACACAAGGAAACTGTATGTTGCAGAATGATGTTCCAAGGCTTAAAAAATAAAATCAAGATATTAAACTGGCACCAGGAAACTTTGTACAAACATTAGAACACAAAGTTTAAGTACCTCCAAGGCTAGGATTGTGTAGTTTTTTTTTGTTTCTTTTCAGTCCATACTTGCGAATATATTGATGTTGGGAACTCTTGTAGAAGAAATTCTTTCTACTAATGTAGATCTGCAACTTCTCTGCAATTCTAGAGAGTTGTCCAGGGGTGCTGAGAAGTTAAGTGATTGGTCCAGTGGTTACGCAGCCAGTGTGTGCTAGAGGTGAGGTACAAACCTAGATCTTCCTGTCTTTGAGGCCAGCTTCCAATCGTCTCTAATTATCTTACACTATTATTTCTTAGTTTGTATATGCTCATTTTCTTTTCCTTCGACATTGTGAACACATCCTATTAAAATTAATCTCATTAATATTTAGTCATCGCAGAAAGGAATTTCATCATGTCTCTAACTGAACCTTAAAAGTATCAAAAACAATCCTTCCTGAGCCCTTTGTCCACCCAACCAAGATCAGCATTTATCTTCATTATTGTGGCAAGCAAATCACCCTGAGAATCAATAAGTTATTTAGCACCAACTATGTGCCAGGTACTGTGAAGTACCAATGTGGTCTAGTCCCAGCCTTCAAAAAGCTTATCTTCTGCTGAGACTTGGGGTGAGCAGGATATAGCTTCTTCCATGTTACTACAGATCTTGTATGTCTATCATTCAGGAATCTAACACATGAGCTCTATACAAAATAAAAATAAAGCTTTTTTGGGGGGAGGGCAGGGAGAAGATAACAACTGGAGGGAATCAGGAAAGGTCCACTGAAGGAGATGACACTTAGGACTAAGTCTTAAAGAGAGTCAGTGGTGGGAAGGGAGAGCATTCCAGGAATGGGGGACAGCTTTTGCAAAAGCATGGAGGCAAGATTATGAGATGTCATGCATGAGAAACAAGGACTGTCAAATAAATAGCAGAATGCATGATGGGGAGTAATGTGCAATCAAACTGGAAAGATAGGGTGAAGAGATCATGAAGGATTTTAATCACTTAATCTTTTTGTCTTTCGAATTCTTCATCTGCAAAATGGGGATAATAGTACATAGGACCTACCTCAAAGACTTTGTTTGAAGGTCAAATACCATAATATATGTAGAGCACTTTGCAATCCTTTAAATACTATGTAAAAGTTATTGTTATTATTATTGTTATTCTTAATACTTAGATAATAAAATCCCTCCTTTCTAAATCACTAATTTTCAATTTTTTTTAGGCATGACATACATACTTTTCAGAAAAGGCCATTACAAAATTCAAAGCATTGTCTCTGATGTTACTAAAGTTAGGGAACCATTTCACAACTTTTTGAATGTTACTTGCTATAGGCAAAAAATGTTATAGTTTAAGAGTAGGCTAAGAGTGGTAGACTATAACTAAAAATACTGATGTATAAGAACATTTTATTTAAGATAAAAGTGTTTTCGTTTCATTCAAGAACTTTCTATAGCATAATGCTCTAAGGTATGATTGCAAAAAAGCAAAATCATTGAAGAATGGCTTTTAATGGAACATTTTACTTGGAATTCATCTTTAGGGAAGAAACCTAATGTATCAGTTCATACCAAACACTGGAATATCTAACATAAGAAATATGTACTTCAAAGAAAATACAGTGTAAACCTCTTACGTGAATGAATCTTTATGTATTATTATTCACAATCATTATAAATCCTTGTCCTGGGAGCATTTTTAAACTTGAAATAAGACTCAAATTTTCTTGCTTCAAAATCACGATTCCAGGCTTTATGAACTTTGCTCCCTCCTCTGTACTGTGGCCTTTGAAACCTTCTAACAATTCAAATCAGGAAGGAGGTAAGCCAAGAAGACCATGACTTCCTTACCCTGAGCACAAAAAGCTGCTTTACTTGTTGAAATGTAGGAGTTATAATTGTAATTGCTTTGCCCTTCCGAAAACTTCTCTCCCAAATCATTTGAACTGTTCAGCAGGTGGTGTAGGAGGATCAACTCAAGTCTACAAGAGTTGGTCAATAATATGATATAAGCAACCAAAGGAGACTTTAAATATGTAACAGGAAACATAGCTTTAATGTTTTTCTTTTTAAATTGATTTAGTCTGGGTCAGACCGTTTGTGTGTTTATATAAGAAACAGCTCATGTTGAACCATTTACTACTCATTGCTGAATAGGCATAACTTAGGAATTCACTGTAAAGAAGTAAAATCAATTCATTTATGTAGCTCAATTGAGATCTACAAAATTTTAAACAAGCCAGAAAACAAGACTTAAAAAAAAAATAACAGCTATCAATGTCTATTAATCCCACTCTCTTATCTTTAATCTCTCCGTAACTATTGTCTCCTTCCCTGTTTCCTTCAAACAGGGAATGTTTGCCTCCTCTATCCTTAAAAAACAAACAAAAAAAAACTCCTAACTTCATCCAACCATCTCTTCTGGCTATCACCCTGTATCTTTTTTCCTCTCCTTTCAGTTAAATCCCTTGATAAAATAGTCTACAATTGTTATCTCAACTTCTCCTTTTACTTTCTTTTAAACCTTCAGTAATTTAGGTTTTGACCTCATCATTTAACAGAATATTCATTCTCCAAAGTTACCAATGATCTCTTGTTAAATTGAATGGCCTTTTCTTAATCCTGATGCTCCTTAGCTTCTCTACAACATTTGACAATGTTGATCATTTTTCCTTCAGAACACGCTCTTCTTTCTAAGTTTTCATAATACTTCTACTATCTGCCCAACCACTCCACAGGTTACTTTGATGGTCTTCATCAATGTTATGCCTTCTAACTGTGGATGTTCCCGAGGTTCTCTCCTTATCCCATTTTCCTTTCACTCAACACCATGGGCATCTCAAATCTCTAAATGCTGAAAACAGAACTCATTCTCTTTCTTCCCAAACTCCTCCCCCTCTGAAATATTCTTTCAGTGGCCAGGCTTTTCATAAACTTAATGCTACTTTTAACTCCTCATTCACTCACTCCACATGTCCAATCTTTTGCCCAAGTCTTGTTGTTTAAACCTTGTCAATATATCTTGTATCTCTTTCTCCCTATTCATATAGCAAGAAATTTAATTCAGACCTTCATCACCTCTCACCTGGTCTACTGTAATAGCTTCTTAATTGGTCTCTCCGCCTCAAGTCTTTCCCCTCCCCAATACATCTGCCATTCAGCCACTAAGATAATTCCTAAAGTGAAGATATGACCATGTTACCACTCTACTCAAACATCTTTAGTGAGATCTAATTATTTCCAGGGTCAAGTATAAAGTGCTCTTTAAAACTTGAAATCAACTGGCATTTTCCTATCTGTCTGGACTTCTCACACCTTTCTCTCTTCCACATACTCTATGGTCCTGCTATGGGGGCTACTTGCAGATGCTGGAACTTAACACTCCATCCCTCTGTACAGGGCGTCCCTGGTTTCTAGAATGCTCTGTCCCCTGCCTTTCTTCAAGACTGATTTCAAGTCCCTCTTCCTGTAGGAGGCCCTTTCTAGTTATACCTTTATCTACTCTGTGTCTATCTTGAATATATAGTTATTTACATGTTGTCTATCTCATTAAAATGTGAGCTTCTTGACAGCAGAGACTGTCTTTGCTTTTCTTTCTGTCCTTAGTGCTTAGCACAAGGCCTGGTACATAGAGAACACTGAATAAATGCTTAACCAAGTAAGTGAAATTGATTAAATGTGTCTAACACATAATAAAGTCAGACATCAGCAATCTTTCACCTCACTACCAGGGAGATGACAGAGAAAAGCAAAGATGAATAGAGAAGTGCTGCCTGTGGTAGCCTCTGTGAACTAATCTCTTGTAGAATATTACCCAGTTGTAATTTGGCTGCCTGGATGGTTAGAGAAGACCAGCAAGCCCACGGTAGAGAGAGTCTGAGGAAAAGAGGAGATAGTTCTTAAGATGACAAGGATGGAGTAAGAACAGCTATGCATTTTCCATTCTTCTTGTACACTGGTTGCTGCTGCCAGATGGAATTTTTGTTGTAGGTCACAGCAAACAGTACATGGTTCTAGAACAAATGTTCTTGTTTCCCAACTTTATTATACCATATTTTGGAAGGATGTTCATAATGTATAGAATGATAAGCAAAAGACTGAATTTGTTAGTAGATGTCTGAGGTTCTGGTCTCAGTTCTAACACTAAGGAGCTACCTGACTGTGGCCAAGAAGCTTTTACATCTATGGTCTTTGGCAGTGCCAAAGGTGGCAAACTTTTAAGGAAGAAGAATTTTTTTGGTAATAGTCAAAATATAACATTGAGGAATAATTTATTTATACAATATCTTACACTGTCTTATCATAGTGGTTATCTGGATTCTGGCCAGTTATTCCAAGCTCTGGGAGGTCTGGCTAAAAAGGCTTTGAGTTGAGCCTCATAATAAAAAATGTCAGTTACTCGAGGACTAATTTTACTAAGGGTCAATCACTAGGTTAGCTGGAGGGTGATTTCTTTTTTGGTTATATCAACTTTCCAAGAAATTTTATTAAATTATTACATTATGGATGAGCTGTAATCTTCATAAATGGAGAGAATACCCACAATGATGAAATCCCAGGTAATTAAAGTAGTGAAACATTTTACACACACACACACATACACACACACACACACACACACACACACACACACACACACACACCTCTATGTCTCGAATCTAACATCTGCTTCTGTCCTGGCACCTCTTTCCTTTTCACTCTGTGTATGCTCTGACATTCCAAAATTAACAGGTCCAAAACAGAACATATATACAAAACATACACACACACACACACACACACACACACACACACAGGTGTAAATTAGGAGGCAGTGGGCAGTGTGTGGTGTTGTTGAAAGAACACTGTTGACAGAATCAGTGGCCCCAGGGTCCCATTCTGGCTCTGCCACTCACTCCCTATATGACTCTGGGCAAGCCATTTCACTTTTCTAGATCTCAGTTCCTTCCTCAGTAAAATAAGGTGGTTGACTTAAATGACTTCTAAATTACCTTCTAGCTCTCAGTCTATGATTTCTACTTTTCCAAACTTAAGCCAGAGATTTTTCAGTGAGTTCATCAGTTTTTAACTCTGACCTTCAATTTCTTCATATAAAAAATGGGGTCAATAATACTTGTACTGTCTATCTCACAGGAATGTTGTGAGGAAAAGTTTTTGCAAACATTAAAACATCATATAAATGTAAGCAATTATCATTTGTAGTCTAAATTTTAATTATTTCATTTATACTATTTAATATAAACCAGAATGCTAAATATTTTTGCTGTTCCAGATGATATTTGGTATAAAGCTGCAATAGCCTTTCCCCACTTGTATATTAACATATTAAATGTATCAGATTAGCTAATTATTACCTTGAAACGCAGAGAGAACTTGGTCATAAAGAACTGAAATATAGGACAAAAGGAAGAGAAGAGAGAGAGGTAAGTAAGAGTAAAAGAGAGGCAGTAACAGTAAAACCAAGGAAACAAGGAGGTAAAGACCCAATGGAAGTATTGGCTAGTGAGATGCTATGCTTTGCATAGCTGGAGAAATGAATAAAATATACTAAGAAAGGGATGAGAGTTTATAGTAATATACTGCATATTAATGAAAGGAATTAAAACTTAAGTATAAATGCATTAAGTTATTGTAGCTAAAAGAAAAACTACCTGTATAAGTGGAAAGGCTAGTTTTAGTTTAGTTTGACTGAAAAACAAACAAACAAACAAAAAACCTTGTACCTACTACATGAAGAAAATGTGTTGTGCACTAGATCTCAATGTTTCTTTCAGTGATAATAGTTTATGATTTTATTTTCTTCTTTTTTTCACTGGGTAGGAATGACATTCTAATTTAACTACATTAGCCTAACAAGAGACTTATAAGATAAAAATAAGCAAACCTAAAAAACTGTCAGTGGTTATATTTTATGGTTAACATGCTGTCTTTTGTACACAAAGATGATATTATTGACCTGCCATTAATAGGACATGTACTTTGAATTAATTTTCTAGTAGTGCTGACAGATATGCTTGGATTTACCTCTACTTGTTTGCTTATTCCCTTTTGTGATCAGTGTCAGACATCTGCAAGACAGCTGGCTTGGGATAAGGGTCTGGGGTCAAGGGTGTACTAAATGGCCAAAGAGGATGGAAAAGTTAACCAACCCATTTCAGTATTGAACCTATGACCTTGGCCTCATTAGTATTGTGCTGTGTAATCCAAAAGAGGATTGATGATGCAGAGAAGTCAGTTTAAATAAACAAAATCTTTAACAAATTTATGAAATTTAAACAGAATACTTTAAATGGTTTCTCTACGCTTTTTAGTCTAAACGACAAATTTAATGTAAAAAACTTTCTTTAAACTTTGCTGCCCCAGAGAGTCAGAGGAAACAGGTGTTTTTAAGATCAAAAGGCCAAAATATAGTATGTCCAATTATTAATTTCTTTTCCAAGGATGTAATTTCATACCTTCTAGAATCTGAAATCTATGTGAAATCTGGCTAATAGTTTCACACTATCAAAGCCAAACAAAATTTTATGATGAAGAATTCAAAGCATACATATTTATTTTCCCCCAAATACAACTATATTATGAACATAAATATATCTACATTACATTTAAATCTTATATTCGCATAAATCAAACATAAAATAATAGTACGACTAATTTCTCCTTGATATATCTTAGGAAAACTGTAGAATATTCAAGGTATTCCTTTAAATTGAGGAATATATAAATTTGAGGTTTTTATATTTGGGAATGGATTGTAAATTGTGACTAGATCAAAACTATGTTTTCTTTGTGCCCACATGGCTTTTCTATCTTCTAACTCTAGATATTCTCTACTCTACTGCTACCTCTGCTTCCACTCTACTCAACTTTCGTCACCCAACCCGACCATATTTTCTGTACTAATGTGACTAAGCTGTCTCTCTAAAATTTAATGTTGGCTTTTTATATTTACTTCTTTAACCTTCTGGTGAGGTTACTAGGTACTAGGTACTAGGAGGAACAAAGAAGTTGTTCAGAATGACAATTTTATAGGGCAACAATTTGGGCTAATTCAATATTTAAAAAATGCTTGGATTTTCCTAACACAATCTGTCTTATCCCCAACAACAGTCCTCCTCTGAAACCTCCCTGTGGCAGGAGATGACTCCATGATGAAAGCTGCACCAGCAGAGCGTACTTCTATTAGGTACTAACCAGGTCAAAGGTTTCAAGTGTGGACCCAGCAAGAAACAGAATCTGCTGTTCAAAAATTATTACTGTTCATTGTGGTTGTTTTTGTTGTTATTGTTTGGCCAAAGCCATGCATGAAACAGATAAAAATAGAGAAGCAGATCCAAATACTGTCTTACCTCCTACTGCTTCTGGAGTGACAGTGGCATCATAGTGGTCTCAGGCTTCTAAGAATCACACAATTTTTAGATTATCCACTCACAATTTAGTTGTTGACCTCAATGTCCAACAACTTGTGAATTGTTCTACTACTAGAAAAACTGAGTCATATTTATATTGACATTATCATGATAAGTGAAAACAGAAGATATAAATATAAATTGCAACTAAATGGAAGGAAAGTTCACACAAGTTCTCTACCTTAGTTCTGACTTAGGCTTTCTTGTGACTTAAACAGGGCATCAAAGACTCTTGATTCAATCAGAGACCCTTGATTGAAACAAAGGCAAGAATCAATCAAAGGCACTTGGTCTGAAAAAAATTGTCTAGGGGTTTTAGTAAACTGTAAGTCACATGAGTTTGAGTCACATGGTTGTGATGCCCTCTGACCCTGAAGAAGTGCATATATACTCAGGGGTTAGCATTTTGCTTGGGGGGCTCACTCATTGGAAGAGTGTTTGTGTGATTCTGCCAGATGAGACTCTGAGTAGCTGTTAAGGAGCCCCCTGGCTTTGAAAACCCAGATGTTGATGCTTCTCTCTCTGGTAACTATATATGTGTTGCTATGGACAAACAGTTAGAAGCTCTATCTGCAGATTTGTGTTGTTTGGTCTGTTTATATAATTTTTGCTTTTAATTTGTTTGTGTTTTCTCTGAAGTTCAAGGTGCTGACTTTTTTCCCTGAACTAAATGAATGATATATGTATGTTTAATTAAAGTGAGATTATAAACCCTTTAAAGTTTCTTTCCTTAGAATAGCAGATCAAAGAACCAGTGCTAGCAGCCCTCCTGTGTGCTAGTGTTGTTGGTCTTATACCTCCACAGCAGCTGCTAGTAGCATTGTTGATACAGAGGAACACATCTGACTTTTGTAAAAAGAGGGAGGGAGAGGGAGGGAGAGAGAGCGCTCTTGATAAATGGCCTCATTTTTCTTTTTGAGTGAAATACAAGATACAGCTCTGAGCTGAGAGGGTGGTGATAGGGGAACCATGGGAAGCTTGAGAGAATAAAATATTCTGAGTTTTTATTTGTAGGAATGTCTTTATATGTAAGAAAAAGGGAAGTGTGCCTCAAGTGTATGTGTGTGTGTGTGTGTGTGTGTGTGTGTATGTATGTGTAAATACATTGTGGAGACTGTTCTTACTATACTACCTTAGTAAAAGCCTTTGCTTTAAGCTAACTATATTGGAAAGTAAATTCATCAGTGGGACTCTTGTGCAATAAAGTTTTAGGATATGGATCCATAGAATGCATGGTAGAGGACCTTCAGGGTACCTCAGTCCTGAATGTGAATACAAGTTGGGGAGGGTGAGCTAGATCACTGAGCAGGGTGGTACTCTTAAGGCAATAACCAATTGGAAGTTCTAATGCTATATATGAAATCTATGGTAAGGTGGAAGCTTTAGAATTTAAAAAGATTCAAAACTATATGATTAGGGCTCACATCTCTTCTAGTAGTGAAGGACAATAAAACATTAACAAATAGCTCCTCACATGCTTCCCATCAAGAGACACTGACACTAGTAGTGTCAGGTAAAAAGGGAAGCTCTAGAGGAGAGAAAAATCAAAGATACAACACTACTACAGAGTTGGAACTTATCCCTATGAACTACGCGGTCAATCAGAAAGGTCACCTTGGGAAACATTCTTGGTCTGGACCTGAAATTTCATCAGTGTAGGGAACTCCTCAGTGAGGTAGCTGCAAATCAGGGAAACATTAAAGGCAAAAATAACTATTAACAATGAGGCTGTGTCATATTCAGAGGAACTTGATACTTTGGGATATCTTGAGGAAATCTTAAAATTCACAGGGAGAAATGCTAGACTGTGCCTTTGCAAAGGGAACCATGTGGTCAGAAGGGGGGAGTTTTTTTTTTCTTTTTTTGTGGGGCTTATTACTCCTGCACATTTGCTCTGGTAGCATGATGGAGAACTGAGAACCATTTAGTCTGGTCCCCAATTCTCATCCAAAAAGTTAAATCCTTTAACCAACACACTCCATGAATGCCAGACATATAATAGCCATACACTCCAGTGCTTAATCAACACTATGCATTAACTTTCACAGAGATATACAACTGGTTATATGTTTGTTTTCAATACTCTGATCAATTTTTTGTTCTTGTCTGCTGCCACTTAGAGGGTGTTATCTCTTAAAGGCTACATAGATGCCATCTCCATGAAGGGAAATGCTGACTGTGGCAATGAGAACAATCCAAATGGAATTAATTTAGGGGAAGCTAGATATCAGGGCCAGATTCACACAGCCTCTCACAAAAACAGGCATGAAGAGAATTAATAATATAGCCATTCCTGTGATTTGTTTGCAGAATTTAGAACCTCTCAAAACTTTGGTTCTACTGGTATTGAACCCTTGATCGGGATACCACCTTCTAAATATAACCTCATAATAAGATCTTATATCTCCAACTTTTATAACCCAGATTTTTAATGACTATGATGCCACTTCTGGGCCTTCTCGCTTGATGTCTGTCCTCAGTGCACACCCTCTCCCCACCCCATTTCTTTGTATTTTCATTTCTTGTATTCTATATACAGTCACGCACAATGTGAGCTCCATGAAGACAAAGGATTGTTTCATTTTTTTCCTTACATATCCAGTACCTAGCATAATGAGGATTGTCCCCAGCTATGGATGTGCCTGGGATAAACAATACACTTTAAAGTACAATAAGGGTATTTTCTTTGATTATGGCTGATTTTTTTAATGAGAAAAAAGTACACATCCTTTCAAATTGTACGGCATTTTGGGGCAATATACCTTGTATTCTCCACAAAGTCCTACTCTGATGCCTTATGGTAACATGCAGGGGATTCTGGTATCTTGAAGGTTATGAAAGAGGAGGACAAGCACCAACTGGATTTAATGACTGAGATAACTTTGAGGATGGCCCTGGTGATCAAGTGAGTGTATTTTAGTATGAATTTAGCTAATTAAGGAGAGAGGCACATTACTAGAAGGATGGTAACCTGGTTACAATCGTTAAGTTTTCTTTTCTTTTCTGCCATGGCAATGTATCAGTGAAAAACAACACCCCCCCCAAAAAAATAGTCTTCAGTCTTGAGTTAATGTAGTCATGGTGAAAGAGTAGAGGGGAAAAGCGCAGAGGGTATAATAATCAGACAGCTTTTAAAATGTCAATAGCCTTCAGTTTGACACTCAGAGATAATAAGAAATAATATTTCGTGGGCCATTTAGTCATTATACATTGCTGTACTAATGATACCCATTTGCAAACAGACCACTATGAAAAATTACAGTTTATTACATCTGATTTTGAGGATGAAGTAGAAGAGAAAGTCTATGAAGAATTCCTAAGACCCTCCAAATGAAATCAACATATGCTATGATACTTGGAGACATCAATGCAAAGGTAGGAAAAGGTAAGGATGAGGAGAAATATGTAAGAAAGTATGGTTTAGGAAAAAGAAAGGCGAGGCCAAAGACTTGTAGATTGTATAGAAAACTTTCACTTGAACTATTTAAACAAGTTATTAAAAATTAAAAATAAGGAATGAACAATAAAAATTACTCCAATAGTGTCTATAAGTTCATTCAGAAGTTCCACACATGTAAATTAGTTTCCTCAAGAAGGTGAAAAATAAGTCCAGAAAATATTCTGGTTGGTGAACATCTGACTTACTTGCCAAAAGGAAATATCTTTTAAAGGGAACATCAAGCTAGAATAGGAACGTGTCTGAAAAATATTACAAAGAAGCAAGATGCTTGGTTGTGAGCATCAGCAGCACAGTCTTAGAAAACAGAGAGAAGCAGTAGAAGGTATTACCTGTCTAAAGAAAGTGTGGGAAGATATTTGACTAAGCAAAATTATCCCAAAGGATCTCAAAGGTGAAAATGGGAAGACTTGAAATAGAATAAAGATGAGAAACTTTCAAAACTCATTTCAACAAAATATTTTCTCCATCAAGGATAGAGGAACTTTAACTGTAATATCAGTCCCTGAAGTGCTTAGAGAGCAGAAATGGTTCCACGGAGAACAATGTGGGAAAAGCAGATGGAATGGACTATAAAGAGGAACTCTGTGCTAGAAGGAATACAATTATGAGGGCACCAAGGGACTGATTTACAAGGTATCTGAAGGAAAGGAAGATAACAAATGTATGGAAAAGAATAACTGTTTGAGAGTCGGAAGAGAGTTTGGCAACCATTTAGTCCAAATCAAAGGAACTCTCGTATTAACATCCTCAACAAGAGGTCATCCAGTCTCTGCTTGAAGGCTTCCAAGAGGGGGAAACTCATGCAGACAACCTATTCCATTTTACAGCCTTATTAATACCAATAAAAATAACTGAGAACAGAAGTGATCACTCACCTATATGCCTACTGTATCATGTATACAGAATCTTCATAAAAAATTATCTATACAGTATATGATATTGGACACGTCCTCAATGACGGCACCAACAGGGAATAAGCTGGATTTAGCAAGCAACATTCAATAGTGGACTACATCTTAACTATGCCAAAATTTTCTAAAAGACCTAGTAGAAACCGTAAGACTCCATTATACTTATAATCTGTTGACTGCAAAAAAGTACTTGATTCTATACAACGAAATGTAACCTTATAGGCTCTATTGTGGCAAGGTGTCTCCTATCCATGCATCAATTATATTTAGGATTCTTTGGAAGATGTAACAGAAATAACTATTTGATGGTGCTCTCATAGCAAAACATCATGTAATACCTAAAATTGGAAGAGATCTAGTGCCAGGTTTAGGTTGAAGAGGGGTTCTTTGAGGATGGGACCATCCTCCACATGCTCCTCATTGACACTGTGCTGAACGTACTAAGCCCCAAAGACACTGCAAAACCTTTAGAAGAGAGCTGTAGTCATTCAAAAGAGTTTGGCCTCTCCATCCACACAGGAAAGACCAAGTTGATAAAGAATGTCTGTTATCCAGATTTCAACATGCATTTAGATCGATACCCTATAGAGCTTGTCCAACATTAAGTATACACAGGATAGACAGTACAGATAGATAATGAGCTGTTCTTTTGCCTCAAGGAATATCATATACTAAGCCCTCTGCTTCTTTAATGGGGTAGTTGCCAAATCTTATGTGATAATGACTGTGGCTCTATGGTATTTGAACAGTTTTTTTTTTTTTGTGGCTGCTTGAAGTATTTTATCTTTGACCAGGAAACTCTGGAATTTGGCTGTAATATTTCCTAGAGTTTTCATTTTGGGATCTCCTTCAGGTGGCGATTGATACATTCTTTCAATTTCTATTTTTTCCTCTGGTTCTAGGATATTGGGGCAGTTTTTCTTGATAATTTCTTAAAATAAGATGTCTAGGCTCTATCTTTGATCATGGCTTTCAGGTAACCCAATAATTGCAATTGATATTACTCCTCAGGGCCCTTCCTCCCTTGGCACTGGAAGTGATACTGTCCCTCAAGGATTCCACTTACTCTTGATGCTCCTCTCTGCCCTTGAATTATGTAGGTATAGGCAATGGAGTTGCCCAACAGCATCTGGTTCTACATACATTGCTAGCACATGGGTACTCTGTAATCTCTTTCTGACCAACTGCCAGGTCCCCTTATTGTTTCTAGCTTGAGAGCTCCTAAGCTTGCTGGGCTTCTGTCACCACCACTTAGTCTCGTGACTGGTATTTCATCTACGTGGGGTTTGGGCCAGCCTCCTCCCCCATGTCACAGATCTCTTTTTCCAACCTCCGAGGTTGTCTTAGGCTAAAAGAATATCTTACTCTGATCTGTTGGCTCTTCCATGCCAGAATTCAATTTGAGGCATTACATGTATGCAGGTACTGCCTTTGTTGCCTCTGTATTCCCAGTGCCTGCTTAGCTCAGTGCCTTGCACAGCGAAGTCACTTAATTGATGTTGAATTGAACCAAACAGAATATACAGAAACAGAGTTGGAGTTAGAAGGATCTAGATTCAAATTTCTCTCTGACAAGTAACAGCTACATTAGGCTTCATAAGTCACTATATCTCTCTGTACCTTAAAAACAACTGTGATTTGCACTGGTTGAAGGAATTCCCATATCTCAAACACTTCATGCTATCAAAATCAGATAGTTTGCATAGTCACATCTGCTTTATATGTGTTTTATAAGGTCATATAGTCAACTATGCATATTTCTTATAAGTTTTTGTTTGTTTTCCCAATGAGAAAGGTAGAAAGGTTAAAAAATAGATTATGATTTAATTTTAAAAATAAATAAATTTTAAAAGTAATTAAGACATAGATAAAAGGTTATATTGTCTTTCCCTTCCTTCTAACAGAAATAATTTTTTTCTTATTTTCTTAACATTAATGATAAACAAATTAGACTATATTAACATACATATACACACAATACAACTACATATGTGTGTGTTTGTTGTTGTTGTTGCTGTAAATTGCCAAGTAATCATGCTCAATAATTTATTGCCTATGTAGGATAAGAAGAATTTTCAGAAATTATGTTTGATATATAATGTATTACAGGTGTGTTTCCATAAAATCCACAAGGATTTACAGATCATGCAAGAATTTGGCACGACTGTTGGCTTCACATAACTAGGAGAGAATTTAGAATGGTCTTATTTTGTGGTGAAATTTATAGGAATTCCCACACAGGTGACCTTGAAAGAAGACTAACTCTAAATCAGAATAAAATACTTTAAAGTTTTTTACACATATAAATAAAATGAGACTAGATTTATGTGTCCTTAATAAAGATCGTTAGACCTCCTACCTACCTCTACTGTCTATATTGACTCTTCCACAGATCCTTGGCATTATTCCTACTTTGAGATTTTCTTGTTAAATGTGCTATGGCTACAAGTCAACTTTAGATATGAATCATACAGACTTGAATCCAACTCTGCAGAAATTCTTCCTCTTTCAGATTTATTACCTTTTATCACTTTAATACAACTCTGATTTTATTACTTCTACAGATTCAACACAAAATATAGTACATTTAATTCTTATTGGTCACTAGTCAACCAATTAACTAACAAGTCTAATTCAGATTTTCTCTTTTGAAACACGTAGTCCAGGGAACTCTCTGGCTTGTTTATTTTAGTCCTTCTAAATTCAATTGGCTGATGGCTCTATAGTTATGCCCCTTGCTACAAGAGGCCTTAACTGCTTTTCTTAAAGCTTATATCTGACCATATCACCCTTCTCCTTAATACTATATAGTGGTTCCCTGTTACCTCCAGAATCAAATGTAAATGGGTGCTACTTACAGTGCGGCCCTTTCCTGACTTTCCAGGCTTACACTTTGTGCTCATCACACTCTTCCTCCTTGATCTCACTACTCTGGCGTACTTGGTGCTCCTCACAGAAGACATTCCCTTTTCCAAAGCTGTGCACTGAGGCTGAGCCTTGGCATCATCCAGGACATCTAAGAGGCTCAAGTGAGGAGGGATAGAATGTGGGAATTGGGGATGCTGGTACAAACATATGGAGAGAGAAGACTAAGATTATCCTTTGAAGAAATGGCAGGCAGGCCCTCAAGATAACCAACAAAATGTTAGTAAGTCAACTCTAAACTATGACTAATTAATAAAGTAGAATAATAGCATCTGAGTGTTGAAAGGGATCTGAAAGGTCATAAAGAAACGCCCCTTTAACAATATCTCTCCTTGGTTATTTGAGATGGAAAAGGCTATATTACCTTACCAAACAGCTCAATATATTTTTTTTAATAGATTGGGATGTCCTCCCTTATACTGAAATGAAATCAGCCTCCCTGAGACTTCTACCTACTAGTTATATTTTCCCTCTAGAATATTACTTCTCTATTTCTCTCTAGAAAATGACTAGTCATCAAGGCTCCCAAACTAGGAGTCAACCTTGACTCTTCATTCTCACTCATCCTCATATTCACTCAGTCATTTTAGTTCAACCACTTCAGTACCTCTTGTATTTGTTTTTTTTTTCTCTCTTCTCACACAAGCACTACCTACTAAGACCCTCATCACATTTCATCTAGATTAATGCTATAGTTCCCAAGTGATCTAGAAAGCTTCTTGAGGAGAGGGACTATCTAACTTTTATATTTCTTTTTCATCAAAGATGTCATTAATATTTATGTACATGATTCTCATATTTTGTAGAGACGAGAAAGTAGACACATGGTTCAGTAGTTACTCGTTTCCTTTTGAATACCTTTTTTTTTTCTTTGTATTTTATTGTAAATTCCTTCCATCCCCAATCTTCTCCTTTCAGATATCTTGGCAGTCAACCCCTCAGTACCCTGAAAACTGTTCCCCCTTGGACTTTCGCTGCACATACTTGGTCTGTTTTAGTTTTTCTTCCCATATTTGTTTTCTTTAGTGCCCTTTCTCCTTCCTCATGTATCATATACACCAACTATAGATGGCACCAATTTATTCCCTAGGGGCCTTCCATTCATGTCCTGACCTAAGCCAATTCTATGCAGTTTGCAGGATCTAGTGCAACCACAACCCTCATGGAACTATGGCCATGAGCCAAGTGCCAAGTTCAGAACCGGATATAAAACAGATGTCCATTGGTACCTCCTCTATAATCCAGTCTTGGACAGTGAATTACAGAGAAGCCTGGAGGGAGCATGACATCTGAAAGAGCATATGATATTTAATATAACAAAGTCATGGAAATGCAAGCTGAATTTGCTTAGTTCTCAGAACAAATCCTAGATAGCAAACTCTAATTTGCATAATTAGGGCATGATAAAGGCATGAGATGTAAAACAAAGTGATATTTAAAGGAAAGATTTCAAGAGATCTGGCATAGATGACTGGACATCAGTTATTTTGTGTGCTAATTCTTATTATATAATGAAGAGCTACCTACTTACTATGAGTGTCATGCTTTTATTGCCCATTGCCTGTTAGATATTTTCCAATGTGATACTGCACTGTTACCTATTTTTCCTTTTCCTCCTTTCCCAAAAGCCTCCTTAAATGTGCCCTACCTTCTAACCTACTTTTGTCAATGGTTCAGGGCTTGATTGGGCAGCAAGGGCCAGCCAGAAATACATTCCTTCAAACATTATGGAGGGTGCCACGAGAGACTATCAATAAGCATTTTTATTCAGTTCTAGTTGCCTCTAACTGTATCTTGGTCCCATTAATCCATCTTGTTCTTTTCCTAATATCTAATTTGCAACTATAACTTCCTTTTCTTAGCTCTTTATTTTTGGCCTTGTTTATTCAGATCTCTTTTCCTTCTTAATGAATGACTTTTCAGGTACTCTGAAAAGCTAGATTCCATCTAATTTTGTTGTATACAACTTAGAAGTCAGTAAACCAGTAACTCTCTAACTCTAGAACACAGTTCCAGGTGAAAGAGCTTGTAGTGATTAGGACTTTGATACAAAATACAAATTTAACACAAATATACGTTGTTTCCTTCTCAATTTGATGAAACATAAAAATAAAATAGTATCTGATCTCAAGAAGCTTATGTTCTATGGAGGGGGGAGCAGCACAAAATGTTTACAAATAAATAAATACAAAGTAATTTCAGGAGGGTGAGAATGCTAACAACTGAGAGGATCAGACAGAGCTTCATGGAGGAGACATTCCCCAAACACCATCTTCTGTAATACAGGATGCCAAGTTATATGAAGTGGGCAGTTTGAGGGAAGACTGTGAAGACTTGAATGGAAGTCTAGGAGGTCTGCACTTTAGTGAACAGACAGTGGAGAACCACTGAAGGACTTTGAGCAAAATCAAGATTTCTTTGTCTCAACCTTCTCTAACCCTTTCTTCAAATCACTGCAAACTTAATCTTAGAACTGTGAAATCATCGAGTATTAGAATTAGAACCGGATTTTAAGGAAAGGCAGTCCAGCCCCTTCAACTTAAAGAGTAAATATTGAGGTAGATAGGTCAAATGCCGTGTCCAAGGTCATATAGCTTTTAGTTGCAGATTTGAGACTCAAATCTGAGCTTCCTGCTGCTTAGTTCAGTCTCCTTTTCACTACATTGTACATTTCTCCAGCCTAATTAGACATGTCCCTATATCTTTGTATATATCCTATGCTCTCTTGCCTGTTTACCTTTGCTCTGGAATGTCCTTGACCTCCTCCTCACTGTTTCTATCTACTGCAATCCTATCCATCCCTCAAAACAGAGCTCAAATGATTTCTCCAAGAAGTCTCCCTAATCTCTCCACTCTTCACTTCAGAAATTATGCTCCTTTACTTTTACTTTAAGTAACAATTTCTTGCATCTGCTATGCTTTTATCTTGATTCATATTTATGTCCTATCTTTCCTGCTAGATTGTAAATCCAACTAGGGCAACAACTATGTCTTAACCTTCTTCATTATCTGGCACCATTCTGTGCATATATTAGGAGTTTAAATTCTGTTGTATTTATTGGAATATTCAGAAATCGTTAGGAAAACTGATCTGACTACAGTACATAGCATGAACTGCAAAAAAAGGTCCCAAGCACCAGAAATTTGTAAGTCAAATGTCTTGTATAAATAAGTCTAGCTAAAGGAATTTTATTATGACTTGATTGGTTTATACTATGTCCCAACTGACAGGATCGTTGTAAGGAAGGTGTTTTGTGATGCTTAAAGTGACATATAAATGTAAGTTTTTATTACCATTATCATTATCATCATTGCACTCACTTGAATACTAGTTACAAAACTGCTCCACATCGATCAGTAAAACCTATGACAGCCAGTTGGGATATCTGAGTTCTGTTCTGCATATGTCTTAGAAAATACATTTGAAACATGTATATGAATGATTTCTTACTCTGCAAAAAGATACATAAACTCTTTTATAATTCTACAAGATTGCCCCCTTAGATATCTACAAGACTAAATCTAGTCCACGTAAACTCAGATCTTTGGTTCTGCACCATGGGTTAGGCTTAGAAGGAGAGAAAGCTGATTATCACAGATAATGTGATTTATTCCATCAAGAACAAGTCATTCCAGACTACTTCATTTCATTTTTTGATATGAGGCGGTAGACTGGTGGGTAGATCAGTGGAGTTACATAGATATAGTAGACCTTGATTTTCACAAGGAATTAGACAAATTCTCTGATGAGTATCATGAATAAGATGGAGAAATTTTAGCTGAATGACAGATGGCGTAATGTCTAGATCCAGAGAGGGTTGTGGATGGATTAATGAGTGTAAATTTGGAAGAGAACAACAGCAGGATTCATAGGATTATGTCTTTGGCCCTTTAATTCAATGCAACAAACATTACGAAATTATTTCTAGGTGTTAGACCTTGTGCTAGGCCCTAAGAATTTAAAGATAAAAAGTGACATAGCCTCAGCCCTCTTGGATTGTAAAATATAATAGAAAGGCTATGATTTACATAGATGAGATAGCCTTATCAAGTTTATAGAAAATGCAAAGTTGAGAGGACAGCTAATACATTCAGTATCAGAATGAAAAAATATTTCAACAGGCTAGAAGGAGGTACTAAGTTAAATTAATAATAATTATCTTAATTGTAAAATTCTATATTGGGGATCAAAAAATCAAGTACACAGTTACAGAAAGAATGAGGACTAGCTAAGCATTTTATGTGGAAAAAAAAGAACAGGAAATATGAGCAGATCACATCTTCAATGAGAATCAAAAGTCTGACATAAAGCATCCTTCTCCAACCTCCTTTTCTCCACAGTCACCTGCATTAATATAAGCATAGTGTCCAGAACTGGAGGAGTGATGGACTTGCTCTTCTCTACCCTCGTTACTGCACACCTGCATTACACTGTTCCACTCTGGTTAACAACTTTAAAGAAATACATTGGCAAAGTGATGTACATCCAAGGCAAGGTGATGGGGATGGTGAAATTTTTAAAGTCATACCCTACAACATTAGGTTGAAGGAGTTGGACATAAAGATGAGAATGCAAATCTTAAATGCCATGTAAAGGTTAGCTATTATTATTAAAAGCAAAACACTAGAGTTTACTGACATTTTTAGGCTGGCATGGTTGTTAGACCAGTGCTTTAAGAATATCACTTTGGCAACTGTGTAGAGGAAGAATTATACAGAAAACAGACTTAAGGCAGGGCCACAGAAGGAGCTAGAGATATTTAACCTAGTGAACTAAAGACTCAGAAGGGAATGTGATACAGCTATCTTCAAGTACTTAAAGAACTATCATGTTGAAGATGAATTAGTCTTGTTCTGCTTTGCCCCTGAGGACAGAACATAGAGCACTGGGTAGAAGTTGGCAAGATGCAGATTTAGGTTTGCTGTAAGGACAGACTCCCCACAATCAGAAATGTCCAAATGTACAATGAGTAGGTTCAGGATACAGTTAGTTTCTTATCACCGGGGAGTCTTCAAGTAGGTTATTTTTAGATAAGCAGTAGAGGAATTCTTACTCAGGCCTGACTCTATGAGTCTATGATCCTTCAAGGGCCTCATTCTAGACCTATTTCTTCTGTGACTTCTTTCAGTATCAACTCTAAACTACTATACTTACTCTTCTGAACATCTATGGTACTTATGTTTATCATTAACTTTGCATTCATATACTGCCCAGTATTATGAGCTATTTTTTCAGGCTTATGTCCTTTTCCTTTGTCATTGGGTTGATAAATTTATTCCTCGTTGGATCTCTAATAGCACATACACATGGAGGGGGCTCAAAAACTGCTGAATATATATGTGTGTTTATGTATATACATCTACATGTATACACACATATATACATGTGTGCGCACACATACCACACATTCATCATATTCAAAGGATTGAGTTGCAAGTTAGAGGATCGAAAGGAAAGATCAACCAAAAAAATATCATAATGATTTAGGTGCTAATAAAGTACTCTATGAAGTAATTCATGGTATCCAACAGTGATAGAGGGAAGGGCATTCTTCATACATTAGCATATGAATACAGTCCTTTGATTTCATATTGATATATGTACACTTGAAATGGGATTAAGATGATAAAAAAGAAAGATTGCTTCTCTTATGAAACATCCATAAGTCAAGATATGACAGTAGAATTTAGAGTTCATATAGTCTATGTTTCTAAGGAATTGAAAATTTGGGGGTTCCAATAAAGGATATTATTTTCAAAAATAAATTTAATTGGCATGAAAGTTTTATTTTTCCAAGTGTTTATTGCACTGGCAGAACCTCCTTAATAGGTCTTAAAAGGAGGTATTAGAAAAACATCTAACAATTTCATGACCAGACAATATTAGAACTTGCTAGAATATCTAAAAACACTTTTAATAGGGAATATTTATTAGTATGTAAATACCATGTGAAGCTTTAGAGGTACAGCAAATAAGCAAAAGAGATGTTTTTCTACATGGACAGGTACTAAATTAAGTTGGATATCATGAGGGAGGAACATCATGAGTAAAATATTGCATGAAATTTTTCGAGTAGACTTTTATAAGTTTATCAGTTTTGGTTACCAATTCTATTAATTTTATAAAAATAATAGCCATTTGTAATCTTAACTCCAAAAATGGCCAAATAATGAGTAATTATGAAGATCTTCATATCCATGGCAAAATTTTATTAGTGTACAATGCAGTGTATAAACAAATTTCTACTGGATTTTTTCCTAAGCTATAATTAAACAACAGAGGTTATAAAGAGCACCAAGGAGACTTAAAAACAACACATAAACTTAACAACATATACTTTGCCATTTTTATAAACAAAATGATAGTGAAAATGTTTAACCTTTAGTACTTTTGCTTCCATGCCATAACCCTGCATACTCTAAACAAATTACTCTGTAATAGAAAAGAAAATCCCAAGCAATAAAAAGAAAGCAAACAGTTAAGACATTAAAGTTAGTGTAACTAAGGATTTGAGACCACACACAAAATTCAAGACACTTAAATATTTTGAGTTTGGGATACAAAACAAATCCAAAAGCAAATAAGACATCTAGCTGCCTCAGAACACACACACACACACACACACACACACACACACACACACACACACACACACACGCACGCATGCACGCATGCACGCACGCCTGCATGCATACATACACAATTAATTTAGAAAATTATTTCCAAAGATAGGCAGGCGTTCTTTGGAATCTTAGGACTGGTTTTAAAGCAGGAGTCTGAGGAAATAATCTAAAGAAATATCCTACTGGTTCATGTGCCCATAAAAGAGCATTTAGAAGGAGGGGTTCATGGGATCCAGCAGTAAGGGGAGTGGGAAGGTGGGGTGGAAGAGTCTTTACACCTTAGCATATGGTACAGGGCCCCAGATTTCAAATAAAAATTTATGTGTTGAGAAATGAGGACGTCAAATACTTTTTAAAAGGGATGTTGCTAAAATTACTCCTGCTCTAGCTCCTGGGGAATTCTAATATTTTTTTCTTTCCAATAATACTGGAAGGTATTCCTTTAGAATAAAATAATTTACAAAGATAAAAGGTGCCTTATTTTTTGTGGGGGGAGGGGAAAAAGATTAGATAACCATCATACCTCCTCTTATGTCTTTTTCCTTTCATCAGTTTCCTGAACGACAAGTACACTACATCTATTACTTGATATCTTTTAAAAGATGTAATTGTGTTATCAATCTCTCCTCCAACCACACATCTAACACTGCTTCCATGACAGAAAAAAGCCAAATAGATCTAAAATATCTGTTATTCATATTTTTCCTGTTTTATTAACACATTTATATTAAATTAGGATTCTATTTAAAATAGAATAAATACACAAATTATATTTTTACATGAAGTTATATATTTTAAAACCTTCTGGCTAACAAACATTACTAAATGAAGCAAAAATGCTACAGTAAATTTAGCTCTAAAAAAAGTTCACTGAGTAGGAGCATCAGGAATAATCCCTGATGTGCAATGTCACTTAAAAACTATAATTTCACTTTTCAAATAGCAGTATGTTAATACATTGAAGGTTATATAGTAATGGATTCCTTATTATGGCTATTCGGATGTTCAATATTAATAACATATGTCATGACTTGCCATGTGAGTTAGGCTGTGGTGATGAGAACCAAACTTTCATATTCTGTGAAACACATTCTTATAAGATGAAACAAAGCAGATGTAATAAATATTGTGAAAATGCAAAGGATATGAATGAATAATAATTCTTTAATATTCCATGATGTAAAGGTTTTTCTTTATAAGCAAAAATTTTAAGTGTCTTTTTTCTTAAAAACAAAAAAGAAAAATTACAAATGATGGAAAAATGCATTATTTTACACTCATTTTTGATAATGAAAACTGTGCCAGAAAGAAATATAAGCTGTTTAACTTTATTTCAAGTAAAATTCAAAGAATTTGTTCTTATGACTAATGGCAAATGTGTCTATATAAGTATGTTGTCGTTCAGCTGTTTCAATTATGTACAACTCTTCATGACCCTATCTGGGGTTTTCTTGGCAAAGATACTGAGGTGGTTTGCCATTGCCTTCTCCAGCTCATTTTACAGATGAGGAAACTGAGGCAAACTGGGTTAAGTGACTTACCCAGGGTCACATAGCTGGT
Source organism: Trichosurus vulpecula (assembly GCF_011100635.1). Taxonomy (NCBI): domain Eukaryota; kingdom Metazoa; phylum Chordata; class Mammalia; order Diprotodontia; family Phalangeridae; genus Trichosurus; species Trichosurus vulpecula. The sequence continues at coordinate 147,157,298 of NC_050573.1, forward strand.
AAATGTCTGAAGTCAGATTTGAACTCAGGAAGATGAGTCTTCCTGATTCCAGGACCCATACTCTCTACTTTAACTACACCGTGCCACTCAGGTGCTTTAATAGCTATATGTATATAAAGGAAGACATCACAGTATTTAGAGAGTTGACCATGGAATTAGAAGTTTACCTTCATGGTTAGAATACTTAATTTCTCAGGGCCCTGTACAATTCTCTAAGACTACAATTTACAGATGAGTGCCATCTGTATCAATGAAGGGAATTTACATATTGGGATCTCCACACAGGGATGAAATACCAGATCAAAACCTACACATATATGTGTTAAATATATATAGATTTACCTATCAATATGTAAAATATTGTGTGTGATAACATACACATATATATACAATACATACCATTGCATATTCTGCACAATTGCATTTTTAAAAGATATAGAGTAATGGATGTGGTATACTTGTAGTTCAGGAAACTGATGTACTTCATAAAATGTAAATAAGCAAAAGTTAAAGTGTTTCTTTCCTTCAGCCAATATACATAAATTACTTAAGAAGTTTCTCTTCTAGAATTATCACTGTCAAGTTCTAAAAGATTGACCGGCCTACATAAATCATCTTGAAGCTAAAATTTTTAAAGATCTAAGAAAAAAAATTAGTATTAAGGGTAAGGGAAACATTTATAGAGCACCAACTATGTGCCAGACATTGTGCTAAGCACTTTTACAGAAATTATTTCATTTGAACCTCACAACAACCTTGCAAGGTAGATGCAAAAATATAAAGGATATATAATATTTATAAGATATATATTTTAGATCTAGCTAAAGGAAATAATTCTCCAAAGGATAAGAAGATTAAAGGAAACAAAAAAGGAAAATGTCATGTAGCAGAAGCAAGAAGGATATGATTATTATAACAGCACAATTTTTCTAAAATTAAAGTTTTATACTTGGAAAAAACCTTCTAAATCCCAGCCAGTTTATTATTTCCCACCTTCTAATAAACTGTGATAACAGAAAAATTACTGAGGCATTTTTCCAAAGCTCACATTTTGTTCTATAAAAGTTAAGGTATTATTTTTACCTACTATTGCTGACATGGGTTTGTTTCATCAATAACACATTTCCTGCCAAACTCTCACATCCAGGAATAACTATATTTCAGAGCTAGTCTTTCTTCTCGACCTTTAAATTACCACTGGGGCCTGCGGGCAGGAGATAATATTTCCAGAAATGAGGTGTACAACATAAAATGAGGGGAAAAGTCCATCTGCTCATATTACTGCAGACACAAGCTGCCTCTCAAATCTGATGATAACTTCCATGGGTACCAATATTATCAAGATTATTACTTTATTATTTTTATTACTAAAAAGAAATATGAAAGAGAGGGAATTTCAAAGGGAGTGTTATCCCTAATTATATTACTGCTGCTAGGTACGGTTAATGGCACAACATTATGGAAGGTCAGTTTGAATGAACTGGACCACACTATGGTCACAATTGGTAGCAGTGTACTGATCATCATATAAAAGCCACTGAACACATGAAAGGAATTACAGTACATCACACATCAAACATTTTGGCCTTGTGCTTCCTTCCTCTAATCCTACTGGCAGGAAATGCTCTACATATCCTGTGAGGTGACCAGACACATTTAAAAGTGGTCCTTTACTCAAAAAGCTCTTGCGTACAGAAATTTTCCCAAATTAAGCTGAACTACTTCTACACAGCACTAACATACTATGTCCTTATTTTCAACACAGAAATGGTTCTCCAGTGATAAGGTAATGTAACTGCATAATGTAATTTTTTGCTGACACTGTTTAAAAAAGAAGATACTGTGGAAACATCCACTGTCAAGTGGTATATGATAGCATATACAGCTGATTCACTTGCTTTTGTAGATTGACTGAAATATTTATTTATTAATGAATGAATGCAAGCAAATTGAATAAAACATACAAAGAAAATATTTAGGGCTAATGAGTCCAAAAAAATCTAATCAGGTTAACATTTTACTTAAAATACTTTTGCAATTATAATTGCTAGAATCCATGTACAAAAGACATATCTGTATGAATTAAAGGCTGGTTGATATTTCTGGCAAGAATAATTTATGTGATATTTAAATGTTGACTGAATTGGTTTTGGGGGGCAAGCTAAGAGTGAATGCTAGAGATATTTTTGTTTGTGGGATAAAATAATGAACTAAGAAGAAAAGATCAAAAAACATACCTGGTACTTTTGTAAGTTTTTTGTTGTTGTTGTAAAGTAGAAACAGTGTAGCATGATTTAGCTAAATTGTCAATTTAGTGTTAGGACATAACATGAAATGTTTACTTTCCAAGATATTTCATAACTAATTACCAAACTTAACAATGTTTCCTCTGTAATTGTTTGGGGTTTTTATATTTTTCTCTAGCAACTGGAAGATGCAAACAGTTCTGTGGTACAATACCTCAGTCTTATCAGGTGTTCTTTAAAATCACCTGGAAATGCTGAGGTTGCGTTTCACTGAACTCAGCCGCCTCAAGACGACAGAGCAGCACTTTAGACTTCACTAGTAGGGAAGGATTCAGTAAAAAGGATAAACTGTCCTGAGTGTGTTTGATAAGCTGACATGGGACAGGGGTTCTCTTCACTGTTGTGTCAGTTTATCAAACCCATACCTGGATACCAGTCAATAGTTAAGGAGTAGCGGCTCTCTGGAAAATGCATCATCGTGGACACATTCTTTATCCTGCCCATCTATCTCATCCACAGCCACACTGTCATACGGAGACACCCATGAAAATACAGCTTCATATATCTGTTAAATGATAAGTAAACCTGGCATAAACTTAGCCAAGGGCTCATGATGTAGTGAGGAGTTACACATTACATTCTGGATCTGTTTATCAGTGAGCATCTTAAAAACTCACAAAAACAAAGCTTCTTTTATAGAGAGCTTAGATTATTTTTCCTAAATAACTGCATTTAGAATTTTACATTGAAAATGCCACATCAAAGGACTTAATATAAAGTTGTGATTAACAAATTTATAACTCAACAAGGATCTTACTGTCAGGAAGTTTTTTCATTAAAAAAAAACTTCATAAGGTCTAAGTAATTCTGTTTTTTTTTTAAAAGCTTTAATATTGCCTTCAAATATATACTTCTTAAATTGTAAAATTTGGCATAAGCACCAGATTGAGCAACTTTACAGGTGAGAAAAAAGACAGAAAGGAAAGACACTGTAGTCTTTGTCTAGAAATTTCATCAAAAGAAGTATTTTAGAGTTCAGCCACATATTTGAGGGTTACTTTTTATTGCCACATATTGTCAATAGGGTAATTTGAATTTAAAATGCTAGAAGTTTTACGTAAATATGCTGAGTGTTTTTTTACAGATATTGGGCATATATTTCTTTTTTTTGGGGGGGGGCATATATTTCTAAGGCAGCATTGCTTAGCAGCTAGTGTGCTGAACCTAGAGTTAGAAAGAAATGGATTCTATTAACACTTCTGGCACTTGGAAGCTTTATGATCATAAGCAAGTCACTAAACCACTCTGAGCCTCAGCTTCTCCATCTGGAAAAAGAGAGGGATGAAATGTGTGATCTTTGAGATCACTTATGGTTTCATGTCACTGAGGTGATGCTCCATCAATTACCTTAAGAATATTCTTTATTTTAAGTTGGAGAAGTGACATTCAGAAAGAGTTCTAAATAACAAAGAAAAAAGAGATTGCTCTCAAATTTTAGCTTGAGGAATCAGGATTTAAACCTGTACCATTACATCAAAAGATTATTAATTCTACATCTTTATAAGATATTCAATGACATTATAAATATTTTTCTTTTGTTATTTTTAGAAAGAGAAGTGGTGTGCAGAATATGTGGAAGGAATTATTTAGATACCTCACATTTCTTAATGAGAAATTGTGGAGTGATAAGGTCAGTATGTGGATTGTCCAATAAAACCTTCTATATCATAACTTTTCTCTGTATTCATTGTATACTGTCATATACAAATAGACATTGTAAAGTCATATAAAAAGGGGGTGGGTGGGAATATGTTTTTATTCAGTGTACTTAAAATGCTTTAATCAAGGTATTTCTAATAAGTGATACAAAGATATATAATTACAAAATTTTAAATTAATAATTACTTTAATTATTCCTTTGGAAAAGTCTTATTAAAGAGAACACATTCTTTGACCACATTTTTATTTCAAACTAAATATAAGTGGTGATTTTGTGAGTTGTTTTATTGATGAGTCATGGTTGCTGATGACAACAGAAACTTCTGCCTTTTCCTCTATCTCAGGCTATTCTCTGTAAAAAACCCTATGATTTTGATGCCACAAATGGTCCAGTATTTCTGGCACAACTGGGATGTCTGCATGGCTCTAAGCTTAGTTCTGTAGACAAGTTCCTGAGAGACCTTTTGATAATACTTTACTCTTCTTATCACTCTGTTAGACTTCTCATGAAATGATGGGATTAAATAACAAAGATAACAATAATAAAATTATATGTTATTACATTTTATTGTTATATATAACAGTAATTCACTATATATCAACTGTCATAACAATTACACAACAAATACACTTAATGACACAATATATCTTAAAGATGTACAAAATGCTTTTTTTCTAGAATTCATTAATAGTATTATGGCATGTTGACAAACTTCATTCATCTGCAATCTTTTCTAAAGTACTATGAATTTCCAGAGAAAATAACAAAAGCATTATTAAAAAGGGTTAAATACAGTTGATAAAACATTCCAAAATCCATGCCAGTAGGACTTAGAGTCATTTTCAGCACTGTTATTGAGGTAGCTTTTGGCAGCAAGTAGAAACATATTCTTAGAAACCTACATCCTGCCACAGGAAGCCACAGAATACACCATAACTCTGTGAGTGCCAAATTTAAACCCAAAGCCTTCACACTAGATCAGCTGAGGAACATGACAGGGACTCATTCTGCCAATGGTGCTTTCAAATTGAGCTTTTAGGCAAGTTACTCTAAATAACAAATGGTCCTGATATCTCTCAACTTGCTAAAAAGAGGTTATTTGCAACCAAACACTACACATTACAGGATTAGGACCACAATATCCCCAGACACTAAACATGTCCTGCCAAACACCAAAATGACAGTTATTTAAAGACATATTAGTGTTCTCCATTTTTTATATGAAAGGAAAATTCAGGGTGGAATCAAAGATAAAAGGCGGGGGAGGGAGGAAGAAGTATAAACAATTTTGCTAAAGTCCGATAATTTAATTTTCACACTACTTTTGAGAACCATATATATCCCATCTTTGCCTCTAACTGTGGTTTAGCATTAAAATATATATGCTTCACCACAGGAAAAACTACAAAGTGCATTCAGGAGACAGCACGACTTGAAGTTTTAAATACACAAGGAAAAAGCTATGATTCATTCATATACTCATAGGAAAAACTTGATAAAAGTGAATCCTCCATACATTTTATTGTCCATACAAATATAACAGCTTTGTTTAATTTTTATCAGATTTTACCTACTTTGGGAGCATTTATACTACAAAAGGCTACCACATTGTTAATCAACAGCATGGTTAAAATTTTTATGATACTAGTATATGCTTTGTGTTGACTGTATATCATTTACAAACATAAACATAATTTGTATATGTGTATACATCTAGGTATATGTATGCATATATATGTACATGTGTATGTGTATATTGTGATCCCTAATGGAATGTAAGCTTCTGAGGGCTGGAATTATTTCATTTTTGTCTCTGTAACGGTTAATGAGCAGTCAACCGAGAACTCAGAAGAATTCAAAATTTTGAAGGTTGTGATTCATAAAATGACTTTGCCTTGTAGTTCAGTGGTGCCAGAAAATCTGCCAAAGTGTGTTCTCCTAAAATTCTACCTAGAATTATGGATTTAGTGTCAGAACTTTGGCCATGATACTGAAATATTGCTTTCCAAACCAACAATAATATACTCATCTTTATGGATTATAACGAAAAATAATTTGCTTAGTGATTATGAGCTGAAGACTATAGCAGACTTCATATAGTTTATGATGATTTAAAAAAAGATTTTATGTTAAATGCTAAAGTGTCATGATTAGGACTTGGCTTTACAGAAATATTATAACTATAACTTATATTTGTACAGTTACAATTTTCAAAGGACTTTCATACCTATGTCTCATTTTCAGGAATTAAATATTCATGAGGAATTGGTTTTAAAATGAATTTTGGTGAGGTAAATTAGATGTCCTCATCAGCTTACTCTACAACAAAAGATGTATGACCACTTCTGTTGCTACCTTTGCTATGCGTTGAAAACAGGACTACAAAGAAACACTGGTAGAGAACAACAGCCATTTGAAAATTTTTACATGGGAGGGGAAAGAAAACAGATAGAAAATACATTTTAGATATGTTCCTAGAAAAATCCTGACAGTTATTCTAGGAGAAAAAAATTGAATTAGTTTCTACCTTCCTAAATTTAAATTGGAAATAAATTGTCATATCAGGGGCAAAGACCTATTACTAGTATCCTACAAAATGTATATGTTCAGGTTGCCTTAAAGAGAGTTCACTAACTTTATCATGAGGTTTTTTTTTATAATATTGTACACACTTGTCCCAAGAAAAGAAATACAACCTAAAACTAGGTTCTTTCTTATGCTATTAGCTGGTGGGCCCCTGCAAACACTGTGATTTTGCAATAAATTGTATGACTGAACTAAAAAAAGATTTGGAAAACGTCTGAAGAAAAGAAATGGTTGAAATATTCAACAATTGACAAAGTCTTTCAAGAGCTGTGGTATAAATTGGTCACAGATAAAATCCCAGAAGGGACATCAGAGGACCCACAAATATTTATGGAATGAACCACAAGCTGTATACAGAAGTTCACAAAGTCCCATTACAAGAAGGCTCTAGTTCTCCCAGTAACAGATGCACAACATTCACATTATATTCAAGTTAAGAGACTTACTAATTAAAAATTTTACAAAAGAAAAAAAGATATCTTGAATATTATTTCAAAATTCTTTTCAATAATTAATACATTTAAGGAAAGTATGAAGTAAATTGCATTTTGTATTAAATGTTCAGTTTGTAAAGCTGTGTAATAGTAACTTTTGCAAATTATTTTTAGAGAACATTTTTAGAGAAAAAATGAAGTCAGGTGGCAAAATTTCAAACCATTCTCCAGGCAATTCCAATTCTATATCTCTAATAATATAAACCTCACTTACAGACATAGAGCTTAATTAGAGCTAAACTGCACAGAATTAATGAGAAAAGGAAGGTTTACTTATTGACTTCCACATTTTTACCCAAGTAAAGAAAAAAAATCTCACATCATGAATATCATGAAAAGCTATGCACAAACTATCCAAAAATTCCAATGCCTTCAATGAATTTTTTATACTAATTCTCTATATTTGTATCAGTTTAACAATTGTAACCAGACATTAATATGATCAGACTCGTGAGGAAGGAGTAAATTATTTCCTTTTTGGAGGTTTTTAAACTCTCCTTAAATTGGTAAATTTCTTAAAAACCAACCCCCCACCAATCCCTCAATGGATCTAAGCTGAATAGCACCCTGCACTGAGCCTACCAGGCATTCCCACTGTCTTGGAATAGAAGCCTTTAAAATTCTGTTCTACGTCCATAGTACTGTATGGTACGTTCACTGTTAGCCACCAAGCTCCATATGCCAGAATCCCCAGACAGTTTCAAATAGGCATGTGTAAATCACTTCTACATGTGCACTCCCTACTTTAACATAACTGTCAGAACCTTCCTATATGATTTTAATAACTGCAAATTTCAATATGCAAAATGTCATCACATGTAAGTAAACTGATGACAGCTTTAGACGTGTTTTTTAATCAATGTTCTCCTCTACTGAGCTTGAAGAGAAATATTTTGATATTTTAGTTTACTTTGGTAAGGATGGAAATATAATAAAATAAAGATGGTACAAAAAAGCATCACTTCATTCCTTTTATAATTTTTGAAACTATGCTGGTTAGTGAAGTTGACAAAAACTAAGAAAGGCAAAATCATGTCCTTTTAATAGAATGTGAAGACATATATGCACACCATCATGCCAGGTCATAAGCATTTATTAAGCACCTGCTATGTGCCAGTCATTGTGCTAAGGGCTAATGCTACAAAGAAGGGCAAAAACATGATCCATGTTCTCAAGGAGTTCACATATTAATGGGGGAGAAAACATAAAAATAACTAGGTAAATATAAGTTATATTAGGAGTAGTAAAATTTAGAGTTAATTCTTTCAATTCATTTCTATCTATTTTTAAATGTATTTAACAAACATTTTATTAAGCATATGTTCTGTGCAAGGTCTGCTGCTATTGCCAGAAGATACAACTATAGGAACAAGAGTCTTTGCCCTTGCACAGCTGGCATATTACTTTGTCAGGGGTGGGGTGTCAGTGTTGGTGGTAGTAGTAAGAAGTCACGGAGAGGATGCAAAATTTACAAGTAGATGTAAATACAAATTGTTTTGAGGAAACAGAAAATATTAACAATAGATATGACAAGAAAGGGTTTTATCACTAGACCTGTACTGGAAGCTTTCGTAGGAGCTGCCAGAGCTTCTTCTATTGACATAGCCTTTGAGAAGGAACTCAGAAGACAGATCATATCTATGATATTGCACAGTATGTGGTAAGTATCTTTCGGATGGTACTGATAGAAAGTGCTATAGGAGTTCCAAGAAGACCATCTTATGAAAGTGTTTCATACAGGAAGTAAGATTTTTAACTAGGTCCAAAAGGATGGGCAGAATTTTGCTTAGCAAAATGGGGGAGAAGATGGAGTTGAAGGTGTCAAGAAATCAATCAATGGTCATTTATTAAACACTTACTATGTTCCAGGCATAGTGCTACAATGGGGTGTGTTATTCTAGGCAAGAGGAATAGCATGAGCAAACATTTCAGTCAGTAAGTCAACAAGCATTTATTAAGTGCCTAAGCCAGGAGAGAGAAAGTTCAAATAGGGGAATGGTTACAGTTATTGAATATATTGAGCTGAAGCAAAGGGTTCATGAAGAGAAGAAAGAAGAGCTAAAGAATCCCAGGATCAGAGGTCCAGTGTTAGAAAGGGCCTTAGAGATTATCTAGTTTAATTTTTTCATTTTGCAGGTGGGAAAAGTGATAGGTTAACCAAAGAAATTAAATGACTTCTTAAGATCACACAGGCAGAGAGTGGACTCATACCAGACTGTGAAAGGCATGCACTTTATCCTGTCAGTCATAGGGAGTCATCAGAGACTTCTGAACAGGAGAATGGCATGATAAAAGTGGTGTTTCAAAGAAGTAATTACAGTTCAATAAACTATTAGTTGTCTACTTTACGCAAGATACTTCATACCAGAATGACTAATACAACTAAACGCTTGAGAACTACTTTGGTATATGGAATAGAAAGCTGGTCTTGTGATTAGGAGAGATCAGGGTTTGAGTTGTGCCGTTGAAACTTGCTCACCTGCTGGAAGCTTTTTCCCAGAATTTCCCTATATCAGTGAAATCCCAGGTCCACACCAAAATAACCAAAAGCTTATACTGAATTTTCAGTGATTTTTGTCTTTAATGTTCAGTTTCCATTTCCTGTTGGTGTTGAGTTTATTACTCAAGGCATCTGCTAGAGGAGAATAAATTAAGAAAGATACTTAAATTTTTTCAGCATATTTAAAGGTAGAATAATTTTCGGACATCTTGATTGTTTACATTTAAAGATTTCAATATGAAGTAAACTGGACAAATCTTGGCTTTAAAATACTATCCAAAATTCTATTGACTCTTGAAGGACAAGGACTTCTGTATCTATATTGGCGCACATTTTGATGGCTTGTTAATTAGTTGCTAGGTTTATAAAGGAGAGATTGGTCTGATTCCCTTCTAACTGATGCCATCTGTAGTTCTCCAGTAGATATACATATGAATAAACAAAATCTGAGAATGACAGATTTATAGAGTTGAAAGGGAAATGAGTGGTGGCCTTCCAGTACACCTGAAAGGAATCCCAATAAGTGGTCATGGAGACTTTGCTTGAAGACCTTCAATGATACATATCTATCACCTTTCAAGACAGGACATCCCCTTAGAATCAGCTCTAATTGTCAAGTTTTTTTTTAACTTGTATAAACTTGAAATTGTCTTCTTTTCAACTTCCATCCATTACTTTGGTTCCATAATCTATGGCCAAACAAAATGAGTCTAATCCTTTTACAAGAGTCCTTCAAATACCTGAACACATTTATCACATATCTTAATTCTCCTCTTAGCCAACTTATAAGCCACCTTTAAATGATCCTCATATAACCTGGATTCAAGGTACTTCATCATCTTGGTCTCCCAGTCCTCAAAAGGGCATGCCAAGAACTCAGAACAATACTGTGGAGGAGTTCTGATGAGGGCATAGAGTATCATGAGACTATCACCTCCTTATTTCTGGACCCCATTCCTCTTTTAATTCAGCCTAAAATGATATCAGCTTTTTTGCTATCACATCATACTTACAGTTTACTAAAACCCCTAGACATTTTTTTTCAGATCAAGTGCTATCTAACTATGCCTCCCTGATTATGAAGGTGATTTTGTGAATCCCCAAGATATTTTATATTTATTACTATTTAATTTAATCTTATTGGGTTCATTTCAAAGCCTATCAAGGTCTCTGGAGATCTTGATTTTGACAACCAGTATTAACTGTCATCGGAAAATTTGATAAGCATGCCATCTCCGACCTTATTAATGTCATTGATAAAAATGTTAAATAGTTACTGGGCCAATTACAGATCCCTGGAGTACTCAAGTACAGCTGTCAAGTTGACATTGAACTATTAACAATTACTCTTTGAGTCTGGTTTTTCAACTAGCTCCAAATGCATCTAATCCATATTTCTGCCTTTTCTACAATAAAAATCGATAGTTTATCAAATTCTTTGCTAAATAATGAAAGAATTCTTCTAATTTAGCAATTTTGAAAACCTGACAAAATGAGAAATAAAGTAAAATCTGGAATGATCTATCCTTGATAAAGCTACTTGGATTCTTCATAGTCACTTCCTTCCTTGTTAGATACTCAAACATCTCTTAAATGATATCTAACAAAGAAGGAAGTGATTAGGAAGAATCCGGGTGCAGAGGTAGTTCTGAGCACACAGATCCTCTGTGGTGCCGCCTCCTCTACATTCTCTTGTCTTCGCCTCTGACGCAGAATTGCCATGTGCTGCAGAGAAGTCATTCAACCTACCAGTGCCCCAGCACAGAGAAGGTGCCAATTTGCATGGGCAGAGAAAGGTCCTCACTGGAAGCTCCTCCCTAAAGGAATCACAGGTCTAGGCCTCTCACAGGCTTCTCTCTTCCTCTGCTCTTACCACTCATAAGCCATCAATTAACCAGTCTGGTTAATGACTCCTCTGTGGTACTGCTCAATTGCCCCTTCGTATTTATAGGGCCAGCGCCTTCACCTTCACCCTGGACTCTCCCGCTTGCCCCTGTCTAGAAAAGCTCCACAAAGCTCCCCATACCATTTTCTTAAGCAGAAGATTGACCCTATCACTCCTCCACACAAGAACTTTCAAAGTACTGCTCCCTTCAGCTAGACATTTAAAGATCTTCACAGTCTGGTCTGACCCTGTTTGAGGCAGCTGGAGAAATGGAGACAGTTCTAGACCTCAAGTCTAGCCTCAGACACTTACTAGCTGTGTGACCCTGAGCAAGTCACTTAACCTCAGTCTGCCTCAGTTTCTTCAACAGTTAAGGATAATAACAATACTCACACCTCCCAGGGTTGTGAGGATCAGATGAGATAAAATTTGTAAAATGCGCAGCACAGTGCCTGGCACACAGCAGGTGCTATATAAATGCCCATTCTCTTCCCTTCCCTCAATCTTGCCACAATCATTTTGCACCACTCCCTTTCTTGTGCTCTACATTTTAGTTAATTTAACCCATCTGACTTTTCCTGAAACAATCATTTTGGGCTATCCACCAAGCCTACAATGCATTCCTTATTCATTTCTGCCATTCAAGAATCCTGGTTTCCATTAACCACCAGATAACCATCTTCTGTGGAAGACTTTCCCTAGTTGTTAGCATTCTCTATCCTCCTCTTCCACCTATCATTGTGCATATTTATCTCTTTATATATTGGATACACAAATAGAATGGCGACAGTATTGTAGAGAAAAAAAAACCAGAGACTCTGAAATCAGAGGACCCGGTTTCAAGTCTCACCACTATCATTTGCCCAGTGCCTGACTTCAGTCACTTAATCTTTCTGGGTTTCTTTCCTCATCTGTGAGAGTGCCTCCAGGGCATTAAGACTGCCAGAGGTGGGTGAGGGATACAAACAGCTTGAAGCTATGAGACTGACATTTTGGGAGACCAAATAAGAATCCCAGAATTTTGAGGGGGAAGAGACCTCAGCAGCCATTAAGCCCAAATCAACTGCCGTGAAGAATCCTCAATACAATATACCTGACAAATGGAAGAATTAGTATTGTCCAGGGAGTTAGGAGCTACAAAGGTATAATAACAAGGTAAGGGGAAATCTTAAAAGTTACAGAAGTATTATGAGGTAATTCTGCATACCTATCACATAGGCCTTTCTGTATGTAATGCATACCCTTCTTAGCTCCATTTTTATAGCTTATCTGTTTGTGTCAGATGGTGTCCTTGATGATAGAGCAGTCCTAGCTCTTTAAAAGCTGATAGAGTTGGTGGAAAATACTGGTATTTAAGCCCTCAAGAATCTTCCCCTGCACATAGTCACAAATTCTTAACTTCAAATATGGGATTCTAGACCTATGACATGTATTCTTCTCTTAATGCTATGTAGATTGAGTCCTTTCTCCTCAACTTCAGAACTTCTGATAGTACTTGTGTCATCTATATTGAACGCTGAGGCAGATGAATGGAAGTTCTCCAATTCTTTGAAAACAGATTTTTGTGTATGGTAAGTGCCAAATAAATATTTTTTGATTTGATATTGTTTCCCTTATATTTTGAATATTTTTATTTTACTTTATTTTAAAAACAATTTTCTTACAACCATGAAATTCTCTATATAATAGCAAGATATGTTTAATTATCTGAAAATTTTATAAACAAGAAAAACTTCAGCATTAAGACTGCTCACCTACAGGGCTTGATGAAGAAAATGATGGAAATGAACAATGAAAGAAAATAATAAAGTAAAATGAATACAAAAAAGAAGTAAGTTAAAAATGAAAGGGAAGCAGAAACTGAGGAAAAGAAATGAAGGAGGAATGAAAGCGGATAGGAAGAGAAGGAAGCAAAGAAAAGAAGGAAGAGGGGAAGAGAGGAGAAGTGAGAAGAAAAGAACAGAGAAAGAAAAGGATGAGGAACAGGATAAAAAATACTACAAGGACAAAAAGAAAGGAAGATGGGGAGGCAGGAAAACTAAATTTCCTAGTAAATGGTTTTGAGGACCCAATGTCTATTCACACTCAAAAAAGAATTCAATGTTAACAACTTGCTTGTTTTGCATTTTGATTTTTAAAAGATAAGTAAATAACAATTCAAAGATGCAGAAAAGTTTTCCCTCATATTTCCTTCAAGAATTCTACTTGTTAAGACCAGTCAACTGACTGTCACTCCAACATACTTTATGCTTTCCTACTTCCACTCCTGTGTTCACCACATTTCCTTGAGCTATAAATGTCCTTCCCATTCTTCTAAGTCTCTAAATCTTATCCATCTTCCAAAGGTCATCTCAAATGAGTTAGGACTCCTCAGCCAAGCCTTCCCTGACCACCCTAGCTGAACTCCAGGAGTTACTTATTCTTACCATTCACCTTGACACTTAAGTTTGATGCTGGCACTTATCTCACAGAATCACAAGATCTCAGAGCTAGAAAGGACCGTAGGTGTCTTCTAGTCCACCCTCACCTGAGTAGGAATTCTCTCTGTAACATTTGTGATGAGCTGTTACTCAGCCTTTTCCTGACAATATCCAGTGAGGGGAATCCTGCTGCCAGCCTAAGACATTTTGGAAAGCCCTAATTTTGTTCTATGTAATAAGCTTATCGGCTGGGAACAGCAAAGGGAGAGCAAGGCCTATACTTTATTTCTTCTCTGTTCTCCCTTTGGTATCAAATACAACACCTTGTACATGGTAAACATTCAACAAATATTTCTGATCGACTGATTCAGCATTAAGATTATGTACAATTTATTAGAACTTCATAAATAGAACACAGGCAAGATTGAAAAACAAGTAAAAATTGGGAACATAAGTACGGGGCAGGCACAATGCCTCTGGCCTGAGAATAAAACCCGGATTGATGTTCTCAGGCAAGTCACATCACACTTATTGGGGCTTGAGTCTTCTCCTTTGTCACGTGATAGAAGTGGACTAGAAGACATTTAAAGGTCTCTCAAATCTAAAATGAAATAATTCTACAATAATAATAAGCTAACACTTACACAGCACATACTATGTGTCAGATGCTGTACTAAGCTCTTTGCTTTAATTATGATCTCATCTGTACACCCAACACCAGATTTCAGGCAAACAGAATATAAGGAAAACAAAAAGAAAATCTTCTTAAGATGTACAAATGTCCAGAAGTAGGATGGGCTTCCCTAGGAAGTAGTGAGTTCCTCCTCACTGGAAGTATTCAAGTGGAAAATGAATTGATTACTTGTTAGAAATTTTCATAAAGGCCTTTGTACTAACTCTCTGATTCTATGGTGATGTACAACATAAAGAATCACTGAAATGACCAACCTTATCTATCCAACTCAAGTATACTTACCTGACAGAAACTAAGAGTGGGAAATGTTGACCCACTGTCTTGATCCACATGTGCAGGTATTGAACAATGGTCAATAACAAGTAATACTGCCCTGTGGTTGAGGTAGTAGAGAACTGAAAGCACGCTTCATTTCCAGAGAACATTTCCTTTATGCTTACATGATTAAAGTCTTCTTATTCATATCAGCCAAAATCATGATAGTTATGAAACTTATACAAGATTAAAGAGAAAGCTAGGCAAGGTTTACAAGTACAGAAATGGCGGTAAGCTGAAAAATACGTAACGGCTGAAGTGGCCTAAAGAAATCAAGGAAAACTCTTCATTTCTTTGTAACTTGAAGTCCAAATAGACCACTAGCATCCCTCTCATTCTTTTCTGTTAGGCTCCACTTCTTTCTTTTGCTTCTTCCTTGAACCCCCTTTTTGCCTTTATTTTCACTCACCTCTGGTGACTTACTTCTCCTATGGCTGCCATTTCCCTCCTGCAGCTCCTTCCCTTGCTTGTGTTCTGTCCTTCTGCTTTCTAAGAGGGCCTTCAATTCTTTTTTATTCACTCCCCTTTGCATGGCTAAAGCAGCTGAAACAATATAATGCTGCTGGTGGAGGTCAGAACGGACAAGCTTGTGGGCCAATAACAATATATTAATTAGGATTTATTTTTTAAGTTAAGTTTTGACGGTTTGTGAATTGACTCAATACATTAAAATATGTGGAATACCAAGCAACGGGGGATGGAGATAGGGAGTGACTTGGTTGAAGTATGGCAAAAGCATACATTTTGCAGTAGTAAAATTGCCAAAGAGAAAAATGTAAGCCTTACATAACTGTAATAGCTTTTAGAATGGATACTGCTTAGTGGTGCTTACACTGAGTCAAGGTTTATAAGAATAAACAATTATGCCTTTGTTAGCTGGTTCAGGTTTCTGTATCTGTTCACCAGCAGTGTCAGTGTTTGTTCCTTTAGTCCTTTAAAGTGCTTGATTAGTTAAGTCTTTGTTTGCCTACAAGAAGCTTTCCATTAAACATTCCCAAAATTAAATTTCAATGGAAAATGGGGTCTGTGAATTTTTATAGAAAATGTGACCACAACAAAGAGAGGATACATGAACTGTATCCCATAGGCTACTGCCAATACAGGAGAACTTCATTATAAAAAGGAGTGTCATTTCATATATTTGAATATTCCCCAAACCCAATCATGCAGCTCTACACAACTGAACAACTGAAAAAAGCAAAAGCTTGATATGACATACCTAGTTTATACTGTTAATCTCTGGCCTTCCACACCATTATAAAGGAGTTTTAGCTATCTAGGCAAGTTGTATTTTTTTTTAAAAAAGTAAAAATAAAGTGTTATTAGAATTTATATGAAGGTGCATATATTATAAACTCTAAAAGAATTAATATTTTACTGATATATCTATAACAAGTGGGTCAACCACATAATTATCTAAAATGAATAAGTCAAAACCCAATGGTAAATTCCAAACAAAGGGTGGATCTGAAAATTTTTAGAAACGTATTTCATATTCCAAAAGACATCTGAAAGACAGAGAGGATTTACAACAAGATTTTATGGTTGCATTCTTTCTTCCAAAATTCTTTCTGTGATAAGATCAAGAAAAGCATATAGAAAAAAAAGAATGGCCATCTCCCATAAGATTTCTACCTCTCCTCCTCAAAATACAAAAATCATTAGTTTATTCATTAACTAAGACAACATATATTCTAAATGTAATACGAGACTCAATTCTTGAATAAATCATCTCCTTAGAATAAAGAAACTAGGAGAGAGGTTTCTATTATAATTCAGTGTTTAGGGGCAGAAATGGGAAGACATAAAGAAAAACAATATAAGTCAATTAAAATATTGTCTAAAGTAATGCATTTCTCTTTTCTTAATTATAAAACCACATGAGCTCAATTCTCCTCTTGCATTCCAATAAGCAATACAATTCATTTGAAATAGTAAATCTGTGAATCCTGAAGTGGAAAGGGCCTATTGGTCTTCTGACATCCAGAATTGAAGGATCTGAGTTAAGGGGGGAAAATTTACATAACCTTGTTTATTATGATACTATTTTCCTAAGGTCCTAAGTTAACAGAACTTACCAAATAAGGAATCAATAGAAGATATCTTGTTCAACAATAACTTTTTCTATAGTATTTCAGATGGTAATGACTATTATTGAATTCCGTATTTTAAGGGGAAAACATTTATTTATTTATTTATTTATTTGGGCAAGGCAATCGAGGCGACTTGCCCAAGGTCACACAGCTAGTAAGTGTATCTGAGGCTGGATTTGAACTCAGATCCTCCTGACTCCAGGGCCAGTGCTCTATCCATTCCACCATCTAACTGCCCCAGGAAAAAATATTTATTAACCCCAAACAAGTAAATCAAATTCAGTCCTTTCCTTTTTATAAGCTAACTTGAAAAGGACAATTTAACTTTCCTAGCTACCTACCCACCTTCCTTCCTACCCACCTTCCTTCCTACTCTCCTTCCCACTCTCCTTCCCTCCCTTCTTTCCTTCCTTCCTCCCTCCCTCCTTGTTATTTTTTGTAAAGAGTATACAGAACAAAATCTCTTACTGGCTTTGTTTCTCCCCACATTATCTAGTTAATTATGTGAGGTTCACTAGTGTGCCAAGTTCTATAATGAATTCTTACCCTATTTTATTTATTTAATGCTTTAGTCTGTCCCAGACAAACTTTGCCTCCTTCAAATAAGGCTTTATGGACAGTCTCACTTGCCTACACAGTAAACAATATGAATACTATGACTATACTCTCAATACTTTAACTCATTATGGATTTTGGAGAAAATGAATGCTTTATACCTAGTCAATGTACATAAATCAGTATTTATTTGCATTTCAGTTTTAGATCATTAAATTCACGTTCTCATTTATGATGGAAAATACTAATAAGACAAACATCCTTTAAAATTTTACTTTTTGAAATCATCACACTTGAATATCCATTCAATTAAATTCTAATATTGGTGAAATAAATTGGATTGATTTAGGAAGTATAAATTTCAGCACTTTAGGATAAACTTAGTTCAGTATAAAACAAATGTTGAGATGTAGTTTATCATTTTTGGTCAAATTCTATCTCATTTTAATTATTCAAAAATTGGAACTGGAATAGGGGTTAGATCTGTGATTCCATTGAGATTTCCAGGTAAGAAAACTATCAATGCAAGTCAGTACCTTTCTCTACAACTTCTCATCTAAGAAAGTTGGAAAGAGCACTACTTTGTAAAGGATCACACAGCCACTATGTGTCACACGTGAGCTCAGGCCTTCCTGGCTTTTAGACCAGCTAGCTCTCTATTTATACAGCAGCACAGTGCATCTCTGATTGCTCAAAAGTGAGTATAACAAAGACCATGCATTCAGACTGGAAATAGTTTGGTTTTGAGAAGATTATGCTCTTACTGTAACTTGCGATAACTTTCTGAACATATTACATACTTGCTAATGTTTACCTGCAATGTTTACTTGGCAGAATAATATTAATTATACCAAACCTTCAGAAACAGGGTTGCTTTTTATTACTTTGATGAAAAACAATAACACTTTCTCTCACTGAGGTTTTCTGTGGTCAGATGATCTCAATGTAAAAACAATGGAGTTTTTGTTCTATATCGAGTGTTCCCAATGTAATGAGAAAATATGCTCAAAGATCTGTTAATAAGATATAGAAGTGTTGTTCATTCAAGTGGTTATTAAGATCAGAAAAATGTTAAAGGCCAGCAAAGCCAGAATAAGAAGCACCCCAAATAACAAGGCAATAGCGTAGTCTCCAAACCATCAGGGGATAAAATGATTCAGATACCAGCTTGTTTTATTGTCTTCCATTAACAAACAAGGGGAAATAGAGCGTGTGGCCGGGAGCCAGGAATGGAAATTGAGATATGTGGCTCTTTTACTTTGTCAGTTTAAACCTTTCTCTCTAACAAAAGTGACTTAAAGCTGTTACCCTCTGGTGAAATCTGAGTTGCTTATATTAAATAAAGCCATGGCTAGATAATCCACTCTAAGAAGATATACACATTTCAAGGGGGAAAAAGATACAACGGCACAGTGAAAAGTGGAAGATGAGAGCTGTGCTTTCTTCTTTGAGTATTTCCTCCACTGAAAAGTATGCTGGAAGAAATAAAACTGCAATTTGTAAATGATAATTGCTTTAGAAGTGCTTTCACTTTTGAGGAATGTACTAAAATACTACAGCAGCCACATATAAGGTAGGATAATAAGGAAAGTGTCTAAAAAAATCATACCAGAGCATATTAACCCAAAGGAAGGCAATTATATGAGTAGGAATAAGAATCCTAGATATAGATTAAGAAGACCTACGTTCAAATCTCTTTTCTGTTACTTACTACCTGTTTGACAGTAGGCATGCAGCTTAATTAACCCCATTTGGCCTGGGTTTTCTCAACAAAGAAGCACAGATTCAGAGCTGGGATTGTAGCGGCCATCTAGTCCAACTCCTTCATTTTACAGAAGATCAGTAAGACTCTGCTCTAACTAGACCTCACCAAATTGGAGAATTTAATAAGACAATGTTCATTAAAAAACAAACAAATAATCTTCTAAAAAGTGCTATGTACATGTCAACTGTCATTTTCCAGGGGAGGGTTGCCCCTTCATAGTTATCACCCCCTTGGTTGACTACATATACTCCTAACTTCAACCACATTGACATAATTTGAAATGGTTCTGGAACTCCTTTTCTGGAACTGCATTCACAGTTTATGAGCTTCATAAGAAAACCAACTTATTTACTTTATAGCTTTGTGTGGTACCACATGTGGTATTCAGCAGCTTGATCTGCTGGCATGTCTCACCTGCAGGTATGGCTTTGGAACCTGGCTGAAGGACCGGAGATGTTTATCCTAGAGAAACAAAAACTTATAGAGGGTATGAGCTGCACTTTCAAGTACTTAAAGATATGTCATATTGGAGACACTTGTTCTGCTGGGCCCCAAAGCCTAAGCCATAGACCGCTATGTTGAAATTACAGGGATCAACACAAGAATGGACTTTTTTTTTAACCAATTAAAGCTTTCTTTCCAACAACAAAATGGGAGCTGTTGTAAGAATGGCTCTCCCCTTGACCTCCATAAAATTTAGCCCCACAGAGATGAAGTAATTTGCAGGAGAGCTGGGATTTGAACTGATTTCCTCTGACTTGAAGTCTAGGGCTCTATCTTCTAAACTACACAACCTCTTAAGAATCTTGACTGTATTATGAGAGACAACGTGGTATAGTGGGTAGAGAGCTCGGTCTTGGAGCCAGGAACACTGGCATTTAAACTCCACAACTGACATATACTGGGCTGTAAGACTGAGCAAGTCATTAACTCACCCCTTGGCACTCTGGGCAGTTCCCCAGGGCAGTGCTGGGCATGTTCTACCAATGAAATCAAAGGTCCAGCCCTCTATTCTCATCTTTACACTTATTACAAGAAGAAGAATGTTTAACACTGCTGTCAATGTTGCCAATTAAATTTCCAAATCAGAATCATGCAATCTACAAGTTGCAGGGGACTCTGAGGTTCTCTAGTTTATCCTGAACTTCCACAACATATCCCAATGGTTCCAAAGCCTCTGCTTGAAGATTTCCAATGAGGGAGAAACCATCACTTCCAGGGGCAGCTCATTATATGTTGGTAAATCTGAAGTGATATGAAGCTTTTCCTCAGGATGGCCCATATCAGTCATTTTACAATTTTCTCTTTTTTGCTTCTTGGTCTGCCCTCTGGGACTAAACAAAACAAATTCAATTCCTCCTCCACATCATAGTCCTTCAAATCCTTGAAGACTGCTATCATGTCTCCCGAGTCTTCTGATTTCTAGGCTAAACATCACTCATTCCTTCAAATGATACTGACAAGACATGTTCCCTAGACCCTGTCACTATCCTGGTCTCCCTGATATGTGTACACTCCTGCCTGTTTATGTCCTTCCTTAAATGCAGCACCTGAAATGGATTCTAGTACACTGTATGTGGTCTGAGCAATATTATTAAACTAACTTCTCTCTTGGACAGTATGTTTTCCCTACTCTTCCCTATCATCTTTTCCTATTCCCTTTCTCTGTTTCTCCAAATTCCATCCCATGATCTGCCCCCATCTAAGCGCACCTTAAATGTCTACTTGCTCCAGATGTATAATGAGTAACAAGGAACATATATATACACACACATATAAATGTATATATGTGTATATACACACATATGTTAATTTCCACATTTTACTTGATATAGATACATACACACATAAGGTAAATTAAATTTAGTGAACTGTACCAAAGACAAACTTAAACTATGATGAACTAGGAATTCTGTATGAGAAAAATGAATAAGTAGGTGTGGGAAGTAATCTCTTGACATCCGCAAACAGCTGCATAGAGAGAATTCTTACATTGTAAATGTCCCAGCAAAGACTTGCTTCTAGACAGATACTGAGATTGAAAGTATGCTCAATTTCCAAGAAGATACAGAAGACTATTGATTTAATATAGAACTGGACTGAAATACTCAGGCATGTATATCATTCCCTTCATCATGACTATGCACTTAATAGAACCATCAGAAAAAGGGAAGCTTTTGTTATTGTGGGTACATTTTTGCTTAAACTAGGCCATTCCCACACAGATCACCACATTCCAATGCCATCTCTACTTCTGCCATTCTGCATCCTTTAATGCTGATGATACATTACTTTACATAGTGTTCAGTGAGATCTTGAAACATTTTTGGCATTCCCTCATGTGTACTTGCATTTATTATTCAGAAATCGCTTTAGAATGTAAGCTTCTTAAAAGGTGCCATTGTATGTTTTGCCCAGCATCAAACACATTCTACAGTGTGGGACAGTCTGTGCATCAGCAAAGCAGAGTCACATATAACATAGGTCCTTTCCAACATGCTACTCAAATACAACTGGCCATGAGGAAGTCATTCTTCACACCCATGCTCGTATTTTTGAGCCCACATCCATTTCACTAGTGGGTTTACATAAATTTGACATATTCTTATCCCATTCTAGGCTGGCCTCAGTTTCTGAGGGAGCTTTTAGAAATCACCCTCGTACCACAGCACACCAGGAAATCAGTTTTGCCTCATGGAAAGGTTTTGGGCTTTGATGTGGTTCCATAGATCAGTCTTTGAGAAGATTACAATGATGAGTACAACCCTGAAACTGAGCTACTCTTGTTAAGACTATAACAAGCCCTAAACTGTGCTAACTTTCCAGAGGTAAATCCAAATGGAAGTGGGTGGCTGGAACCTGCCTTAATCTAGAACAGCTCTGAATTCTCAAGAGTTAGTGGGCAGAAGGAACTAAGAGTCTAATGTACACTATCTACAATGCTGCATCCTGGTATGTGCATGGCATATACTGGCTTGTTTAATAAATGTTAGGATGATGGCTACCAGGCTGTAATCTATTAAAGTACAAAAATGTCATGATAATGGTAACACATATTATGAATATCTAATCAACCTGTGTGAAATGTTTATTCAATTTAAGGTATTCACATGACATTCAATTTGGTAGTCATCTATGAAGGATTCCTGTGTTTGCCCTCCTTACCCACCAATGCTTAAATAGCATTTCTTTTGCTCTGTACATGAGAATTAATGAGCCATTCATGCATATGAGTGGAGCTGTCTGTATGCCAGTTCATGGGTGGGAATAAAGCCTTCCCTTTTTTGGTTAGAGATTGGTCTTCTTCCACCAAAGACCAGACAGGGCCCTCCCTGAATAATACCCAGACTTAGAGGAAAAGGGAAGAGATAAATATGGTAGAAAGAATTTCAAGAGGGTAATTTAAACAAAATATAGAAAAAATTAAGATGCATATTTTTCCCTTTGTCCTCTAAAGGTATTTTTCCTGTATCTCTGCTTCATGCTAAAAGAGCCAAAAGACCTGGATTACAGAAGTGAGCATAGCAGCCATCTTCAAAATATGTGAAAGCCGTCATCCAATGAGTCTTATTCTGCCCTTTTCAGAGGGCAAATTAGGAATAGTAAATAGAATTGATAGGGAGGCATATTTCTTTTCAAAACAAAGAATAACTTTCTAACAACTAAAATTATTAAAAAATAGAATGGATTTTTTTGAGAGAGAGTTCACTATCCTTTGGAGATATTCAGGTAAGAGAATAGAAGACTATTTGTTAGAGATGTTTTAAAGAGACTTCTTTCATTTGTTAAGAGTGGTGGAGCAAATGATATTTAAGGTCTGTTTTCAAATGTTCCATTTCTTATTTTACCATTAGTCAGTTTTATGACCACAGCGATCAGCCAGTCAACAAGCATGTATTCAGTGCCTACTATATGCCAGGGACTGTTTTAAGTTCTGAGGATACCAAAAAAATAAAGAAAGCAAACAACATCCTTGCTCTCAAGGAGCTTCCAGTCCACTAGGAGGACAGGAGAGGGGTGAAGACAACTTGTAAAGAATTGTGTACAAACAAGCTATATATAGGTTAAATTGGAGGAGATCAACAGAAGGAAAGCATTAGTATCAAGGGGAATTGGAAAAACCTTCCTGTAATAGAAGATGGGATTTTAGTCAGTCCGTTTATTAAGTGTCTATTATGTGCTAGGCACTATACTAAGAGCTGGGGATACAAAGAAAGGCAAAAAACAGGGATATCAGGAGACAGGGATGAGGAAGGAGAGAATTCCAGGTGTGGAGAACATCCAGTGAGATGTGGGGGAAGTGAGGTGTAAGAAGACTGCAAAGGCAAACTGGAGTTGGTTCTAGATGCCAAACAGAGAATTTTATATTGGATTCAGGAGGTAACAAGGAGGCACAAGAGTTTATTGAATAGGGGTAGGGGTGGGGGCGACATGGTCAGATACATGCTTAAACTTACCTGCTCTTAGTTTCCTCATCAGTAAAATGAAGAAATTAGACTACACTATCTCTGCAGCCCTTTCTATTAAAAATTTGTATGATCCTATGAAAAATTCATAAGGGAAACTATTTTACTCATTTAAAGGAATAATACTTTGTATTTAAATTTATCAGAAAAACTACAAAACAAAAATGCAAATATTACATCAGATCAAGAATCTTATAAACAATTGAAAGAGAAAAAATATTGTTTAGATGATCTTTAAGGTAGAGCTTGCCTTCCTAAAATTCCCAGGCTGGAAAGAATAAAATAACTGTCATCTTTCAGACAGTCACTGCTTCACAATAATCAGTCAACAGTAACATCTACTGAAGTACTGTAGGAGATTCTTTTACAGAGAAAGGGGGGGGGGAGGGGGAGAGAGAGAGAGAGAGAGAGAGAGAGAGAGAGAGAGAGGAGAGGGGAAGAAAGAAGAGGGGAGGGAGGGGGAGAGGGAGAGAAGGAGAGAGGGGGAGAGAGAGTGAGAGAAAGGAGAGACTGCCACATCTGAGAAACATACGAGCAGGAAGTAGAAGACACTTGTTCATCTGTATTTCTGTGACTTTTTTCACTTGGTATTATTTGCAACTGCACTTTCATGTCTGGGGGTAGTGCCAACTTCAGTAAGAATCATATATTATTTTTATCATACTGATTACATGTGTTCACCAGTTTTGCTGTCCAAAGATGCTTACTGTGGTTTACACATGCTTAGTGACAAACTCCAGAGCACAACATTTTCACAGAAAATGTGTTTACTGTGAAATTTCTCCTCAGAAGTATGCTTTTCTTTACAGCTTTGATCCACATGACATCCATAGTCCTACATTTCAAATAATTGCTTACATTTCCATTATGAAAACCTACTCCTAGATACAATTTGACTACAATGGGAAATGGTAGTCCTAGAACATTCTTTATATTCTTATGTGACTGGAGATTTCGTCAGATTAAGAAGATGCATTAAAACATTTTCAATTGCACTCCTTCAGTTTCATGGTGACTTGATGCTTAGATTCTGTTATTCATCAACACTTCACAGAAAGACTTGATTTGTCTGAATGAATTTTTAAAGCCACAATTGAAGAAAATCAGAAAAACCTGGTTTTGAATATCAAAAGATCCAAAACAAAAAGTATCTCTAGAGGCCCCATCGTGCTGCACTTTTATAGATCAGTGCCTGTCCTCACAAAAGGCAATTTCGGCTAGGCTAGACACAAAGAGAACACACTTACTGGTAAATGTCTTTCCTAAGGACGGTTCTGCTAAGTGGGTTGTCGGCCTGAGGAGCCATGGCGACAGAGCCAATCTTCAAAACCAGGGTGTCTTCTCTTGCAGCCTCAGTAACTGAAACAAAAAAAGACAAGTCAAGTCAGCCCTATAATGTTGTTTTTATGCAACAAGGCATGCAAAGGAGGCTGTTCTTTGAAAGAAAAATGCAAAATAAGTAGAGAAAAAATAATATAACAAAGGATACTTCGTTATAGTGCTAGACAAATCCTAGGAGATTTGTAATATCTAGCGATTTCAAAGTGGTGACTAGTATTTATGTATGTTTCTTTTTTTTTTACCAAAACTATGTAAGTGTAATTCATTTTATTCCCTGCTCGTAAGTGATGAGGGCACAGTCTCTGGGAACCCCCTTGAGTCTGGAGTGCGGTCTCTGGGAACCCCCTTGAGCTGTCCCTGAATCTTCCGGCTGGATCTGGCCTTCCCCTAGGGCCACAAGCCTCACATTGTCTTTGGGCCCAGATCTCTCCCTCTATTGTTACTTTAGATATGCATGCCTTCAGTTACTTCCCAACCTTTGATATTCCTTCAGGGACTTCCTGCCCTTAATTCTATTCTCTTGGTTCCTGGACTCTGACCTCACCTGGTCCTCCTTAGACTTCCCCTCAAGACCCTCCCTAAACCCCTCCTCTAGTCACCCCAGACCACCCCTCAATCCCTCCTACAATCTTTGTGTATATAATCTCCATCTTGCCTCCATGAAGGTGCTCAGATTCAATCTAATGCAGTAGGTTGAATCTGGCCCGCTTGTGGAAACAGGCGTCACAAAGGGGGGGGATTTCTTAAGACAGCCCATTGTGGTGAATCCCTAATAAACTTTCTCTTTTCCCTTGGCTGAGAAGGCTTGAGTCGAATTCTTTCGGCAGGACCCGGTGCGTCAATATTTCGGGGTGTCGATCACCCCTCAACCTTTTACCTCTTCATTTTATGGTGCATTGGCCGGGAACGACTGCTAATCTCAAGTTTTTCTCCAGCCAGGACTGGAAGGTAAGCCTCTCCCTAACCCAAACCCTTTCTCGCTCTCCATGCATTTTGGAGGTGCTTTTCGGGCCTGACTTCCCAGGTCCCCAGTAGGTCAGACAGCTGCCCGCTGTCTTGGACTCAGCCCGACACTCTCAGGTTCTCGGTCCAGTGGTTTATGTTCAAGGCCATGGACCTGGGCACACCTTCTGAAGCATAGACAGCAAGGACGGAAGCCCTATCCGGAAGTGCGCCCCCAATTTTCCCAATTCTCTCAGCGCTGGGGAATGGGAAAATCTCAGGTACCTTTTTGTGTTTGTTTTTTCCTGTCTTGCTTTGTTCCTTTATGAGGCTTACTCCCAGATCCTCCTTGCAGAGGAAGGGACTTCCAGCCCCCTGGGCTCACAATGGGTCAAACCTCCTCAATCCCCAAAAATTCACCCTTAGGTTGTCTTTTACAAAATTGGAAAAAGTTTAAGTTCTCTAAAAAACTTAAAAAGAAAAAGCTGATATACCTTTGCAATACTGCTTGGCCACAATATCGCTTAGAAGACCATGAAGAGTGGCCTTATTTTGGGACTTTACAATATAATACTCTTTTACAGTTAAATTTATATTGTCAGCGAGAAAGAAAATGGACAGAAATTCCTTACATAATGACCTTCGTGGAGCTCTCTCGGAACCCCGTTCTCAGAAAAGATTGTAAGATGCTCATAGCTAGAGCCCCCCCACAAAGGGGCAATGGGGGTCAACAGGATATTTTGGATAACCCCTTCCTTATGGCCCCTAGGGCTTCAGCCCCAGCCCCTCCTCCTGTTCCCCAACCTCCCTGGAGCACCCTTGTTTGCTGTGCTCCCCCTTCCGTGGCCATCCCCTCTTTCTCTTGGTTTCCCGTAGTGCAACCCTCCTCTTATCCTGCCTCCTTCATGGTCCGAGTGTCCTACCCTGCATCTCCTGCTATGGCCCCTGCCCCCTTGGCAACCCCTGCTCAGGTCCCAGCCAAAGGCCTTGTTGAGATGCCTCCCTATGTGGCCCCTGAAGGGACCCCTACTCAGGTTCTGGCCTCACGACCTGCCCCTATTTCAGGCCCTGCAGTATCTACCACCATGGGCCCCACCCCCGAGGCAACCCCTACTCAGGTTCCAGCCTCGGGCCCTGCCCCCAAGGTAGTACCTCCTCCCCTGGCCCCTCTCTCTGAGGTGGCTCCCACTCAGGTCTCTTTGGTATCTCCCTCTCTGACCCCTACCCCTCCTCAGGTACTAGCTGATCTTCTCCCTTGCCAGCCAGATGCCCTGGCCTTACAGTCTAATCTACCTCAGCCCCAAGCTCCAGGTCCCACAGCGCCTTCAAGGCTTTTTCCCCTGAGGGAAATGCCTGCCTCCCCCGCTGGGGCAAGGAGAGTGCATGTTCCATTCTCCATTTCAGATCTCCTTCAAATTAAAGAAAAACTGGGGAGATACTCAGAAGATCCCACTAATTTTACTGAGGGTTTTAGGGATCTGTCCCTGCAATTTGAACTTTCTTGGTGTGATTTGCATATCCTTTTCTCTACCTGTTGTACCACTGAGGAGAAGAGGAGAATCTGGGAACATGCCCAAAAATTTGGGGATAGTTTGGCTAGCAATAACCCCATAAAATATCCCCCAGGTACAGCTGCTGTTCCCACTAGTGACCCAGGATGGAATTATCAAAGGAGTGAGGATAGAGAAAAGAGAGACCATATGGTAATTTGCCTGTTAGAAGGCCTAAGAACTGCATTTCAAAAGCAAATAAATTTTCAAAAAATCAGGGAAGTTACTCAGGGAGAAAAGGAAAACCCTGCTCTTTTCCAGGCCCGGCTAGTAGAAGCTATTAAGAAGTATACAAATTTGGATCCTGATTCTGTTGAAGGGGCGGCAATACTTAACATGTATTTCATTAATCAGTCTGCCCCAGATATTAGGAGGAAACTGCAGAAATTGGCAATGGGACCCCAAACACCTCAGGTCCAATTGCTGGAGACGGCCTTTGGAGTCTTCAACAACAGAGACCTGGTTGCAGCAGAGGAAAGGAAACGCAGGGAAAGAGCTAGAGGCAGAGAACACGCTCAATTCTTGGCTGTTGCCATGGCCAGGAAAAGATCCAAGGAGCACCCCTCCAGGGAACCTCCTTGGAAGCCCATTGGCTTGGGCAGTGGGGAAACCTGCTTTCGATGCCACAAGGAGGGTCACTGGTCTAAGGAGTGCCCCTCTAGGGCGCCCCCCTGGAAGAAGCCTCCAGGATCCAGGCCTCTAGGACCATGCCCAGCATCTAACCAGGAGGGACATTGGAGATGTCCCCGAGGCTGGAAAAGTGGTAGAGCCTCCTCCCAGTACCCTGTCCTCCAGTCTTCTCAAGACTTGGAAGGAGGGGAAAGCCTGGGGCTTGGCTGTGCTCCCACTTTCTCCACCTCTCTCGTGGAGCCCTGGGCAAAATCGAGGCAGAAGGTAAGGTTACCCACTTTATCACGGCTATGTTCTCTTGCTTTAACTAGTGGCTCTGGCCCCACATGCCCCTCGACCCATCAGGTCATGGGCATCAAGGATCTGTTGTCTGAACACTCCTCTGGCCCTGCCCCCTTGGGAAGGGACCTGATGGTGAAATTGGGAAGCCAATTTTCTCTAGTTAAACCTCATAACTCCCTTTTCCCTCTGTTTACCAGACCTCCCCATGTTCCCTCAGAGGTGTGGGAGAAGGTTGAGCCAATTGTTTGGGATCAGGGAATTCCTGGGCAAGCTACTTCTGCCACCCCAGCCATAGTTCCCCTCCATAGCCTTCAATATCCAATTAAGCCCAAGGCTTGGGAGGGACTGCAACCATTAATTGCCACTCAAGGCCCTGACTCACTCCCTCTAGAGTGGGGCCCCTACCCAGCACAAGCTTTTGGGACTTTGAAAACTAAACTGACCACCACTCCAGCATTAGCTTTACCTAATCTAGAAAAACCTTTCACTCTCTATGTTGATGAAAGGAGAGGACAGGCCTTGGGAGTCCTAACCCAGGCTTTAGGACCAGACCCCAGACCTGTTGCCTATTTTTCAAAGCAGTTAGACTCTGTGGCTACTGGATGGCCTGCATGCCTCAGGGCCGTAGCTGCTACAGCCACTCTAATTGAGGAAGCTTCTAAACCTCTAGCAGACCAGCCCTTAGGAGCTCTGACTCCCCATCAAGTTCAGAGCATCCTAGAAGCAGATGGCCAGCAGTGGCTGGCTAACCACAGGCTCACCACATATCAAACCTTGCTCTTAGATACCCCCGACCTAATTTGGATGTGCTACACACTCATGAACCCCGAAGCAGTGTGGTACACAGAACAAGTCACCTTTAATTCCCACCAGGGATATTGTCTTCTCTCTGTACTCCTGTACTGTCTGTTTGCTGCTTGTTTGCTTAACCTCTTTGCCAAGTTTGTCTCCTCCAGACTCCAAGCCATCAACTTCCAGATGACTGTGTACCCCTTGAACTGGACCCATCGAGACCCCTTGAACTGGACCCATCGAGCCCGGAACAGATCTACACCCCTTGCCAGCAGGAAGCAGTTTCAGAAGCTGAGATCTTCGTCCCTGACCCCAAAAGAATTTGGGTCCTATATGTTTGAGGGGGGAATGATGAGGGCACAGTCTCTGGGAACCCCCTTGAGTCTGGAGTGCGGTCTCTGGGAGCCCCCTTGAGCTGTCCCTGAATCTTCCGGCTGGATCTGGCCTTCCCCTAGGGCCACAAGCCTCACATTGTCTTTGGGCCCAGATCTCTCCCTCTATTGTTACTTTAGATATGCATGCCTTCAGTTACTTCCCAACCTTGATATCCCATTCTCTTGGATCCTGGACTCTGGCTCCACCTTATCTTCCTTAGACTTCCCCTCAGGACAATCCCAAAAGCCCCCCACCAGTCACCCCAGACAACCCCTCAATCTTTCCCACAATCTTTTATGTATTTAAATCCCATCCTGCCTGCACAAGGCGCTCAGATTCTTTAGGAGTCTAGCCTATGGCGGGGCTGCTGGAGGATCTGGCCACTGTAGCTGGTCCCTAATAAACTTTGTCTTTTTCTTTGGCTAAGAAGGCTTGAGTCGAATTCTTTTGGCAGGACCCGGTGCGTCGATATTTTGGGGTGTCGAGCACCTCTCCACCTTTCACCTCTTCATAAGCATTTTGTTTTATTACAACAACTTGAAAAGAATTTATTACCACTGTTAAGTACCAGTAGTACTGACATCGGTGGAGCCCAACATGGTGGTTTAATGGACATCTTGGCCACCACTATCATAGCTAGGGCTTAAGGTTAAGTCTTAGCCTTTGTGCTCTGCGTTTGCAAAAGAAGAAGAGACAGGTTACTTGGGTTCTGACCAGCTCATACAAGGCTCAGGAAGTTTCCAGGCAAGAGAAATTTTTTGAAAGAATTCTTTCAGTTCTTTCTGTAAGATACTTGGTGACGTTAATTCGGTTTCCTTTTTTTTGAAATCCTCTGCATCGAAAAATATTATTCAGGGAAGGGGTCCATAGGTTTCACCAGACCATCAAAGGGGTCCATAATACAAAAAGGATAAAGAAATGCCATACGAGGTAAACTTAGAAATTATTTCCAACTCCAAACAGGTTTAGGAAGCACCAGTGTAAGTGGTAGGACAAGAAGAATACTGCCTTTATTTTCTTTGCTTTCAAAATGCTTCTTCTGCATATTGCTATAACTTATGGTTATAGTTAATAATAATTTATGGCACCGAGTTAGGAAAAATTTTAATTACATCTTTGTAAAAAAAATAATGACTTTTATATTGAGTTTTAAAATGAGTAAACTCTGGGTTAACAGGCCAGATCCTGATACAGTCAGAAAGCAGGATAATAATCTGAGGAGAAAGTAGGATAATAATCTGACGAGACAACACAAAGAAGCAGATCAACCAGCTCCCCTGATCTGTCCTTACTAGGGCCTGAAGGAGAGATAATTTAACCACTGGTACTTTCCATATGAAGGCTGAAGCATTATCTCTAATTCACTGGCATAATTCAAAAGGTCTTTCTTTTTTTAAAGGCTCTGTGGAATGTGTGTGGGTTTCTTGGTGGGTCTTTTAATTTTAGTTGAATTTGAGTTTGTTTCCAATGTCAAAAACAGAAGACATGTTTTCCTACTGTAGTTGCTAAAATGTTAATTTAACCAAAACTGTTAACATCTCAGCCTTTAAGATTCTATACAGAACATCTATGAATGGTGTAAAATTGGTCTCTAAGATCAGAAACCCGTCCTTCAAAAATAGAGCTATAAAGAACTGACAATAAAAGATGAGAGGGATGTCTTAAGTAGAGTGTGCCTCCATAAGCACAAGCCCAGTATTTACCCACTGTGGTACTCAGAGAATGCAGTGATTATTTGATTAATCCCAGCTGTGACTGAAGCCAAGTTAGCCTAGTTTGGCTTAGATAAATCAAGAGAAGAAACTAAGAGTAGGTGGGGGGGGGATGGGCATGGGGGGTGGAAAGAAAAATTACTAAAGAGAGACAAGAGGGCAGATGGAAAAAGAGTAGAGAAAGGAAAAGGTGTAACTATCCTTTTGGGTCAGGAAGGGATAAGAGAGAAGTTACGCCACCTTGTTGGGGAGGGAGGAGGAAAGGGTGCAGTAGGGTGTGGCAGGGGTGGGAAATCTGTGGGCCTGGAGGCCACAAGTGGCCCTCTAATTCCTCAGGTGCTGTCCTTTGACTGAATCCAAACTTCACAGAACAAATTCCCTTAATAAAAGGATTTGTTCTGTAAAACTTGGACTCAGTTGAAAGGCCATACCCAAGGACCTAGAAGGCCACATGTGGTCTGAGGTGACAGTTTCTCACCTCTGACTGTGGAGGAACTGGTGATGATGAGGGCACAGTCTCTGGGAACCCCTTGAACTCTCCTTGAATCTTCCCACTTGATCTGGCCTTGGCCTGAGGCTATAACCATTAGGCCCAAATGCCTACCTTGATCCTCCCACTGGACCTGGCCTTGGCCTGAGGTTATAACCATTAAGCCCAAATGCCTACCTTGCCCAGTCCTCTATTGTCCAGCTGTTTCCCACCCTTAATCCTGTTTCCCATCCTTAATCCTGATCAAAATATCTATACCCTAGCTCTGTTACCCTAGCCCTTTATTGTCTGTCATTTCCATCACCCCAGACTACCCCTCAATCCCTCCCACAATCTTTGTGTATATAATCTCCATCTTGCCTCCATGAGGTTGGTCAGATCCAATCTAGCTCAGATTGGTCTGGCCCGCTTTCCTTACAGGCGTCACAAGGGGTGGGATGTCTTGGGGCAGGCCTATTTGGCTAACTCCTAATAAACTGTATCTTTTCCCTTGGCTGAGAAAGCTTGAGTCGAATTCTTTTGGCAGGACCCGGTGTGTCGGTACTTTGGGGTGTTGAGCACCCCTCACCCCAAACCCTCATCAGAATGATAAGAGATTCGAGGGAAGGAGTCCATTTATAAGTCATTGCAATAGTCCAGGTAAGAGGTAATGATGATCTAAGTTAGTATGGTGGCTGTGTAAGAGGAAAGAAAGGGCACAGAAATCCATTAAGTGAGTAAAGCTGGAAACAGTTTAATAATTTACCTGGAATTTGGGAAAGCATATTTATAAGGGTTCAGAAAAGAGTTGGGGAGAAACAGTCATAAGAAAGAATAATTCAAATGACTAATAATGAGAGAAATGCAGATTACAACAGTTATGAGGTTTTGCACGCACATATCAGATTGCTAAAAATGACAAAAGATAAAAATAGCAAACTTTTAGGGGTTATGGGGAGAAAGGCACAATAATACACTCTTGGTGGACCTGTGAATTGGCCCAACCATACTGGAAAATAATTTGGGAAACAGCCAAGATGGAGGAATGATAAGAAGCACTGCAATAGGCTCTTCTCCACAAATTTCTCCCAAGAGATCTAGAAAATGCACCAGACTGAATCCTGATGGGGAAATCTAGATAAAGTCAGAGTGAGTTTTATTTTTCCTGCCCTGCTTAGCATAGGAAGAAAGACAAGGAGTTCTGGGGACAATAGAGATACGTTAGGCCTAGAGTATGCTGCATGCAGAGTACTGAAGTATCTAGGGAATGTTTATACCAGGAGAAAGAGTAGGTTCTAAACCCAGACCAGGGGTGGGGAACCTGCAGCCTTGAGTCCATATGTAGTCCTCTAGAACCTCAAGTGCAGCCTTCTGACTGAATCCAAACTTGACAGAACAAATCCTTTTATTCTGAGCCAAGGATGGGTACAAGTTATAAGCTTTGTTATCCACTTCTCAGTTCTGAGCCACAGAAGATGGCAGACTGAGAATGGGACTTAAACAGAGAAGAGGTGTTCCCAGGAAAAGAGGCTCTTGGCACCATAGAAAGGAAGAAGTTCAGAATGGTTAGATCTCAGGTTCAAAGCAGGGTCTCATTTTCAACATCTAATACAGCCTGAAGAGGAATAACCAGAGAAAGAATCTTAGACCAAAGGGGAGCCTACAACTCTGCTGCTCCGAACCAGCAGTTTTCCATGGCTGACATGGGCTACAGCCCTCCTCCCCGCCAACCTGGTACAGAAGTACTTTCACTCAATAGGGAAATAGGATGGAAAGGGGAGAAGGGAGGAGGGAGAATTTCAAAGAAAAATAGCTTAAGAGAGAGATTAGTTCTAGGTAAAACAAATTCTAAGAATGTACAAAAATATCTATAGCTCTTTTAGAGGGCAAAGAAAGAGAATCTGAAGAGGTGTCCACAAACTAGGGAATTGATGAACAAATATGGTATATAAATGTGATAAACTACCATTGTGCTGAACCCACATCAGCATAATGTGGAATATTATTGCTACTATATGGAATTGGAATTACTGGTCCTGGGATTGGATTCTCTCATGTCTAAATAAATGTTATACTTCCTCTGCCTTCTACCTACAGAATTTCTTATACTTCGAGATTCCAAACAATTCAGGATTCCAGAGAATTAATGATGAAACCTGCTACTTACTTCCAGATATAGAGGTGAAGCACTCAAAATGTAGAAAGAGACAATTTATTTTGCACATGGACAATGTGGAAATTTGTTTTGATTGACCACATATTTTAATACTGATTTATTTGTGTGTGTGTGTGTGTGTTTTCTGTTTGTGAGTGGGGGAGTGGAGGGAATATTTAGGGAGAGAGATGAGAAAGATGTTTTAGCTCACCAAAACAAAATACATATTATTCATACACACACACGTACACACACACACACACATACTCTCTCTCTCTCTACACAGATACACTCAAAAGAAAACTTGGGAACTCTGGTCAACACAATGACAATCCTAATTCCTGAAGACTCATGAGGAAACACATGTTTTACGTCTCCTGATAGAAAGGTAATGAACTATGAATGTAGATTGAAATATATTTTTCTGGATGTGGCAAATGAGAGGTTTTGTTTTGCTTGACTGTATGTATTTGTAGGGGGAGTTTTATTTTTTCTTGTGAGGGCAAGGGAAGGGAACTAGGAAGGGGAAAAGACTGATTTTTGTTTGAAAAATAAAATAAAATTGAGTTATTTTATAAAATTCATTAAAATTAATATTTCCCCTCAGTCAGTTATTGGGTACATACCCTAAAGGGATTAAAGACAGAAGAAAAAGTCCCATATGTGGATCAATAGCAAAGCATTTATTAAGCACTTACTGTATGAAAGGGACTACCCTAGGGGCTGGGGATACACAAACAAAAATGAAAAAGTCCCTGCCCTCAAGAACTTATGTTATAATGAAAGACACAATATATACACATATAAGTATGGGCAAAATAAATGTAAATGTAAGGTGATTAAATACAAGGCAATTAGGGAGTGAGGACACTAACAGTCCCAAAAGCTAATGTGATCTCAGATTGTACCATGAGAGCCATAGTGCCTAAGGCAAAGGAAGTGTTAGTTCTTCTATACTCTACTCTGTTGAGATTATTTCTAGAATACTGTGTTCAATTTTGGATTGTAGACACTTAATAAATACTTGTTGACCTTACTTGTTGACTGGATATCATACTGATACACTAGAGAATGTCCAAAAAAGGCCATCCAAGCTGGTGAAAGGTGTCTACATAATGTCCTTTTGGGGAGTGGGATGAAGGAAATGGGGATGTTTACCCTAGAGAAGAAAACACTTTGGGGATCATGATTATTCTGTTTGGTCTAAAAGGGCAGAAATAAGACTTACTATATGGAAACTTCAAAAAGAAAAATCAAGAGTTTATACAAGGAAACAATTCTTCAGAGTTATTTGAGTGGAGTTGGCTGTCTCCAGAGGGAATGGGGTCTTCCTCACTGCAGGTCTTCAAGAAAAGGCTGGATGATCCCTTTGTCAGGCACATTATAAAAGAGGCATTTGCTCAGGTACGGATTGGACTAGATTATCTCTTATAATTCTGAAATTGCGTCAATGTTTTCTTTCTTTTTTCTTTATAGGATCCTCTTTTACTGATATTGGTAGGAGTTGGTATTTTAAGATAACAAAGCAGCATGAATATTTTAGGTTAAAATATCATACTCATTTTTGTCAAAGTAGATACTCCAAAATACTGCCTGTCGTTCGTTCGTTCCTTCCTCCCTCCCTTCCTTCTTTCTTATCATCTAGCCTTTGCTTGAAGACACCTAGGTTAAACATCTTGAGTTCTTTCCTCTCATTCTATGATGGTGTGTTTCTGTCAATAATTGGCCATCAATCCTTAACGAGAAACAGTATTTCTTGTATCTACAACTTCAAACAATCTGGAGAAAGCTTTGGGCATTTACAAAGAGCCAAGTTTTGTACCAGAGGAGGCCCCAATAAATTGGTTGCTCACTTCTGTCTGAAGTGATCAGATTTTGGTGAACAGGTTGGGAGAACATTCTTTTCTCCTCAGGACAAGTTAATAATTTAAATAAAGCAGGGGCACAGCAGAACCTTAAACCACTAGTGGTAAATGTGGTGACTTGATGGTAACTTATAAATGGTCACTATAAAATAGAGACCGACCCTACAAGCCACACATGCAGAGGGGGAAAATATGCATCCTTTTGTCCCCAGATCAATCTCTATTAAGAGCTCCATTGACAGCCAAATTTCCTGCCAAAGTGGGTCCCAACAGATTTTTAGTACAGCTGAGTCACTCAACAAGAAAAATCTGA
Source organism: Trichosurus vulpecula (assembly GCF_011100635.1). Classification (NCBI taxonomy): domain Eukaryota; kingdom Metazoa; phylum Chordata; class Mammalia; order Diprotodontia; family Phalangeridae; genus Trichosurus; species Trichosurus vulpecula. Next base: position 147,193,463 of record NC_050573.1, read on the forward strand.
TCCACATGTGAAATAAAGTCTTGGTGCCAAAATTAAGTACTCGGGCACGTAAACAGCACCTAGTGTGCAGTCCCAGAAGCTCTCCAATAACTGCTTAGGAAGCACTGAGGCACCTGAATTTGTGAATTATAAACGGCTCAAGGAAAGAATAGCTTCTTAAAATAATACAATTAATATCAAGATTTGATTCTGCAATTAAATCTTATTTTGCTGAGAGATTTTCCTTGTTACTGTAGATAATAATAAAACTGAAAAGGGATATCAATAATTTTGCACTATGGAGCATGAGTCAGTATTTTTGTAGTTATTATGATTAAGCAGACCTATACAAATGCCAATGTAAATCAGGAAATGAAAAGACAATATGGATAAAAGGAAGATAAGCAGATTATTTTTGTCTTCTAATGTAGAATGAAAATAAAATGATGTGGCCTAACTTCAGACACCCATTGTTTGTTTTGAGAACAAAACTGAATTTTATTGCAAAGTAGTTCTGTATTCCCTGCATTGTCACATAAGTGTGATCAACGCCTGTTAAGACTAAGCTTCCACCATATGTAGGGCCAATCAGTAAGTGAAAGATTTTTCCTGCCTATTCAATGGGCCTCAGGTGGGGCCAACAAAGGCAGGCCTGATTAGAGGCAGGCTCACATCCTTTCATTAACTAGGTGTGACCCCAGTTAAGTGATGTGGGTATGAAGCCCTCAGGGCCCTAAGGGAAGTTGCTAAGACCAGAGCCAATGGCATTTGCACTGAGTTCCAGTCAATCAGATGCCGGCTAGGACTATATAAAAAGAGAGCCCAGAACTGAGAAAAGCAAAGCAGCAGAACTGAGAGCGGCAGGATTCAGAAGCAGACATTAAGAGGACATTGAGGCAGTGAGACCTACAGGAATCAGAATTCAGCCCAAGGAGAAGGAGCAGGAACTTGGAGTCTACAGAGCTGCAGAAGAGAGTGCTGAGCAGAGAGCTAGAATTTGTGAGTGATTGTTTACAGGAAGGCCCTAATAGGAGAGAAGGTTACAGGATGACCTGGCTCCTTGCTATTTATTGTGTTACAATTTCCTTGTTGCTACATTGAGGTGGGTTTACTGGCTTTGGAATATTATTGCTATTATATGGAATTGGAATTTCTGGTCCTGGGATTGGATTCTCTCATGTCTAAATAAATGTTATACGTCCTCTGCCTTCTACTTACAGAATTTCTCATACTTTGAGATTCCAAACAATTCAGGCATGTTCTTGTTCATCCTCAAGGTCATGAATCTTGCCTTAGTGATATACCAGAAAATGTTACCATCATGCTGAACTAAAAGTTTTTTCATATTTAGGAAGGGGAAGCAGGGGCAGGGTGATAGTGGTAGAGAATAAATATTTATATAGCACCTACTATGTGCTAAGCACTTTTTACAAATATTGTCTCACCTGATTTATGACTTAAGAAAATTTATGGGTATTTCTGGATTACACTGAAAGCATTTTACTACTGTCTACTAGATGCTGCAAAGCATGTCCATCAGCAGCTTTTTGGTCAGTTTCTGCATGCATTCATTCACTGAACAAATATTTATTTGGACTTATGTGCAACAACACACTTTGAGATGTGCTTACTAAATACCCAGCATCTCCTAGGCAACCGTATTCAAATGCTTTCAGTGAGCCAATTTCTCTTCATATTTTCTTCTCTATATTTCAATGCAATTTCCTCTAAGACATGTCTGACAATTTACTCTCTAGTACAATATTTGGGAAATATCTGTTGTGTTGTCCTGGGTACATGCCAGAACATCTGAGAAATCTGAATATTTCAATTTAAGATACAAAAATCTGAAACTTCTCTTTTTTGCTTTGAAGTATAAATTTTTGTTTTATAATTTACAAAGTGGGTGATTTCAGAATGCTTAGTATAGGTAACTTTCTGGAAATGACATCTAGAGTCATTAAAAATCTTAACTTCTAGATTCATTAAAATCTTAACTAGGTTCTATATAATGTGGCTAGCACAAGGTCTATTTAATTCTAATTTCCATTCAAATAGTGAATTTCTCTGCCTTAGTTTTAATGAAGTACAGCTACAAACAGTGAAACATCATGCTAGTTCTTGCTTTAATGGGATACCCGGACTCTTTTCCCCAAAGAATGATAAATCTTCCTTGCCAAAAAAGCCAAACTTCTGTTTTCTTACTGTCTTCTCTTTATTCCCAGCTGGAAAATTGTAGAAGTTACTGGCTACAAAGTAAAGCGAATGAACTCTGCCTCTTTGCATCTATCTCCACTTGGATTATGAGAAAATGTTTCTATGATTTTCAAATTGTTTCCTTATGGGACTACATTGTGTGTTACCATATATAAAGATCTTTACCTATGTGACTGTACTGTACATTAATGTAACATCAACAATTCATTACATTTGCACATTCTAGAGACTAATAAACACGCACAGACTAAGGGTCACTACATCTGCAAGGTACAGGCAACGCCCACAATTCACTAATGAACTCATCATCATTTAATAAAGCTCTACAACTTCATATGGACAAAAGCTGTGAAGAACAGTCTGAGTTTCATCTGACAGTGCCCTATCTACTTTAACACATGATCTACAGGAGACCCCTATTTTTGAAAATGAATGCTGCAAATATTTACAAGTGTCCAAATCTAATGTACAACATGTAAACCAACAATCAATTCAAATCTTCATAATTCAGGAACAATGAAACTAGTTATCCTCCTACAGATAACAAAGAGATATATATTTTGAAAATCATTACCATAAACCTGACTGATGATGCAAGAGAAAGACACTAAGAACAACAGGGAAAAGGAGGGTGGGTCAGTGCTACCCTAACACTTATTTATTATAAGATAATGCCTATGGTAGGTCTCTTTGCTCATTTTAAACTCACCTTCCAATCACACACACCTGTCAAAAAAAACAAAAAAAAACACTTTTTGTTAGCTCAGACAGTACTTCGCAGCTTCATTCTACCTCTGGGCTGGTGCATTACAGGAGAATAACAATCAAAGTCTCATAGAGTGGGATTAGAGTTAGGAAGTTCTGAGTTTAAATCCTTCCTCACACAAATACTAGAGGTGTGACCTTAGGTTTCCTCATCTATAAATACAAGGGGGTTAAACTACAAGGCCTCTAGGATTCCTTTTGAATTTGCTCTATGAGGTCATCCTGTTAAATCACCTTGTTTAACGTGGGAGTGTAAGTGACTTGGCTACTCAATGGTACGGCTGGGCCTTGCAGCTAAGCCTCTCCCAGCAGTGCTCTTTCCACTACAGCATACTGCCTATCTATGACTTCACCTCAGCTCTTTCAGGTCCTTCTACTGATGAGCTAGAGAGCTAGAAATTAACAGTTGGAGATGATGGTGCAGCCAGCTGGTACAGTGGATAGAACTCAGGTCCTGCATTCAGGAACGGCTGAGTGCAAATTTAGCTTCCAGTACTTACTAGCTGTATGATCCTGGGCAAGTCACTTAACTGCTATTTGCCTCAGTTTCCTTATCTGTAAAATAAGGATAATAATAGAACCTAATTCCCAAGGCTGTTAACGAGGATCAAATGAGCTATTAATTGTAAAGCCCTTAAGCACAGTGCCTGACTACTATATAAATGTTGCGTGCCATATAAATGTTAGCAATCATTATTATTATTAATAATGGGAATCATCAATTTAATATAACAGATACTTTAGGAATCCAGTGGGAAAGTGAGATGAAGTTGTAAACACTGAAGTGTCCTCATTACTAGACTAGTGTTTTGTACAAAGCAGACATTGCTTTGTTGAATGGATGGCACATTACTTAATTTTGCATATAAGAACTAAGACATTTTTATTTTTCTCATTTTTACTACTACTATTTTGAATGGCCATTTTTGGTCAACTCAAATACATACATGCATGTGTGAGGGTGTGGGTGTATAAAATCTAACCTCTAGAAATCAAGAAAAAGGATAACAAAAGATTCTGGGAAGATGGGGGGAGTAGATCAGAAAATTCCAAGCTCTCCAGATTTACCCCCCAAATGAGATAAAATAGTGTCTCAGGGCTAACAAAGCAGTAAAAATAAGAGTAGAACAGTGGTCCTCCTGTGACAATAGGAGGAGATGTGAAGAAAAACCCCAAAACGAAGTTTGGTCCCTGTGAAGAGTAAACACCTCCAGGCTAGGTCCCCTTAAACAACAAGCCTGAAGTCCTAGGGTTAGCTGGGCTGGGAGTCGGCCTTGCCCCAGCCACAGGAACTCTTGACTCCCAGGACAATGAGGCGAGTTGGGCATCTGAGCCGGGGAAATTGAGGGAACCTTTGCTGACACGGAACACCATTCCCAGCTGTGTTGCAGAGACTTGGCTCTGGGTGAGAAGAAACTAGCACAGCCCCAATGAGTGTGGAAGCAGTGGTGTGGGGACTCAGCAGGCTGTGGGCATTTATTGGAGGCTGGAGATCTTGGTTTTGGTTCCAGGCCAGAGGGAAGAACTGAAGGAGGATATGGGGCCAGAGACACCAACCCCTATGCCGCAGCCCTAGAGGTAATTACAAAAATTAAGCTGCTACAAATTTTTAAAAAATGTGAAGGCAAAGAAGAAAGAATTCAACCATCTCCGGAGTGGGATGCTGAGTGTACCCAGATCATACGACACAATGGGCAAGAAAATTAACAGAAAGATAAGACAATATAAAAGGTAGCTGGGAAAGGGCTAAAATAAAATTCACACAGACTCATAACATTCTGTATACATTACCTCCAATAGCAGGCTGCATTTCCTCAGTTTTGGGGAAAAAAACTCTGATTATACTTGTGTTGATATAGATCAAAGGCAGGTTGCGGGAGGTCAGAGTGTGAGTCCTCATGGGCTGACCGGGAGATTTTCTTTTCACCTGTTGAGTTCTTGGTAGTTTTGCTTGAAAAATGCTTGCAATTGCATTAAGTAAAGGAAAACAGAGAACAACATCAAATGCTTGTGCAGAAAGGAGAATCTCATGAAGAAAGTGAGGTGAGCCATCTGTTAAGCCTTCACATAACTTATGGAAACTTTTTCGGTCACTTCTTGATGTTAACTTATGCCGGACATTTTTGGTTACTGCTTTTGTATATGTAAGAGAGAGAAATCCATGCTGTTGATGTGAACCATCTAAAAGTTTTGAAGTTGTCTGTCTCAAAAAAAAGGAAATCACAGTGAAAATTCCGTTAGAAGAAAAGCTTGAACATTTCCGAATAGAGAACAATTACCATTAGCTTTCTGCTCTCTCATTTTTATTCCTAATTCACCTTAAACATCCTTTACTGAGTCCCATTATTTATTAAATCCCACTAGGAAGGGTTTCTGAACATAGTATAGCCTACTATTGATCTGTATGATCTCATTCAAAGATGCAAATGGAGCTGTGATCTTTAGGATCTTATTTCCTTAAGTATCAAGTTAGGATAAAAAGAAGAAGGTCTTCAAGAATAGGTGCTATCATAGGACTCAGAGTTGGAAGGAATCTGAGAGACTGTCTAATCCATCTCCCTCATTTTACAGATGAGAAAGAGTGAGGCCTAGAGACGTTAAGTGACTTGGTGAAGGTCACACAACTGGCAGAACTCTTTGAATTAGATGGTGAAGACTGGGTATTGTAAAAAGCAGTATCATTAATGGTACAGTGAGTTCTCAAAAGATCCAAAAAACTAGAGCTAATCCCCTATCTTCTGTAATGAGTAGAGAGTCATAGGACATTCCTGGCCACCACATGCAAGAAAATTTTATATCTTCCCCTCTGCCATTTAAATTCTGGATAAGGAATCTTCCTTGGGTTCAATGTGACAAAATTAACAAAGTATTTTTAATTTTCAAATTTTATCCTTAACAATTATTATTCTCTGTGTTAGTACCTGTCATATATATTAACCTTGCTAATGAATAATATCTGCGGGGCATGGAGAAGTGATCTTTTTCCAGCTATGGTGATGAAATTATATCAAATTACCTTGCCTGCTTCCTTCCTGAGCAAAAGCATGTATTTACAAGGTGGATGACTGGACAAAGAATGCTAGCTGAGGTTACAGAAAAAAAAAAAAGATTTGCCCCTAGGAAAAGCCCAGAGCACCTCTGTACTCCGTCCTGGTCAGAGCAGACCACACCTAGAATACTCTGTTTAATTTGGGCATCTCATTGAATGAAAATCTTGCCAAAGAGAATGGCAAAGAGTTTCAAGATTATGTTATGTGAGGATCAGGTTGAAGAAATGAGAATATTTAGCCATCAGAATAAAATAAATTTGGGGGAACTATGATATCCCTTTTCAAGCATTTGAAGAGTTGTCATTGGGAAGGAGGATTTGGCTTGTTCTTGGGTTCAAAGAAGAACCAGGAGTAATGGCTGTGACTTGCAGAGGCAACTTAGGCTTGATTTCAGACAAAAAAAAAACCATTTCAACAATTAGAGCTATTCAAAATGCAGTGGCCTTCTGTGGTAGGTAGCGTGCTTCCCCTTACTGAAGGTTTTCAAGCAAAAACTCTTACCCACTAATAACGGGATAAAGTAAAGCAGAGAGAGGTTTTCAACTTGGGGTCTGTGAACTTTCCCCCCCAATATTGTGATAAATGTGCTTCAATATAATTGGTTTTCATACATATTTTATTTTATGTGTTTAAACACATTATTCCGAGAAGGAATCCATAGATTTTATCAGACTGTCAAAGGGATCCAAAAAACACACACAAAATAAAGAAGCTCTATTGTAGAGGGAATTCTTTTTCAGATATAAACCAAAGTAGAAAAGCCCCTGAGGTCCCTTCCAACTCTGATATATTATGATGCTACATTTTCTACCAGTGATATACTAAAATAGCTGCTTGATATAGTAAAAAAAATATGCATTTTAAAAGTAATTTTCAGTAGTGATCATAATGTTTGCAAAATCTCTTATCTTACTTTAATAATAATTCCTCAGGTATAATAATCATTACCTTCAAATATGCAAAAACATTTGGTTCAAGATGAAAAAAGCATGCATTTGTAACTACTTTAATATTTCTCAGGAATAAAAAATACAGATAATTATTTCCAAAATGCATATAATAAAAGATAGCAAAATATTTTACAAACAAGATAAAATTTGAGGTAGAGTATGCTTCAATATATAAAAGAGCTGCTCCAAAAATTTCCTGTATACCAATTCCTATATAATAAAACTTATTTTCCCCCACTGACTTCCAAAATAAAATCAGAGTTGCAATTTGACTGAAAACATTTTTTTCCTACCAGAAAAAAATGATGTCAGTTGGATTAGGGGAAGGATGTAGAAAGAAAGCAAGATAAGCAGCAAAGCAGGAAAGAGTCTGTACCACAGTCAACCCATCAGTTGCAATCCTGTTTCGAGTCCACTTTTGCTCCTCAGCCTGCTGCCTGTCACCCTGTGACCCAGTGACAGAAGCACATTTAGCACTGTGGCCACCACCACTCCTGTTCCTCCTCTGCCTCCACTTTCTTTTTCTTCTAGTAAAAAGTATGGCCATGAATGGTGTCATTTTGAGATTTTGTAGAGAAATGATTGTGTAATCTTTGGTCTCTCCTCAGAATAGTTCTCCTCTAATTCAGAGTTGGGCTGGCCCTCTCTTTTACTTTCTCCTTGCTTTGCCTCACTTATTTCTTCTTCTGTTCTGTGTCTACTAGACAGAGGCCCCAGCCAATGACAGAAAAGCATGGGAGCCTTTCAGGAAATGTCAAGAGCAGTGGCTGGAGGAGGAGGGACATGATATGTGTCAATATGTATGTGGTATGAAGACAGAAAAGGTTTTCCATGTCTGAGTATCTCAAAAAATCGCTTCTTCTTAAATTGATTATGCAGTTTTTAGCAGTACAGTGTCTGTGTAGTACTAGGTCAGGAGAAAGGCCAAGATGGTGCTTCAGGTAAAGGAAATTTCAAATTTTCAAAACCATTTTAGGGATCACACATTGAATTGTTTTCTGCCTTGCGTTTGCATTAACAAAAAATTGTACTTGTCTAGTGTTACTGCAAGGAATATCAGGACTTATTTGATTGGCAAAATTTAGCATTACCAACTAGATGCCCTGACAGAAATGACTGAAGCTTCACTAGTGGCAGATTTTGCATGCTTAAATAGAATTAACTGTCCTTTTAACATATGAATATTTTAATTTAGTAAAACTATCACTGAAACACACTGATTATATGCACTACAAATGTAAATGTATTTTATGTAAGTATATATAACAATGTTTCATATGGATACAGACATGGAAGAAAATAAATGTAAACAGAACTTCCACTAACATGAAAGCCATTTTATAATTAATCTATTTCAGAATTAAAGAAAGAAAATATTCACACCTTACAGTTTTCTGGAAAAATCTCAAACATGAAATTAGTTTTCTTTGCCACTGACTCAGAAGAGCATACTATATAAGTAGGCATCTAGACAGTTTAAATAACACTGCATTTGTATGCAAATGCATTATTGTTCCTCTGAATCCAAGACTAATAAAAATTTAACACTTGGCTATTTTTAGTAAATTTATGCTATATTATTTAAAGCTCATTGCTATAAATATATACACACATATACATTATATGTTACTATTATATATCACTTACTACATTACTGTGATATACATTTTATATATTTTAAATATATCATGCATATATGCATATGTGTCTGCAATATTAGGCTAAACACAATAAGAAAAAAAAGCTGGTCCACATCTGCTGATAGAAAAGCTAGCATAGATGTCCCTCAATGCTTTATTAAATGGAAGAACAAAGAAAAGAACAAAGCCCATAGAAGAAATATTTAAGGAAAAAATATTTCCATACAAATATTTGTATACAACACCAAAATATTTATGTGTATTCCATCTTTAACAATGTTAATTAAACAAACTGTACTTCAAATCAATATGGTCTATCTAGCTATATTGCTATACTGAGTTTCTATTACTCAAGTAACTTATACAAGCCTCTGGAAGTTACTGGTCCTTATTCCAGGATAGTCCTTTCCATTCAGGAACAATGATATGTGTGTATTTGTCTGTACTGAAGAGAGCACTGAATAAAGTGCTATTGGATAATGGTGGTAAGGGCAAAAGGACAATAAAGGAATGAACTGGCCAGCTTTTGAGTCAGGTATACAAATGGTATGACAAAACTCACTTGAGTCAACTGTTACTTATCAGTTTATAATTCATATCTGGAATTGGAATGTACCACACATGTTTTTTGCAATATATTTATCATTCTAATTATTTTTCTTAAGGTTCAGGTTAAAATGAATTTTGTGCTCTCTGAGGATGGAGTTTATGAAGAGAGAACCCAGAACAGAAGGAGGCTGGATTGCAAAGAGAAGCCAATTCAGAATATACAAATTTATTGCAGATAGTTAACAGTAGATGACACAATGCAGATTAAAATTGAGAAATGACCATATTTTGCATAGTTAAATCTCTTTTATGGGTCACTGTTAATGGAAGTTCTGTAGAATAATTTTTAAATGATTTCTTACAGAAGGAAAGAAGCCAGAGAAATTACTGAAAGGGTCCTGCTTGCAGACGGGTCGAACCAACAAGGTGCGTCTGTTCAGCTTGTCAGTACAGGAAAGGAAGACACCTCCATATTGCCCCAGAGACCAACACTCTTCCCCAAGGCTTGAGGTGATGTACAGGAGGAAAGAGGGTGGAGAGACAAAAAGCAATAAAAAGCCATAAGCAAAAAATTCATATAGATTTAAAATTCTGCTTAAGTCTGCATAGCTGCATGCCTCTGTTTGATATGGCCACAATCTGGACCATCTTCTGCAAATACACAGTTAATGGAATTAAAAAGAAAAGATTTTAGTATAAAATTTCCACTTGCAATTGATAGTAAGAAACAACCCAGCATGAGATTAAGCATATGAAATGATGAGAATAAATAATTCCAAAGAGCCTGTGTGATAGAAATCAATAGCATATTAATTAATGAAAGCAAGCCTATCTTGATTTTCAACAAATGATTGCAAATTTGTTAAATGAGGAAGATACTGACAAACTTTAAGCAGCTTGAAGCAATACAAGATGATTTCAAATATATAAAATCATTTTGAGGTAAGGGTTCTAATTCTGTAACTATTCCTGTTGCACTGAAGAACAAATACATACAGTTTTATAATAAATTGCTATTCTTAAAAATTATATTTACTAAATGAGTCTCACCACTGGTTTTTCTTTGCACTGAAGAAATATTCCTTCAAAATGTCCTGACTGCCAGCCTTCGCCTGGCCTGGAAAACAGAGGTTAACCTTGTCTATTCTCTGTAATTTTTCTGAGTTCACAGAATTTAGCCATAAAAACTATATTTCAAGTAGTTATAACATTAATAACTGCCATCCTGAAGTAAAAAATCAATCAGACAAAGCAATCAACAAAGCAATTATGTAGGACAGATACTTAAAACTCTACATAAATTTCGCAGCAATGACATGAACAAATCACCATTAATGTTATACTCAGTGCTTCAAGGAAAAAAAATCTAAGGCATAGGCATGAAAAACAATGAACTATAATGAAAAAAAGTATAAGAAGTATTTTGATGAAAATAAAATTGGTTAGGAATGAATTCCACTACCAAATACTGGATTGTAAAACAAGCAGTTATCTGCACATCAATATCACAAATTATCTAGTATATAACTATTATAACCTACCATAATATAACATCTATATGTCTTTTTAAAGTACTCCTATTAAAATACATTACATTATTATACATTTTAAAAGACATGACATTTACCCTTAGAATGTATGTTTAATATGCATGAAGAATAATAAAATTCATATAGCTTTCATAGTAGAATCAGATACTTTAAAAACAAAAAGGCTAAGACTTTTACACTACTTGAACATAAAAAAAGAGATGATACTTTTAAAGTCAAAAATTCGTAAGTTAAAATCTATTGGAAACAAGATGCAGGACTGTTTAAAACAAGAGTCCTTCATTCATTTTTCAAAAGTGGATTGAGTAATGGGGAAGGACTTTCATTCAAATATCCAACTGTCATACTCAGACCTGATATCTTTACTATAAACATGTAGTTCTCAAAAACAAAGCACTGTTGAATTTAGTCATCATTTTGATGGGGCATTTATTATGGAAAGCTCAAGTTATTCTTTCAGTGAATAAATATTTATACCATTCAGATCTCCCTGAAACAGGGAAAGGAAGTAATATTTGGTATTTTATGGAGAGGAGGAAGAGAGGAAAAACAAAGTAAGAAATGGAAGAATGTGAGGAAAAGAAACAGAAAAATGTGCATTCAATAAAGAAAATTTCCACTCCTGGAAAATACAGAACTCTTAAGGTCAGGGGAAACTGAATGAAGATGGTGTTATCAGCAATGAAATATGGAGCTACAATCTCTGGACCTGTGACAGTGAGGAACTGCTAACTTGTAAATATTAAAAGAGGGCTGGAGTTGTTCTTAGTGCATGATAAGTAAAATTCCTTTAAACCTGCTGAGGGATAAGAAGTGTGATTTCCTCAAGTAAAATTTACTTAATAAATGTACCGGGGCTTGGAGAGAAAGAATACAAACAGTAAAGAGCAACAATCCAAACAGTGCAAAACAATAATTCAACATGTTGTAAGAAATCCTCCACATGACTCCTTTCTTAAAAGGAACATACCAAACACAGCATGGAGGCAAATGTATTTAAAAGCAATGCGACATGTTATGATGCAACATGACAATGAGAAGGTTTATAAACAGCCCCCCCTTTTTTATAGTTGTGTATTGAATCTGTATTGTTTTTAATTCACATCTATGTTTTCATAGTACCTGCTGAGGAAACCCTCTTCAGTGATATGATCTGTAACTCCTCCGAAACGTAAAGTCTTAGAGAGCTGCATAAGGTACTGAGAAACTTAGTGACTTGCCCTCGGTCACAGTCAAAATGTGCCTAGAAGGAGCCTTGAAATCAAGTTTTCTTGACCCTAAGGACAAGACTACCTCCTATGAATTATTGCTTCTCTAAAAAACCGATAAAACAAAACTAAATCATATTGTACACATATACAAATTGTTGTATCAAAGAACAAATATATAAAACTTTTTTTAAAATTATATTTACTAAATAATTCTGGTTTTTATCATATACACACAAATATACATATGCACACATACATATAATTGAGAAAAATTAATAAATCCACTTATTTTAAAATTTCTTTATGGTAATAAATGTATCTTAAAAAATATTTAATTAGTAACTAAATAAGTTAAAATATAAGAATTTGTAAACTGTCTCCAAGGAAATTTTTTTCCTATTTTTTATTTGATTCTTTTGGATAAAAATGAATGAATGAAAAAAGGATTTATTACTATGGGCTAAAGCACTATGTTAAGCATTGGAGATACAAATAGAAAAAAGCAATGCAGTGACTGTCACCAAGGAGATCATACTCAATTAGTAAGAGTGATATGGCTTTATATTTACCTGCTTCTGTAGTGGTCGATATTGAAACTTTCTATTTTACACTTGACCTTGGTATAAACATCTTGGACATCTACTGAAGCACTGAGATCTTCTAATTCACTAACTACACAGACCTCTGCAATAATAAGCAAACATTAGCATTAATATCTATTTTTCAAGTCAAGGTGTGTCAACAATATTAACAGGGGAAATCTTAATGTATACAATGCACCATAGATCATTGCAAAGTGACCAAACAACATAAAGAGTTTTGCACAGAATGTCATAAACAATAACAGCAATATTGTATGATGAAGAATTGTGAATGACTTAGCTATTCTCAGTCATACAATGATCTAAGAAAATCTCGAAGGACCAATGATAAAAATGCTCTACACTTCCAGAGAAAGAACTAAGGTAATCTGAATACAGACTGAAGCATATTATGCTTTTCTTTTCTTTCTTTCTTCCTTCCTTCCATTTACAAAATGACTAATATGAAAATGTTTTACATGAATGCACACGTATGACATATCAGATTGCTTACCATCTCAGGCAGGGGGGAGGAGAAGGGGAGGGGAGAGAGAAATTGGAACTCAAAACTTAAGAAGAAATTGTTAAAGAAAATTTTTAATATGTATTGGGGAAAAATAAAAAAAAATTTTAAAGTTTATTTTTTTCATCAAAAAGAATTTAATTAGATTTTATAAGTATGTGAGTTAACTCAGTCTTAGTCAAAATGACAGATTAAATATTATAATCGTTTTCCATAGGGTAAGTCCTTTCTCCAATTTTCAAGTGCTTAAATCATCTCCATCCTATAAGTGTGGCTCAACTGTCACCTCATATAATAAGAGTTGACATTTATATAGTAATTTAAGGTTTGCAAAGCATTTTACATGCATTATTTCATTTGATCCTTGCCACAACTTTGGGAGGTAGAGTCACAGTTGTTTTACTCACATTTTACAGATGAATAGACTGGGGTTCAAAAAGGGGTTAAGAGATGCTAATGACCATAAAGCTAGTTAAGAGTCAGAGAAGTGTTTCAAACCCAGGTCCTTCTAGATTTCAAATCCAAGGTTCTTTTCCCTATTCCACTAATTCTCAGAAATAACCTTTTGACCCACATTCAAACATTATCTTAAAATTCCGCACCTCTCTAGTGGAATTATTACGGATTATTTTGCGTTAGTTATCCACGTCTGTTTGTAGTTTGCTCACCTATGCTAATTTAATCTCCATCATTGTGGGGACTATGTCTTATCTAAATTTTTATCTCTGCTAGTACTCAGTAGAGTGCTCTGTATACAAAAGTTACTTAATGTTTCTTGAGTTAAATTTAATTACATCATATACAGAGAAAAGAAAGAGAAGTAAAGAAAAAGAACTGAACAACAGGTTCTTCCCACTGTGGCTGAGTAGGCCTTCTCTGGAGGAAGCTTTTTGGGAGAAATGTATTTCTCATATGGACTTAATGACCTGTTATTGCAAAGGACAATATGTCTTTGCCACAATAGCAGAGGCAACAAAATCATGTTTGTGGCAGGAATGGAAGGAGAAAGCAAGGAATGTGTATCCTTTGTGGCAGCAGAGCATTAATTCTAGTTTCTTCTAGATAGATAGCTGAATTTTACTAAAAATTAATTAAATCCAATCATTGAGAATTTTAAAGTTTGTAATTCTGGATAATGGCTTCGTGTTTAGCAGGATAAAACTAGAATGATGGCTTCTTAAATCATTGAAACAAAATATGTAAGTATGATTGAAATCAAACTGTGATGGACTAACAAATAAAAGTAGAGATTATAACATAAAAATAATATTGATATTTATTTTAAAATATAATTCAAATGAAGATAGTTGTATAAGTTTTCAGAAAGTCCAATATTATCTAAATCGTATAATAAAGAATGAATTAATGGCACTTTACAGGCTCAAAAACAACAAGACAAAGCTATCTATCACCTTTTCTCTAAGGGTATATGATGGTTGTATGTATCATATAGAAAAGGTTTGTTCATACATAATTCCTTAATACCGATAAGAATTTTGATTTAATATATATTAAATTAGTTCACATATCCTTTGAATGATTATTTACCAGAATGGTATATAGTGTTCTAATGTTTCTTTGAAAACTGGATATTAGCTCTAGAAATGGAAGGGGCATCAGAGATTATTTAGTCCAGCATCTTCATTTCACAAATGAGGAAACTGAGGGTCAGAGGGGGTAAATGATTTGTTCATGGTCACAAGATTGATAAGCATCAGAAGCTGGCAGCCAGGTTTTAAATACTGTACATTTCATTTTAGATTTTTGGAAGAGAGGTAAAAATGAGATCAATACCTCTTCCTTTGTGTCCAGGATCTGGAGCAAATAGCTTGATGGTAATTTTTGGTAGCACCCATTGCATCCAGAGGCTAACACGTCCACTTGACCCACCAATGTTGCTTGTAGTTTGTTCCAAGGTAACAGAATCAGAAAATGGGGAGTCATCACCAGCTTGTACAGAATCACCCTAGACAAAGGAAAAATCCATAAAAGAAAGTATGTTCAAAAATTCATCAGACTTGTGTGTCCCTGGGAGAGGTGCTATTTCTTCACTTGAATTCAATGATTCATTTATATCTACCATGTATAATTGTAACAATTATAATTCCTTGCCACCTTTCTAGACCACTTGCGTATTTGTTCATAGATTATCAGGGTGAGCATTTCCTTATTGTAAACTTATTCATTTAAAAAAACTAGAGAATTAGATGACATTGCATTATAAGATCTCAATCCAGTGAAGACACAGGAGATGACATTCAGATGCATTTCCCTTTTAAAAGTAACTTTATCAGTACAGGCTTCATTTTCATATCTGAAAAAGTTAGTTAATATTTTCTGGTTATAATTTTTTGAGAGGCTATAGAAAGTAACATGTTTTCTCTGCTTTAAGAAGTACAGCAATACCTTCAACAAAATTTTGTAAGTTCATGGAGTTTTGTAAATTTAACCTGTACCCTTTCAAGCATGTGGATTCCTATTTTAATGAAAGATATCTTTGGAAACCCCACAAATTTCAGAATCTTACATATAAAAGGAAGAAATGATAAAGTATATAACAGAGTAGAGTCTTAGAAAATTGCCCCTACAAAGTAAAGTAAGGAAAGGGATAAAGGGTGAGAGAATCTGGAAAGATAATGTTGGCAGCTTCAAAGACATAGCCACCAACTAGATACCTTTATCAGGCTCCTCTCTTACCCCACCTTTTGGCTCCCTTTTATATGTAATCTTCCCCCTCATTAGAATGCAAGCTTCTTGAGAGCAAGGACTGTCTTATTTTTTTGGGGGGGGGGGGTGGAGCATTCTTTTTATTTTAAATTAAGATTTTTTTTTATTTTTTAGTTTATAACACTCAGTTCCACATGATTTTGATTTCCAGACTTTCTTCCCTCCCCCCCGCCGCAACCCCCCTCCCTAAGATGGCATGAAATCCGCTATATCTTCTACATATAACTTCACATTAAAGTTATTTACACAATAGTCAAGTTGTAAAGAAGAATTACGACCAATGGAATGAATCATGAGAAAGAAGAAACAAAACCAAAAAGACAAAAACAAAAACAAAAGAGGAAAAAAAAAAAAAGGAGAGCAAACAGTTTGCCTCAATCTGCATTCAGACTCCATAGTTCTTTCTCTGGATGTAGATAGCTCTCTCTACCAGGAGTCCTTTGGAGCTGTCTTTGAACCTTGTATTGCTGAGAAGAGAATCCATGTCTGTGGTTGTATATAATGTTCTCCTGGTTCTGCTTGGCTCACTCAGCATTATATCGTGTAGGTTTCTCCAGGTTATTATGAAGTCCATATCTTCCCCATTTCTTATAGCACAATAGTATTCCATTACCTTCATATGCCACAACTTGTTCAGCCATTCCCCAATTGATGGGCATCCCCTTGATTTCCAATTCTTTGCTACTGCAAAAACAGCTGCTATAAATATTTTTGTACATATAGGCCCTTTTCTCACTTGTGTGATCTCTTTGGGATACAGCCCTAGAAATGGTATTGCTGGGTCAGAGGGTATGAATGTTTTTATAGCCTTTTGGGCATAGTTCCAAATTGCTCTCCAGAATGGCTGGATCAGTTCACAACTCCACCAGCAAATATACAGGGAACTGAGCCAAATTTATAGGAATACAAGTCATTCTCCAATTGAGAAATGGTTAAAGGATATGAACAGGCAGTTTTCAGAGGAAGAAATTAAAGATATCTATAGGCATGTGAAAAAATGCTCAAAATCATTACTGATTAGGGAAATGCAAATCAAAACAACTCTAAGGTACCACATCTCTCCTGTCAGATTGGCTAAAATGACAAAACAGGAAAATGATAAATGCTGGAGAGGATGTGGGAAAACTGGACTGTCTTTTTCTTGCACTTGTATCCCCAGTACTTATCATAATGCTTGGCACATTTTAAGTGCTTAAAAAATGCTTCTTTCTTTCTTTTTAGTACTACTATCACTCCTAGAAAGGCCCTGTCAAATCTATTATCTATAGTTCCAGTCAATATCCCTATGATATCCTAGCATTGAGGCTGCTCTGGCTACATCTAACTGAGACTACAATGAACTTCAGATTTTGAGGTTACCAAATTTATCTGCCTGGAGAGTCATTACATCTTTTCTGTTCTCTAGCTTTCAGTGTTGTGTTAGTATGGCAACAAGGGCAGGGATGACGTACTTGTACTATCCTGGGACTAGGCACATAGGAAAAGATAGTTGGGAGAATCTGGGGATGAAGGATCTGCTACTTATTTTAATTTCTTATTACTCTTAATTATATTAATTTCTTATTATTACATTCCTTTTTTTCTTGCCATGATGTTATATATTTAATTCTGGCTAGATTAGAAATATATGTAGAGAAAAATAGATACTAGACCCAAAGTTTCTAGGAACATGAATATATCAGTAGTGCATTCTACCTTCTATACCATAGATAAAGATAAGGGCGGCCAAACAAAATATAGTTTCTGTCCTTAACTAGTTAGCAATTTTGCAATTTCATTGGGAAATTAGGAAGAAATGATGTATACACATTTAAAGTTAGACAACAATAACTAATTAGTTGTGTGGTATCGTCTGTAAAACGAGAGGATTGGAATTGACAGAAAATTGTTAATGCAAATGTAATGTTACCTACCACGCCCTGAACAAGCCTAGTAATGTCAGAATGTCAGTACCATTGCCAACAAGATAGTGTCAATTAGGTTGAGCTCAGTCAGACCTTAAGTGCCATCCTGAGATCTTGCTTTGTGGGGGAGCCTGGCTCAAGCTGCATCTAGGCCTCTGATGTCCTTGCCCCCTTCCATTGGGATTCATGGCACGAAGGGCAAAACAGTCAGAATGAAGTGATTCCCTTTGCTTGGATTGCTGAGGGTGGCTGGGATCTCACGACAAGGTCTTGCTACCTCACGTTACCTCATGTTACCTCCTCCCTCTACCTTTTCCCCCTCTCCTCCTAAAACTATAAAAACGTTTTCATGGGTCTCTCTGGTTGGGAAATCCACTGGACATCCCCCAGGGTGGCACATTTGCTACACTGTTATCTTAATTAAAGGTGCTTTATTTCTCAACTCAGGGATTTAATTTATTTTAGGACTTGACAAAGGAATTCTTTTAACCTCATCATACTCTAATAGCTTCAAAAGTAAGAAATGAAACAAATGTTATGGGAGGACTGGCTAATGAAGGCCTAGTGCTTAGAGTATGATCAGATGTACATTTCCTTGTAGGCTGAGTGCAATGTTCCCTATTTTAACCCAACATATGGAAGCTAGGTGAGTGTACTTTTGACCAGGAATGAGTGGGCATCAATGTCTGCCTCCATGGTCTGATGACAAAAATCCTTCTAATTGGCTTTGGAACAGGAAGGGAGTTTACATGCAAAAGGATCAATATAACATTCCCTCTGCCTTTTTGTGCATCTATGGAAATAAGTCCTGCTGAGAGCTGCTGCATGGGGGAAAAGGCGACAGCTGCCTCATGTCCTGCCCAGCTGCTATGTCTCAGTGAATGTTTGGTGCTTTTGTTACTTTTGTCTCTTTTGTTTTCATTCTTTCCTCATCTTAGATGAAGGGGTCTTACGAGAAAGGAGTGCCCAAATGATAAGTGAGTATAGGAAATTCATCAGAGGCATCAAAGAAGTCTCAAACAAGTTTCAAACTGCCGGTAGCAATGGTAGCTGAGTCTAATGAAGAGCCAGATCAGTAGCTGAGTAACCTCCTTGCCTCGGTCCAACACAGTAGATTGACACATCAGCCAATGCAAAGCATCCCACAAGGAGGCAGCTGAGCAAGGAAGTCACTTAATCCATCACTGCCACCATGTACTGCAGCAAATTTCATGAAGACCTTTCCACAAAAGAAAAGACTTTGATCTTCTATTGTTCTGGAGTTAGGAGCTTCTTTAGCCATGTTTTCCCTACACATGTGGCTCACTATCATTGTACTCTAAGTTCATGCCTACTCCTCTTCCTATGGACTTTGTAAGTATTTGTGGGAAAGAGTACCCTGATATTAAAGGAAAAAATATTTTATAACTATCGTTCTTGTCATATGGCATTTGAGTAAACAGATCCACTAAAGAACTGAGTCTACTGGCTGATTCCTAAGGGAAAGCACACTGGTAGAGCCTTCTGAGTTAGTGTGAGGAGAACAGCATGCACAGGGGTATCTGTAGAAGCCTGAAAGTAATAGTAGCTGCCCTCTGGAAACCAGAGGGTATACTGGAAACTGCCAGTATAAGGGGGACGTTGAGAGAGTAAGCCCAGAAGGGATGCAGAGCAAGAGCACTTTCTTATGTGTATCTGTAAAGAAATTTTCGATTCCTTTTCTTTAAACAAAGTAAAAGTTACACAAGGTGTTTTAGGAAGAGGAACCTGGAAGTGAAGCATAAAATGGACTGAAACAGACAAGACTGGAGACAAGGAGAATCCTTAGGAAGCCACTCCAAATAATTCAGGCATGAGGCAAAACAATGGGGTGATGAGATAAGGCAGCAAGAAGGGAAAGGAGAGAAAGAGATGAAGGGAAAGATATAGAGAAAGGAAAAATCTAAGCAATATCAGTAGGATAAGCAATGAAAATAGTTTTTGGAGGTGCATCTGTCCCATGCCCCTCAAATCACACTACACAGCTGATGGTCAACTCACAGAATTTAGGGCAGGAAAGAATTATACAGAAAACTTAATCCAAATGCCTCTTCAATTTAAAAAATGGGTAAGTTGAGGATGAGAAATTCTGAGTGAGTTGTCCAAGGTCATGAAGAAAGTAAGAGTAGCATGGCTGAAAGTCACCAACAGGTCTGCTCACTCCTAATTCAGCATTCTTTCTGCCATAGCATGCTGCCTTGTTTAGTGTGTCTTATTTCTATCTCCACAGTATACTAGGTATCACCAATTAATTTACTTACAAGTGAAATGAAGATATTAACACAGCAAAGTCTTCTACCTATGTGGTGAGAAAATCTTTCTCTTTGTTCACTGAAAGCATAAGTAACATCCTGGGTAATCCTGCTTTGAGATCTGAATTTTTATTAATTTTTTAAAAAATAATTTCCCCTCTTCATATAATTCCAGAGAACCAAGTTCTGACAATATTTCATGCTATTAATTTTATCTTCTGTTGTTTAGTCTTGATTAACCTTTTATTTATTTATTTTTTTGGCAAGGCAACCAGGGTCAAGTGACTCGCCCAGGATCACACATCTAGTAAGTGTTTGAATTTGACCTTGGATCCTCCTGACTCTAGTGCCAGCACTCTATTTACTGCACCACCTTGATTAAATATTTCTTAAAATTTCACCTCACCAAAAGGAACGAGGAAGGTTACCCAATGCTAGATTATTTCATAAAAAGTCATATCAATTTCTATGCAGCTTAAGGTTTTTTAAGAGTCTGTAATATTCCCACAATTTGAAATAGTGAAAAAAAAATCATGGAGTCAGCTCTTTCAAGAGAACGGTGAAGGGCATCACAGTGAAAGGCTTCATTTCTATCCCCAATGGCTTTTAACTAGCACCAATAATGAGCACTAGATTTGTCAGAAGGAGAAAAAAACCAACAGAAAAACTGACACTTTTGAGAGTTGTGTGGTCTATTTTGAAGTGAAAGTATATTCCACAGGGGTGTTACACTGATACAGCAATTACAATACACTGATGAATAGTAAATTTAATACTTCCACAGCTACAGCAGAAGATCAAGTGGGGGAGGAAGAGAGAAGTGAAACTAATGCCTTGACAACCAATATACAGCTATACAAGAAAAAGAGAGCCAAATGGTTGGTTAGTGCCACAGGCAATATTTTGCCAGAATTGTAGACATCATTCTTGCACCCAAATGTCTACATTCCATTTCATTTCCTAAGCAGATGTGTCTTGACTTTCTGAAGTATCAATTTAAAACATTTATGACTTTTTTAGAGCCTATACAGAGAAAGGGTATTAGTCACTTGGAATAAAGAAGAACCCAAAAGTCATGGTCCAGTTAAAAGTCTTAATTATACATACTTAAGCTACAGTTCTTGTACCTTCTCAAAAAGGATGGGTTTCTTCTGTAATCATGTGTTTTTTACTTTATTCATTTAAAAATATTATTCTGAAAAGGGGTCCATAAAGTTCACCAGACTGTTAAAGGGGTCCATGACATAAAATGGTTAAGAACTCCTTTATAGAAACTTAATGTCTTCATAAGGCATTTTAGGAGTTTAAAGAAAAAAAAAGGTCCTAAGAGTGGATTGGTTCTGTTCTGAATATTTTAAGAGGGGAATGAGAAGGGAAAGTAAAAAGAATACATTAGTGCAGAATGGAGAAAAAAAGGGTAGAACTTCCTGTTAAATCAAATTTGGGTTGTGTAAAAAGAGAACACAAACATGGAAATGTACAGGAAATAAACAATAGGTGTAAAAAGGACGGTTGAACACACACACACACATAGAATTCAGTATGGAAATAAACACACTAAACTTAACAGAGAAATGAGTGGAGATTCCTTTATTACTCTTCAGTCTTCACTCCTGACTCTCCTGGCACTGAGTGCCCTTATTCTGTCTCTCTTCCATCTTCCTATTAAGAGTTTAGAATATAATAGAATAATTTTTAGAATGTAAACTCCTTGAGGCTAAGGTCTGTCTTTTCTTTCTGCTTGTATTTGTATTCCCAATGCTTAGCACAATGTCCGACACAGAGTAAGTGTTAAATAAGTACTTGTTGATGTGACTTGAAAAGAAGAGAGGGGTAATGGGGGAGTATAATATCTGAGAGGTTATAGTGGGCGGCAAAATAAGTCTCATGATCCTGGAATTTGGGGGAGAAGTTAAAAGAAGAAAAATAAAGAACAAAGAACTAGAAGCTAAAGGGATGAAAGCCCGATCCCTGAGAACAAAGACTAGCTCATAACTATTTTTTGTCATTTGCACACCTAATAATGCTATTTTATGATTGGATTTCTAATTTTATATTTCTCTACTAATAAGTATCTCAGGTAATTCCTTTAACTGTACAAATATTACTCAGACTGCTCTGCTTTAATCTTAAAAGACCTAGAGTTAGTCAGGGTGAGAACACCCACAAGAATGAAGTATATGTTTTTGATCACCAGGAACAGAAGTGACAGTATTTGAATCTCTAAGTCAACATTTGTGATTCTAAGATCCATGAAAGGAAAAATTGTCAGAACTACTGAAACCATGTGATGGATTTGCTATAAGCAAAAAGAAAGCTACTGGGAAAAGGAAACGAGGAAAAGTAAAATTTATTCATTTATTTTCATTAAGAAGCTAAATTTTTGCTCATTAAAGACATTTTTATGAAATGATTGTTTTTTTTTCTCAAATGATTCATATATTTATGTTCTCCACAACCCCCATTCAACTTCCTTATTGTTTTTTTCTTTTTAAAGTATCATTATATTTTGGGTTAAGATATCTGTTAGTATAATTCAGAAACACAGGAACAAAGGGCTTGGAAGGGGAAGGCAGCTGACACATGGACACCTTCTTCCTAGATCTGATTCAGAATTCCTTCCATATGAAAGTATAATAGCTCCACCCCACCCCCAGTTCAGCTCATTTTTTCCTAAACACTGCTTTAAGATACAATTTAAAAAGAAATATAGGAAATCACATTAAAATCACATTTCACAGATAATACGCAGGATCACTTGGCCTGTATTTTATAAAGCAAATGCTTTTTAATCTTCTTTTTTGCTTTGCTTTTAGGCATACAGATAAATGCTTCAATATTCAATCTTGCCTTATGAAACTTCGTCCAGGAAGCTGTTTCCATTTAGTGGCTTGAGTTACAGATAACTGTGCTGTTCAGAACTAAAGTGACTGTTTTCTGACATTCTTTTTCTCTCTTCATTTCCTTGTTTTAAGAATATAGTTTTCCTGAAAATTTCAAAGGATTTTGCTAACCCACATTTATCACTAGAAATTCATTTCTGTTAAAGAATCTTTAGCAAGAAAATTTAATCTAAACTAAAACATGTTATAAGATATGAATTTGCAATAAAACTTTTTAAAGTTTTTACTAGGGTTAATGAAGGTAAATAAACACTGTTAAAAAAAAATCAACCAACCTACTATCCACCAGGGCTTAGATTTTGAACTGGTTTCTGTACACAGTCAATTCTGACTGTTAGAATCCTTAGTTTCCTTTAAAGCTCAACTCAAAAACCACACCTTCTAATTGAAATCTTTCCTCATTCCTCTAGATGCTGGTGTCTCTCCTCAATTATTTTGCATTTATTTTGTATAGACTTTTAAAAATTTAATGTAATTTTATTTTTAGCTTCAAATTTTCTCTTTTCCCTGCCACTCCCTCACCCACTGAAAAGGCAGTAATATAATACCTATTTCAAGTATAAAGTCATGCAAAACATATTTCTGCATTAGCCATGCACCTCCCCCTCCCCCCCAAAAAGAATAGAAGAAAGGGAAAAAATATGCTTTAATCTGCACTCTGAGTCCACCAGTATTCTATCTGGAGGTGGAAGACATTTTTCATCATGAGTCCTTTGGAACTGTGGTGGATCATTGTGTTGGTCAGAGTTACTAACTTTTTCACAGTTGATTATTTTTATAATATTGTGGTTACTGTGTAAATTTTTCTCCTGGTTCTGTTCACTTCATTTTGCATTAGTTCATACAAGTCTTCTCATCCACTTCATCATTTCTTATAGAACAATAGAATTCCACCACAATCCAGCCATTCTCCAATTGATGGATATCCCTTCAGTTTCCAATTCTTTGCCAACACAAAAAGAGCCATTATAAATATTTTAGTACATTTGAGTCCTTTTCTTTTCTTTGACCTCTTTGAAGAACAGACCTAGTAATGCTATTGATGGGTTAAAGAGTATACGCAGTTTTATAGTTTTTTGGGCAGTTTCAAATTGTTTTCCAGAATGGGTGGACTAGTTCTCAGCTCTACTAATAGTGCATTAGTATGCTTATTTTCCCACATCCCCTCCAACGTTGTTATTTTCCTTTTCTGTCATTAGCCAATCTGATGGGTATAAGGTGGTACCCCAGAGTTGGTTTAATTTGTATTTATCTAGTTCTGGGTGATTTAGAGCATTATTTCATATGGCTATTTATAGCTTTAGTTTTTTGCTTTGAAAAATGTCTATTCATATCCCTTGACCATTTAACAATTGAGGAATGGCTCTTATTTTTATAATTTTGACAAAAGTCCCTATACATTTAAAATGTGATCTTAATCAAAGAAACTTGCTATATAGATCCCCAAACCCTAGTTTCTTGTTTTTCTAATTTTTATAATTTTCTAATTAGTTTTAGTCTAATTTTGCTTTCATTTTTTCTAGACTTTTATGTGTATATTTTGTCTCCCATTAAAGACTGTAAATTATTTGAGGTGAGAAAATGTTTTGCTTTTGTCTTCATAACCTCAGTGCCTAACACAGATGCTTAATAAATGTTTGTTTGCTTAATTAGTCAACTAATTTATCAATAGGCTGCATCAAAGCACCAGCAAAGTTCCAAAATGGCTTGATGCAAATGAAGTCCTAGTTCTTTCCCTAGCTATGTGATTGTAATTAAGTCATTTCCTTAATATGTTCCAGTTTCCTTATCTCGAAATTATCAGTGTTGTACTGGATGACCCATAACTGCCTCCTACTTCACAATTTCACTAATTATGAAGCACATATGTGATATACAAGAAAGTTAAAATACAGTAAGGAAGAAAGGAAACAAGCATTTATAAATGTAATCACATTTGATCCTTACAACAACCCAGGGAGATAGATTCTTTATGATCCCCATTTTACAGCTGAGGAAACTGAGGCAAACAGATGTTAAAAGACTTGCCCAGGGTCACAGAGCTAGCAAGTAGTTGAGGCTGGATTTGTACACAGGTCTTTTCAACTCTGGGCCCAGTGCTCTATCCACTGGGCCTATGAAGGAACACTATCTATGAACTCCAGAAAGTTTGAGCACAAGTCAAATTTTGAAAATGAAGTCTTATTTTGCTTTTCTGTACATGGTAACTTTTAAATCAATCAACAATCATTTATTAAGTGCTTACTATGTACTAGGTATTGTGCTCAGTTTGGGGGATACAAAGAAAGGCAAAAATAGTCCCTGCCTTAAAAAAGTCATTGCCTTCTTATAGGGTGAGCCAACCTTTAATTAACTAGGTACAAATAAGATATACCTGAGAATATATTTGAGATACAAACTGAGGTCAATTTCAGAAAGGAAAATACTAGAGGGTAAGGAGACTGGGAAAGACCTTGAGAAGAAAGTGGGGTTTGATCTGAGTCTGGAAGGAAGTCTTGGAAGCTAAGAGGCAGAGGTGGGGAGCATGGGACACAGTAAAAATGCATTGAGATAAGTCTTTCATTTTTGAGGAACAGAAAGGAGGCTAGTATGGCTGGACTACAGAATTAATAAAGGAAAGGAAAGGGGTAGGTTGTGATGAACTTTAAATGTCATACAAAGGACTTTATTTTTAATGGTGGCAGAAATAGGGAACCACTGGAGTTAACTCAGTAGGAAAGTCATGGTCAGACCTAGGCTTTAAGATGATCACTTCAGCAGTTGAATGAAGGATGGATTGGAGTGGAAAGAGAGGATATGGGGAAGCCACTCAATAAAAGATGGCAATAATCCAAGCAACAGGTGAAGAAAGCCTAAACTAGTGTCGTGGTGGTATAAATGGAAAAAAGACAACTACAAGATCTATCGTAAAAGTCAGAACAATAATATTTGACTACAGATTATGTATATGTGGAGTCTGGGTGACTGAGAGAATGATGGCGCCTTTGACAGTAAGAACAAAGTTATAAGAGGAAGGAGTATCTCCTCTATCCAGGAGGAGAAGATCAACAGTGCCAAATAAAGTAGAGCTCAAGAAAGATGGGAATTAAGAAAAGGTCATGAGATTTGACAATTAAGAGGTTAGTGGTAGCTTTGGAGAGAACAGTTTTAGTTGAATGATGAAGTTGGAAGCTAGACTGCAGAGAGTCTAGAAGACAGTGAGATGAGAGTCTCCAAGTGCATACGTTTTTTCAAGGTGTTCATTTGCAAAGGGGAGAAGATCTATAGGATGATAACTAGCAGAGATCATAGCATCAAGTGACAAGTTTTTAAGGATGGAAGAGACATGGATAAAAATATAAGGCAATAGGAAAAAGGAGCCAGTAGATAGGAATAGATTGAATATAAGAGGTGAGATGATATTGCTAGAGAAGGAAGAAGTCAGCATTAGAAGCTACCTATGGTAAGAAGGCCACCTCTTCATGGGAGACAAGGATGAGATAGGAGATAGTGGGGATGATGTCAGAGTTGATGTGAGATAAGGAAAAGAGGAGGAAGTGAAGGTGCTTAGCTGAGGGGGAAGAGAGGAGGGGCTGCTGGAGGAGGCCAGAGAACAGACAGGAAGATTTTTTTTGAATAACTGTTGTGGTAAATGGGATAGTGAACAGATCAGGAAGGTAAAGAATTATGGTCAAGCTGAAATGATCTACCAGTTGACATTAGTTAACAGCAGAGATGAGAAGAATTAGAAATGTAGCCAATCGACATAGCTATGTGATTTCCTCTAGTTCCATTTATAAGCACTTGAATAGGAGAAAAGGAGGGAAAGAGAAGGAGTAATCCAGAATTTGGATTTGGTAGTTAAAGAATTGGTACCAGAATCTGGTAGTTAAAATGGTTCATTGAAAGGTCAAGGCTAGGGAGGCAGGAGAGTGTAGCCAATTCAGGATGGCCTGGAAAATTACTGAGGCTTGGCAGTCATTGTGAGGACTGTCCCCAAGGATAGTGGTTATACACATTAGGCCTTCACAAGTTCTGAAACCCAAAGTCTTAGTGGACTTTTATATATCAGCAATTTCCCAACTCCAATTTTACAATATTCCATGGGGTCTCCAATATGCCAGGGACCTCACCAAAAACCAGGAAGTGAATTAGCATCTATAGGTCAGGGACCACTGTCCTTTCATCATTTGTATTCTCTGGTGACAAATATAAGACCATAATTAGGGATATGACCCTACTGAATTGAATTTTTTTCATTTTTAAATTAATTGTTAAGAATTTCTAAAATCCTAGCTTTATTCTCTGCCATATCACATTCCTCCAAGAGCTCAACATGTATAAACACCAGGTTACAATCAGAGAGCTAGGAATAATGAGGATGAACCCATTTATGATGTGCCTTATCCTGTAAAATGAGAAGACTGGCCTTGGCCTCCTCCCATGCATCATACAGGACTATCCCCCCTTTAATTTACCTCCTTGAATTTTTCCAAAGCACTGTGAGGATAGCATTTTTGACCCTATTTTTTCCCTGACCTTACGTAATATTTATCTATGTATGGGTCTTATCCTGACAGTGGGTTGTGTGATCTTCTGGAGGAGAAGGGCTATTTTGTTTTTGTCTCTGTAAAAACAGTATCTGGCACATATTAGGCACTTAATACAGGTTGGCTGAATTAATTTCCTCTTTTCCCATTTTTAAAGAAATCTAGCTACTGTTATTACCAATTTGCATCTAAGTGAGAGAAAATTCAGGTCAATTTAATTTGTCTTTGTAATGTGCCTAAATGTTTTAGGCACTGCAGAGCTTAGGACAGGAAGACAAAAACAAAGCAGCGCCTTAGGCTAGAGCAAGATGGCATCAAAAGCCCTTTCCAATTCTAAATTTATTATTCTATGAATTTTGATCAAGATTTACATTTAACTTTTAAGTTAAAAAAGGAAATAAATAATTTGTTACATTTCATATCTATAAACAAGAGAAAACTAAAAATAGGAGAAGCCAATTACTGCTCAAGCTCTGTCTGGCTCATTGTATTGTATACCTTGCTTGCTTTCCTAGGTCATAAATTTTTTCATTTTGCAATTTCTTCAAATCTGTCCATGTCTCACAAGCAATACTATGAAGGATTATATTAAGTCCTAAAAGAAGAGAGTCTCCTCCTACACTTCTCTGCTGTTATCTGTAATAGTAATTAAGGTGGGACTTTTGGCTGTTGACCTTTAATGATTCTGGCCTTTGTTTGAATGGGGCAGATAAAGTGGGATGTTTTTGTATTTCTCAGCACTGAGACAATTGGGAGTCACTGATCTGTATCTGATGTGATATTGGGGGTGGAGAGCTTTTCCATGCCCAGCCTGGGTTAGGTCTGGGCCCTTGGGGCCCTGAACAGGATATATAAGCCCAGAGGTTAGCGTTCTCTCTTGGAGCTCTGAGCCACAGCAGGACTGGTGCATGACTGGGCCAGCCCTTCTAATGAGCTCCCCGGCTGAACACTCAGATGTTGATAACTATGAATTGTATTTGGTCTGTAATTCAGGATGCTGGTTTTTTCCCCTGAAGTAAGTAAATGATATTTGTATGCTGGATTAAAGTAAGATTGTTAACCCCTTAACATTGCTCTCCTTAGTAAAGCAGATCAAAAGGACCTGAGCTTGCAGCATTCTGTAAGCTGGTTGTTGTTGGTTTTACATCCCCGCAGCAGCTGCTAACCAGACTGTTGAAACAGTATCCTACAGATTTTCACCATTACCCTTAAGTGTTTAGAAATATGAAGGCTCCAGTTCTGCTGACCTCTTAGAGATCTCAAAGGAAATCCTAACCTACAATTTGAGGAACAATGATTGATCTAACATATTCCGTTTGAAGACTACTATCAGAAACACCACGTCAAAAAGGAGAGGATTATACTAAACCATTTCTAGAATCTCTTCTAGCACTAGAGTCTGTGACCTTATTGAAAAAGTATCTAAACCCTTAACTAATATTCATCAAAATCAACAAAAATTCTGAATACTGTTTTAATCCTCAAAGTCTTATGTAATCTGATCTCTTACCATACCCTATTTTACCATTTGTGATCTTTCTATTTGAGGCATAACCAGGCAGCATTAACAAATATGGTTATTTTTTTTAAAAAGACTCAAAGTTGCTTTGCAACTAATCTTCTATGATAAGGAATCATTACCATCACTTATTGGCCAGAAACCACATCTTGAAGTGACAACTGACACCTCTTTTCTAGTCTCCAAGTTCATTCATAGTAAGAGCTTCCCTAAGGAAGTATTTTTCAGAAAATGCTGTTAGGACTTGGCATGGTAGGCATTGAAAGCATCGAAGTTCTCACAATCTTAATAGCACAAGGACTCATACTTTTAACCCAGAATCTAAAATACTGCCAACTCTGCATTGTTCAGTGTCTGGTTCAATTTGGGGATAAAGAATGCCCCTTTCTTCCTCTTTCCCTTCCTATTTGCTGCCAAAACTTTAGCTATTTCACTGCTCAGTAAATACCAATACCCAAGGGTAAGGAAAAAAAAAAATAAAATGAGCTAGAATTGAGAAAGGTCCATTTTTG
Organism: Trichosurus vulpecula; assembly: GCF_011100635.1. Classification (NCBI taxonomy): domain Eukaryota; kingdom Metazoa; phylum Chordata; class Mammalia; order Diprotodontia; family Phalangeridae; genus Trichosurus; species Trichosurus vulpecula. The sequence goes on from NC_050573.1 coordinate 147,222,842, forward strand.
CATAGAGGTTCTAATAAAATAATTTTTGCTGTGTTTGATGAGGTATAAATCATTGGCTGAAATTACATTTAATAATAATGATAACCCTCTCAAAGCTCAATCTGTCTAGGGAGGATGAGAAAGTAAAAGAATGACAACCAGGGGATATAAGCAGGGAGTCTGTGTGCAGAGATGGCTTTGGTATCTGTGAAGGAACTTCGAAATGCTGTCTAACTGGGCTCTGCTAAAACTACCATTTGGGTTTGCATTCCAGCTAGTATGACAAACCCATTCCAATGAATGCAAGAAATAGACACTGTAGCAGAGATGTATGTAGGTTAGCACTAATTGAAATAATTGTGATAGTCAGCTTGGGACAGGGTAACCCAAGAAGACAAGATACAACAGAACAAAGCAGAAATACCAATCCTTTACCAGCAGAGCATGGCATTGACAACTAAAGCAGGTAAGCCAGAGGAGTGTATGAAACAGACTAAAGCAATGACTGGAAAGAGATTCTACCAGTCATAGGGAAAGGCTTTATATAGGTTTCTGTCAATGGTACTCTCGGCAACAATATAATGTCAATCTTCACAGAGCAATTATAAAAAATAACAATCTCTAAGCCTAGATTAATTGTAAAAAGAAATGAACCTGGAGGGACAATAATGTGAAGATAGAAAAGCTGAAGATTCTAAGGCTATAGAAAAATCCTCATTTAATAAAAAACTCTAGAAATGATTCACAATAATGAAACAGAAGACAAAAACAGCCATGCTATCTGAAGTTATTTTGAAAAGGAGATAGACATACTTATACTGGAATTCAGAAAAGGCTTTTTTGAGTTTGATGGCATGAATCCAACTAGCAGACCAATTATACCAAAACAGAGTAATTCAAAAAAGCTGGTTATCTGCTTTAATTACCATGATTGAACTTATTCTCTAACAGTATCTGAAAGAAAGAATAAAAACATTTTAAGATTTCCACAAACACAAGTGTGTGTGTGTGTGTGTGTGTGTGTGTGTGTAGAAAACAACAGCTGGGTCAAAGGAGGTGACTGCAATGTTATCTTATGTGGAGAACTGGAAAGCAAGTGGGTCATATAAGAACCAAAATAATTTAAACACCTATGAGTGCTACAAGTATTACTAGTAAAGCACTATATTTTTATTCTTAACTAAACAAGCAATAACCAAAATATAAGCACTTTCATATAAAAAGTAGAACAGAAAAATGAGGACTGCACATGAAACCATGCATCTTTATAATATATAGCTAGTGGAATAACATATATACTCACTTGTGTATAGAAATATATCTTACTCTACAGGAAAATAGGGGAGAAGGGGATAAGAAAAGGGGGCAGTGATAGAAGGGAGGGAAGATTGGGGGAGGGGTAGTCAGAAGCAAAACACCTTCGAAGAGGGACAGGGATAAAGGAGAGACAGAACAGAATAAACAGGAGGGGGAAAAGGATGGAGGGAAATACAGTTAGTCTTTCACAACATGACTGTTATGGAAGTGTTTTACATGATTACAACACGTATAATCTATATCGAATTGCTCGCCTTCTCAAACAGGCGGGTAGGAAGGGAGGAAGGGAGAGAATTTGGAACTCAAAGTTTTAAAAATAAACGTTAAAATTGTTTTTACATGTAACTGGGGAAAAATAAAGTATTAAGTAAAAAATGGGAAGAAAAATACATATAGCTTGCTTTTCCTTTTATATGTATAATAAATTCAATGTATACCTTTTAAATTACATGTCTAATGAAGCAAAATTAAATCCTATATTATTTACATTTGATAATGTATTTCTCATTCTGCTCCCTGAATCCATCACCTCTCTCTCAGAAGACGAGAAACATGTTTCATTGTTGGTCCTCCAGAACTGTGGATGGTCATTGTATTGAGCACAGATCTTAAGTCTTTCAATGATGTTTTTTCTTTTTTTTTTCTGGCAGGGCAATTGGGGTAAAGTGACTTGCCCAAGGTCACACAGCTAGTACATGTGTCAAGTGTCTGAGCCCAAATTTGAACTCAAGTCCTACTGACTCCAAGGCCGGTGCTCTACTCACTGCGCCACCTAGCTGCCCCGATGTTTTTCTTCATCATGCTGTTGTTTTTGTATAAATTGTTCTGCAGGTTCTGCTTACTTCACTCTTTATCGTTTCATACAAGTCTTCCCATATTTCTTATAGCACAATAATATTCCTTTATGTTGATACACCATAATTTGCTTAGTCATTCCCCAATTGAGCTCTCTTCAAAATTAAAAAGGAGTCAAACCAAAACAACTTATTAAGCATTTGATGTAAGCTATATGGCTTTCCCAGAAAACACAATGAACAGCTCTTTCATCTTGTGACCTCTTTCTCCACTGGTATCAAAATGACATTTGGATATGACTACAATAAAATTCTTAATGGATGTTGAGGCAAGATAGAGATGAATCTGGACCAGGTCACAATGAATCAATGAATAATGGTGATACATATAAATAGCTTGGTCTCTTTCAGGAAAGATACATCATGTATAAAGATGTCAAGGAGAAAGAGCTATGTATAAATATATTGAGACTTACTGGCACCCTAAAATCAAAGCTGAGTGGAGAGGACACATTTAAAGCAACCACTTATGTCCAAATGCACATTTTTGGAAATGTAAAATAAATCATAACAGATTTGGAAAGTATCCTAACAAAAACCATTATAACATTAACAAATCCTGAGCCTGATATCCTAAAGCAGCTATAGAAAGTGTAACACTTCTTTTACAAAAAAAAAAAAAAAAGACAGACATTCTTAGAGCATGTGATAAACAGGTCACTTATAGAAATGGAGATCTTTTTCCTGAACAACAGTAAAGGCTGATAACAGCTATTTTGTTGTTGTTCAGTCATGTCTGACTCTTTGTGACTCCATTTGGGGTTTCAAAGATACTGAAGTGGTTTGCCATTGCCTACTTCAGTTCATATTAGAGATGAGGAAACTGAGGCAAACAAGGTTAGGTGACTTGCTCAATCAAGGTCACACAGGTAGTAAATATCTGACTTCAGGACTGGAACTCTATCTCACCTAGCTGCCCAATAACAGGTGTACAGAATTGGCTTTATAAAGTATAATTCAAAGCGGTTTACTTAAGGATGGTGCCTGTGAAGAAGCTAAGATAGAAGAATAGAACCAGAAGTCACATCATTGTCAAAATCCACAAGAACTAATTAAATGAAGACTTAAGTATCAAATGGCTGAATCATGTGGATTTGTTTCTAGAAAAGGAGGGATTTACAATGTTACTTCAAGATAAGCTCATTATCACCACCAGAAATTAGAGAGTGGTTATCATTAGGTAGCACAGACTTAGTTATCAATGTAAATTATGCAAGGAAATGGTAGAAAGTAAAATAGAAGACTGCAGGTTATAACACTTTAGCACCCAAAATATGATTTGGTGGCTAGAATTATTCATCAGTAGACCAATTTTTTCAAAGACTGGCAGAAGAAAAATCTCTGTTCTACAAATACAGATTTCAAAATATCCTGGGGAACTCAATCAATAAATTATACTGTACTGGAACTATGATTATCCATTATCCATTATTATCAGGTCATTATTACAGACGACTCCTTTTCTTCCACTCTCATATGCACTCTCATCGTGCAGCAGAGAGAGCAGCAGACCCATGGGTCAGAGTTTGAGGTCAGCAGGTCATATGCCTACATGAATTTGGACAAGACAACCCTTCTCTGAGTTCCAGCTACAAAATGAAGCAGTGTATGGACTGGACTAGACAGCCACTAAGGTCCCTTCCAACTCTCATATTCTGTGTTCCTATGACTATGACCGGATGTCCTCTGAGGTCTTTTCAAGTTCAAAATCTATGCTCCTCAGATTTATCTAAGAAGTGGATATATTCAAATTCTTTAGGAAGTTTTTACTATTGCCAAAGTGTTTCAACAGCTCCTTTTAATAACTTCATTTTTCTCAGTCCCCTAGGATATTAAATTGGCAAATTTACAGAATATATAAAGTTGTAAAGTGTTTGGTGTGGGAATGTTTGAAGACCAAAAAAGCACCACTGTCCAATAATTTATTGTGACCTGTGATTATAGACCTCAGCTTTAAGAAATAAGAGCAGCCTATTGATCTAACTACACTTAGCAGAACAAACAGTACTCTGCTAGGGATTTTCATGTAAATGCTTCTCCAAAAGAAGTTCTAACTCTGCCACAGTTGAAATTCTTAAGAGATCCAGAAACCACAAAAAGAATGTAGGTTCTTTTGTTAGTTTTTTTTTTTAAAGCAACACAACATCTAATAAAACACAAACTAATACCAGAACAAGATAAATGTTGCAAAAGTCAAGTCCAATAGAAAACAATAGGAACAGAAACTATGGTTAGCATGTCTTCCTTTGCAGAGTTCCTCAGATCCCAAGCATACATAAATTAAATCCTCCCTACAGTAATAAGAACAACACAAAATCCTCAGAACAGAAATCTGTGGGGTAGTCACATCTCAAATGAATGAGACCTCAATTTTTAATACTATTAGTTATATTGAGTTTTAAGAAAGTATGGCCTCAAATTTAAAACATAAGCTGTCAACAAGAAGAATTTTTGCTTTCCTTCCTCAAGCAGTTTCAATTTTCATTTTGGATTCACAACATTCGGTGTGGTATTGTTAAATATGTTTATGCATTAATTTTCTGCTCTGTTTCCAAATCTACAGCCAGATCAAGCCAGAATCAGAGACGCTGAACTATTTTCCCACACCTCCTGATGCCAAGTTCTAAAATATACAGTTTAATTCTTTCACCAATTGTTGCAAATTGACCAAAATACTGAGTTTATTTTCCTAGTTGAATTTATCTTTATTCATCAGGAAGAGCCAAACACTCGAGGCCTCCATCCTTGGCTTGCCTCAAAGCACAGGGATGATGATCATAGCTTGGCCACACTACTGCTCTCTCAGCCTTATCAAAATAACTACAGCGTTCTTGTTCAATCACAGAACCTCCCCAAGGGCTAAACACTTCGACCGCTGTTTGTACTTAAGTCAACAGAAACAAGTGGCCTGCTTTAGTCTGCACTACCTTTGCTCAGGCTACTTCAATGCAAGGGTGGTAAAAATGATTAACTGTTTCTAAGCCCAGTACTTAAGCCTCTCACTCATGTTTCTAGCTCTACTACCACCCAGAATGAAATTCAGGAAGCTCTAGCTTTCCTCTCACACAAGTGCAGAGCTCTCTATCAGCTTGTCAGCATGAAAAGAATCACTCACAGCTTAAAGAATAAATCATCAAAGGATCATGTAAATAAATACTCTTTTACTATTTAATACAAGCAATTGTTAGAACGCTCATGTTTTTTTAAATCAGATTCACTTAAAGTCCATACGATACAAAAGATGTCTTTTTTAAAATAATCCTGATCCAATTTAGCAGATATATTTTCTTTTTTTAAAAAAACTGTTATCTATTGTTTCTACATCATTTTTATTCTGTAAGAGGGCATTCCCATCCTGCCACCAATACCTCTTTATAACCAAAATTTTTAAAGTAGAAGAAAAGTTAAGCAGTGTAAACTAACATGTTAATCATATCTAACAGTATATGAAGTAGCTATACTTTCAATAGTCAATGAAAAAACTCGTATACTGATTGTTAGAAATACTTGTCAAGATATAATAGCTGAGATTTAAAATGCAAGGTGAGATAAAAATAAACAAAAAATAAAACTATCCATGGATAGGGAATTAATATAAATAAACACAATAAGTAAAAGATAGCCTCAGTGTAACATTGTGGAAGGAAAAGAATTTGAAATTTAAAGAAAAAACTAAAGTAAAGCAGTAAGGATTGTATGTGAAACATTTTTAAAAAAATATGAAAACTGAAAAGTATGAAGTAAAAACTTTTTGCTGCATAACTAGGGGAGCTAAAACTGCAACCTTCATTGGCTTATTCAGCTCTGATATAGTTGTTCTTTTCAAAACTTTCCAATGACATGAAGACTTTCCAAGAGTTATGATAACCTCATTTTTTTAAAGTTTATATTTTATGTTGAACATAAGTCATGAAAATACAGGTGGTGAATTAAATGTTTTTTAGAAATACATCTAAAAGCAATTCTCAATAATTAGTAGCAAGTTGAGTAGCCACTTGAGTAGCAAGTTCAAAGAAGATAGGTTGAAAACATTTGATGCACTGATCTGAAAATGAAATCCACAAAAAGCTTAATTTGGATGAAAATTTTAGAGACTGTGTTCCCTCCAAAGCTGCAAGATTTATATTTCATAAAAAGAAACTGTCAAAAATTCTGCTATGAATCTATGTTACCAAGTGTAAGATAGCCCTAACTTTTAAAAATTGGATGTTGAACTGGAAATCAATGCTTTCTACGTGTAGGCTGAATTTTAAGAATAGTAGTAGTTCCTCACACTGGCTTGATATGACAGAGAAGTAAAGCTGCTTTGTATAGCACTTAAAATTTTCTAAATCAATAAATAATAAAAGTCAAATTTTACTGTGAACATAGGTGTCAAGTTTTACTGAGAGCTTAACATGTCAGTCTCTGTCTTAAGGGAACTGAGAAACAATATTTCAGTGCTTATATAGTATTTTAGATTTGCCTAAAGCGTTCCGATCATTTATTAGTTCTCACAACACTCTAGGAGGAAAACTGGGATTATCAAATTTATTTTATTGAAAAAGGAGATAAAAAGCAAAGAGGGAAATTGGTTTGCTGAAGTCTGACAGTGATAGAGGCAGGGCTACAATACACTTAATACTTAATCTGGCGTTTAGGGTTCTTTAAAAAAATGTCCTTTCTTAAGTAGCTAAACAAACTCACGTTAAAACTTCATCCAACAGAGTTACAGTTTTCTAGAGAGTCAGGTGATATGAATTTATCCTGGTTTTCTATTTTGTTGCTGGATTTTTTTTAATATCAAGAAGAATCATCAAATTTTCTTTTTCATTTCTAATGTGTGAATTACCACTACTGATGGTATACATTTATATAGCATTGCTGATCAAAGAAAAAAAGCAAAGTTCCTGAAATATTATTGTTTGCTAAGGAAAATTTCACACAGGGAAAATGTTAGGAGACCTCTTATTTGTTATTGTTAAATTTGGGGTGGGAAGGGGGTGGAGATGAGATCTGGTTTGGGAAACTAAGTGAATAACAACTCTACCAATGAGACAACGTTTTTATACTAAGCTGTGATTTGAAAAACAGTAATTTTTGAATGTAATGAAAAGCAGCACTGCACAATGGATAGAGAACCTGCCTCAGAGCCAGGTAAAGCTGGTTTTAAGGCTGGCCTCTGATATTTATTGGCTTATGTGACCTTAGGCAAATTACTGAACCTTCCTTTGTGTCCCAAGGCATCTCAAGACCATAATAACAGTTACTGGTATTGAATGAGATGACATACGTGAAATGTTTTGAAAACCTTCAAGTACTATATAAGTGTTAGCTGTTACTGCTGTTTTTGTTTTGTTTTTAACTGAGGGCGTTTCCTCACTAGGAGTTCTCTGCACAGATAAAATCACATGAATGTACCAAAAGAACTCAAATGTAATATACTAACACTTCAACTGTGTGAGAGGTATGAAACAGAAAGTAAGCAAAAAAAAATTTTTTTTACACTTTTGACAAGGTAAAAGATATCACAAAGCCATGTATTTTACCTATAAACAAGACCTTCAAACATATGTAGTTCATTCTCATTTTACAGATATTTCTGAAACATTTGGTTATCTGATTTCCCACGATTATGGATTCTGCCAGAGGCCCCAGGTTATAGAGTGATAAGAAAAAGTGGTTCTCAACAGAGAAGTCCATCTCACTTTCCAGGTTTCTTTGAGGGTGTAATGTTGGAAAGGTTAGTAGAAGAGGTCTGACAATTTAGACATTAAAAAAAGGGTAAGGGGGTGGAGCCAAGATGGTGGAGTAAAAGCAGGGACTTACTTGAGCTCTACCCCAAACCCCTCCACATACCTGTAAAAATATGACTCTAAACAAATTCTAGAGCAGCAGAACCCACAAAATGATAGAGTGAAACAAATTTCCAGCCCAAGACAACCTGGAAGGTCAACAGGAAAGGTCTGTTGCATGAGTTGCAGAGAGCAGCACAGTCCAGCAGAAAATGTACCAGCACAGACTGGGCCCTAGCAAACCTGGAGCAGGGGCTGCATCACTGGCAGCTGTGGCAATTTCCAGACTTCTCAACCCACAAACGCCAAAGACAACTTGGAAGGACAGTAGGAAAGGTTTGTCAGACCTGGGTAAGAGAGGAATGCTGTCTGGCCCCAGCCTCTGGGGTGGCAGCAGTAACTGTGGCTGCCTTGGTAGTGGCATGGCTACTTCTGGAGCTCTCGGGCCCCCAGATGGTGGGATCGAGAAGCTGATCAGAAGGGGATTGCAGGGATCTCTTTGCTGGTGCTAAGGCAGGATTCCCTTGCTGTGCCCATGCTTGGATCTGGGCCCAAGTCCTGGGTGGTGGTCCTGGGATGTGGAGGAGCACCAGCATGGCAGAGCTTGTGGTGAAGGGGGAGAAGGAATTCTCCTCAAAGTTCCAAGGTAGAAAAGAGTGCTAGTGGTCACTCACAGACCAGATCACAGACCTTGGAAGAACTGAAAATTTACAGGTCTCTAGAAATATCTCTGAAAATAGATGCACAAAACTACCAAAGCTTGGGACAGTACACCCTCCATACTAGAAGCAGAGTCCTACCTTAACAAAGGTTAAAAAGTCAAATAATTGGCTGGGAAAATGAGCAAACAGCAGAAAAAAAATTCAGACTATAGACTCTTACTTTGGTGACAAGGAAGATCAAAACATACAACCAGAAGACAACAAAATCAAAGCTCCTATATCCAAAGCCTCCAAGAAAAATATGAATTGGTTGCAGGCCATGGAAGAACTCAAAAAGGATTTTGAAAATCAAGTAAGAGAAGCAGAGGAAAAAATAGGAAGAGAAATGAGAGTGATGCAAGAAAATAATGAAAAATGAGTCAACAGCTTGCTAAAGGAAATCCCCCCAAATGCCGAAGAAAATAACACCTTAAAAACAGACTAGGCCAAATGGCAAAAGAGGTCCAAAAAGCCAATGAGAAGAATGCCTTACAAAGCATAATTGGCCAAATGGAAAAGGAGGTCCAAAAGCTCACCAAAGAAAATAATTCCTTAAAAATTAGAATGGAGCAAACAGAAGCTAATGACTCTATGAGAAATCAAGAAATTATAAAACAAAACCAAAAGGATGAAAAATAGAAGACAATGTGAAATATCTCACTGGAAAAACAACTGACTTGGACAATGTATCCAGGAAAGATAATTTCAAAATTATTGGAGTACCTGAAAGCTATCATCAAAAAAAGAGTCTACACATCATCTTTCAAGAAATTATCAAGGAAAACTGCCTTGATATTGTAGAACCAGAGGGTAAACTAGAAATAGAAAGAATCCACCAATTACCTCCTGAAAGAGATCCCCAAAGGAAAACTCCTAGGAATATTGTAGCCAAATTCCAGAGTTCCCAGGTCAAGGAGAAAACACTGTAAGCAGCAAGAAAGAAACAATTCAAGTATTGTGGAAACAATTAGGATAACACAAGATTTAGCTGCTTCTACATTAAAGGATCACAGGGCTTGGAATATGATATTCTGGAGGCCAAAGGAGCTAGGATTAAAACCAAGAATCACCTAACAAGCAAAACTGAGTAAAATCCTTTAGGGGAAAAAATGGAAATTCAACAAAGTAGAGGACTTTCAAGCATTCTTGATGAAAAGACCAGAGTTAAATAGAAAATTCGACTTTCAAATATATGAATCAAGAGAAGCATGAAAAGGTAAACAGGTAAGAGAAATCATAAGGGACTTATTAAAGTTGAACTGTTTATGTTCCTACATGGAAAGATGATATGTGTAACTCATGAGACCTTTCTCAGTATTAGGGTAGTTGGAGGGAACATGAATATACATATGTGTGTGTGTGTGTGCGTGTATGTGTGCATGTCTCTGTGTGTATGTAGGTATATATGTATATCTATGTATAAATGTAAATATGTGTGTATGAATATGTACATATACGTGTATGTATGTATGTACGTATATATATATATTATATATAGACAGAGGATACAAGGTGAGTTGAATATGAAAGGATGATATCTAAAAATAAAGGGGTGAGAGAAATGTACTGGGAGAAGAAAGGGAGGGGTAGAATGGGGTACATTATCTCACATAAGAGAGGCAAGAAAAATTTTTTACAGTGGAGAGGAATAGGGGGAGGTGAGAGAGAACGAGTGAATCTTACTCTCATTGGATTTGGCTTAAGGAGGGAATAACACACTCATTCAATTGGATATGAAAATCTCTCTTACCCTACAGGAAAGCAGGGGGGAAGGAGAGAAGAGACGGAGAGATGATAGAAGAGAGGGTAGAGTGGGGTAATCAGAAACAAACACTTTTGAGGAGGGACAGGGTCAAAGGAGAGATGGGGGCAGGATAGGATGGAGGGAAATATAGTTAGTTTTTTACTACATGACTATTATGGAAGTGTTTTGCATGACTACACATGTATATCCTACACTGAACTGCTTGCCTTCTCAATGAGGGTGGGTGGGGAGGGAGGGAGAAGATTTGGAACTAAAAGTTTTAAAAACAAATGTTAAAAATTATTTTTACATGCAACTGGGAAATAAGATATACAGGCAATGGGGTATAGAAATCTCTCTTGCCCTACAGGAAAACAGAAGGGAAGGAGATAGGGGGAGGGCGATAGAAGGCAGGGCAGATTAGGGGAAGGGGTAATCAGAATTCATGCAGTCTTGGGGTGGGGGTAAAGGAGAGATGGGGAGAAAATTTGGAACTCAAAATCTTGTGGAAGTGAATTTTGAAAACTAAAAATAAATTAATAAAACATTTTTTAAATGGTGGGAAGATTCTAATCAGCAATTAGCAAAACTTATGATGATCTGAAATTATTAATAAGCAAATGCTTCAGAACCCCAGGATACAGTCAATTAGAAGCTAAAAGAGGAACATTATTCCATATGTTTCTGAATGTCATAATTATGTAAATAAAACTTTTCTGTATGTGAATAAGATAATTGTGAGAGTTTAAAGAGGGTATAGTTAGGTACAAGAGAATGAACATGTAAAAAATCACTCATTCTTCTTGAAGATATAAATAACTGGCACAAGAACTCAAAACAACGGGCAGGGGCAAAAGACCTAGCATGCATTAGCAGCTGCAGAAGAAATTGCTTTTTTATATCACAATACACTTGATATTCATAATGATAGTTTTAAGTTATCTAAGAATAAAACTGTACTGAATATAATCAATTTAAAAAGGTGCTGATACAAATAGCATCTTTTGGAAAGATTTATACTTAAAACCATCAAAATTAAAAAGTGGTTTACAGCAGTGTAAATGAATTTTCACTCAAGATGAGACTAGGGAAAGTACTCTGTCAGTCAATCAATAAGCAATCCTTAAGTGTCTGTTATGTGATAGGCACTGTTACAAGATGGGGATAAAAAGAAAGGCAGAACACAGTCCCCACCCTCAAGAGGCTTACCATTTATTACGGGAGACAATATACAAACAATTCTGTACAAATTATAGATGGGATAAATAGGCAATAATCAACAGAGGAAGGGGCAGCTAGGTGGTGCAGTGGTTAGAGTGCAGGGCCTGGAGTCCTGAAGACTCCTCTTCCTGAGTTCAAATGTGGCCTCCCTCACACATTTCCTAGCCATGTGACCCTGGGCAAGCCACTTAACATTTTTTCCTCAGTTCTCCATCTGTAAAATGAGCTGGAGGAGGAAAATGCAAACCACTCCAGCTTTTTGGCCAAGAAAACTGCAAATGGGGTCAAGAAGAGTCAGATACGAATGAAAGCAACTCATCCGCAACCACAGCAACAAGATATTAAAATTCAGAGGGGTTGCAAAAGACTTGTGATAGAAGGTGAAATTTTCACTAGGATTTCACTAGGAAATCAGGGAGGCAGTTAGTTACCTAGTCTAATAAGGGAGAAACAGTGATGATCTTGGATTTAGGATTCAATTAAAAAGAATTAAGATTCAATTATCCAAAATATTTTTGCTGTGTAACTTTTGATAAAGCCCTCTAAACTTCTTTTTTCACTTTCAAAATGTGGATAATACTCAGACTACCTATCTTATAATGTTATTATAAAGAAAGGATTATGTAAAGCACCAAGTACCATTAGGGTGCTAATATTATCATTAGTTCTCATTTCTAGAGTAATTTATGTATAAAAATAATTTATACACTGTAGCTCTGAGGTAAATATGATACAATTTTGGGTACCCTAATCATCTGGATCACACTCTTCAGTACCTGCTCCAGTCCATTAATATCTTTCCTAAAATGTGGTGCCCAAGACTAGAAGAACTTTTGCAAATACAAAAACAAGCAAGACTTTTATTTCCCTTGTTCTGGATACCATACTCTATCATACTTCATCAAGCAACTTTCCTGACAGCCATATCACTCTTTTGATTCCCAATGAGTTTGCATTTCACTAAAACCTTTAAGTCTTCTATGCAGAAATACTTTTTGGCTATGTCTCTTCCACCTTCTACCTGCACAGTTGTTTTTTAAGTCCAAGCACAGAAATGAACATTTATCATTATTAATTTTCATCTGTAGATCTTACTTTTTGTTCCATTTACCCCTCCCAGCTCCATGTCACCTACAAATTTGATAGAAATGCTTTTCATATCCCCAGTCAAGTTACTGATAAAAATTTCTACCCAGAAAGAACCAAGGGAAGAGCACTTTCGTGATACTAAAATACACTTCTACACAAGTTGATCTCTACTAACCAACATGCTTTGGGTATGATTCATGAATTGATTCTAATCATAATTGTATAATCATGCCACCTACATTTCATCCACTTCATCTCAAGCATATCATAAAGCAACTTGGTATAGTGGAAAAGGGATAGTCCTAAGAGTATGTCACTGACTCGTCCTGTGATCCTTTTTGACAAGGGTCTAGCCAGGCTGGCAGATCAGGGAAATACCAAAGATAATTCATTTGATTAAATGGATGGATGGAAGGAGAGATGAATGAATGAATGAGGGCCAGGCACTGTGCTAGGCGTTGGGAATATTAAAAAAAAAAGTGAGATGTTCTCTGCCTTCAAGAAGCTTATATTCTAATAGAGAAAGACTATAGAGGGGAGTAGTGGCAAAATAGATAAATTTTTGTTTGAAGAATCACTGGAATGGTGACCATGATACTCACCATTACTAGCACAAGGCACTCTATTATCAGGCCCTTTCCAGAAGCAAAGGTAATATTAATTTAATTATTGTTTTCAGAGCAAGAGGTAGAAAGAAAGATGGGAGGCCTAAAGCAGGGTGAATTGAAAGATATCCCCAATATATCCAGGTTAGATGGATGTGAAAAGCAGTCTGGGGCTAGCTAAATGTAGTCTATTAGATATGTTTGTATTGACCCACTGACCAATGTAGCTCAGCCCCAGGGTAGATATTTAATAGGAGTGGATTAACTAACTCTGGGAAGAAGGTGTGGTTTCTAACCTGGCTGGGGCTATTCTGGTTGAAGGAGTAGGCACAATGGCAGGGCAAAGGGCAAGACGTCCCAAGATTTCCATGGTGGATGGATATGAAATATATTAGAGGGTTAGCTAGATGTAGTCTTTTAGGAGTCCATAAAGTCTCTAATGCTATTCTAGGGGACAAAATAGAGAAACATGTGCAATGAAAACAATTCAGAAATGGTCCAACAGCCAGTCCAAATGAGCAGGGATTGACAGTTCAATGTCAACTTGGAAGATCTTCACTGGAGTGCTCTGGGATCTCTACTAAATTCTGTTCTTTTCAAAACTTTTATCAATGACTTGCACACACAATCACAGATCGTAAGCTTACTAGTTGCTTTAAAAAAATGCTTTTTTCATGCCTTCCTTCCTAAGCAGCAACTGTGAACAAGGCACATGATAGCTATTTTCAAGACTTCAAAGTGCCATCACAGGAAAAGAGATCAGAATTGTTTGTTGCTTCAGATGCAAGACCCAGGATCGATGGGTAGAAGCTGCAGAGACACACTTGGCTTGATATAAGGAAAAACTCAACTAAAGTTACCTAAATATGGAGTAGTCAGAGCTACCCTGAGAGTTATTGGAGGGTCCCCTTCACTGGAGATCTTTGACCAAAAGTTAGAGAACCTGTTAGGGACTGTTTTAGTGAGGATTCTTATACAGGTATGGGTTGGATTATATGCACTCAGGTATCTTCTCAGTCTGTTAGTTAATGACTTTTCTGAGAAGAAAGCTATTTATCTGGGGTATATTCACTAATTTCTAAATTTGGAAATCTTATCTGTATGTTCCAAATTCCAATGTACTAAAATATTTATAACAGTTCCTTTTGTAGTGGCAAAGATTTAGAAATTGAAGGGATGCCCATCAATTGAGGAGTGGTTGAACAAATTATGGTAAATTATTATGATGGAATACTATTATGCTCTAAGAAATGAGGAGGAGTGTGATTTCAAAAAAAACTTAGGATGACCTATATGAAATGATACAGAGTGAAATGGAGCAGAAGCAGGATATCACTGTACACAGTAATAGCAATATTGTAACAGGTGAAAGACTTAGCTACTGCAGCCACTACAATGATCCAAGACAATTCTGAAGGACTCATGATGAAAAATGTTATCTACCACTAGAGAGAGAACTGATGAACTCTGAGTACAAATTCAAGTATATATTTTTTTCATTTTCTTTTTCTTTCTGCAACATGACCAACATGGAAATGTTTTGCATGCTTTCACATGTTAAATGATATCATATTGCTTGCTTCTTAATGGGGAAGAGGGGAGGGAAGAGGAGGCATGAAGAATATTGGGAACTGCAAGTTTTTTAAAAAGCAACTTTAAAAACAAATAATTAGAAAAAAGCCCAAATTACTATACTACACACCATAATTCCTCAATAAATATCTGTTGATTAAAGCCAATTAAATATCTAAAATAATTCCAAATTAGGTGTCCACAAACAAAAAAAAAGATTTTTACATCAAAAAAGACCAAAAAATCTCTTTTCCAAGCTGTGAAGAATAAAATAGGGTTAGAATTTGTAAACAATGTAGGTTCATACCCTACTTACAATAGCTCCTTCACTTAAGAAATTTTTTTTGTAAAGCAATCCTTTATATTTTAGGACAACATTAATTATTATCAAGTTCTTCCTTATACCTACCCAAATCTGTCTCCCTTTCAATTACCTAAGTCTGAAAAAGAAAGTCTAACATCTATAGGCAACACAGGCATAGGAAGTTGTTTTATTTAATTATAAAATTCAACTAACTAAAGTAGCTAAAGTCTCAGTATCTTTACTATCTTCAGCAATCCCTACCTATTTTTCCTTATCCAATAAAAGAAGGTTACATCCAACTCTTAAGTTCTTCATAGTTTTCAAATGTTCTGTCTCTCTCTTGCCCAGGAGTATAAAACTTGAGTGAGCTAGTAAACTTTGATTTTATTTGCAAGATGACATTCAAGAACATATAGAGATGAACCCACCAAAAGTGCTTCCTCTACATTTTTTTTCAACAAAAATGTACAAGGGATACAAAATCACTTGTTATTAATTTGTTATAATGAAATAGGACCTACAACAATACTCAGAATGGAGACAGCAACCTAGTCCACTGTTCTAAAAGTATGATATAAGAGAAGGAACTGGGAAATAAACATATGGAGCCATGTTTTAGGGTTTGGCAGAATCAAATAACAAGTGACAGAGGCACTGGATCATAAACTTAGAGCTGGAAGGTCCCTTATAGATCAGATAATTCAATCATTCCCATATTAATTTTTTTCTGGTATTATCATTAACTGATCAATTCTCAAAGAGTTTTGTTTATAGTCAGCTTAAGACATAGCTGGTCTTGTTCCAGTACAGGAGTTCTGAACCCCAAAGAGATTATAGAAAGATTTTAGGGCAAGAGGGGAAAAAAGTTGACACCTCTATTTCAATATAATTTTTTCCCCTTTGTCATCCTTTGTATTTTGTTTTATGCATTTAAAACCTGTTTATTTTCCTAAGAAGAGGTCCATGGGCCTCAGTAGACTGCTCAAGGTGAAGAACTCTGAGTCTAGAGCTAAATATTTTCTTGACAGCAAAATAATGAATACAATTAAAAGTAAACAATAAGGGGAAAAAACTCTACTACTAAGTTTTAAGATGAACCAAGATATAATCGTTAACACTGATTATTAGACCACAACACCTTCACACATATGAACTACCTTTGGTTACTTCTATGGATGCATATGTGTCCAAATTTTTAACTGTTAGGTTTAAAAAAAAAACACCACAGAGATACCTTAAGGCCAGCAATTACAGGACACTGATATATTTAATCATAAGCATCTTTTGTTGACCACTACATAAATAAGGGAAAGGGGAACATTTCAGAAACATTACCACTTTTTCTACTCTTCCTTGTTATGCTCCCCAAGCAGTTCTCAGATGACACAAAACCTCATAAATTCACTGTTGTATACAAATGAATTACAGGATTGTTCAGATAAAAGCAGTTTCTCTTAATACAAAGCAGCTTTAAAAAGAGTTCCTCGTGGCCTCTGGATTCTAGTGTTAAAGTTGTACATTTCACTTGATGCTTCTTTTTAAATTTTGTGTTTAAAAAATTCTTCAGGCAATGTTCTAAGGCTGCAAATCATAAAATATCTCAGTCTCTTAAGAATTAAAGCTGAGTGTCATTCAAATAGTGATGGAGATGAGCATTGTGGGCATGAATAATCTGTAGCTTATAACTGATGAAGAACTACGTAAAAGAAGTGGTGTTGGATCAGAGAGACATATAAGTGTGGAAAGGCTGATCTGTAGCAAGAAAAAGAGATAACCAATGAATCCAGCTATGTGTATAACTAATGCCAAGATATCTATTAGGCAGCAGTCAGAATATTCCATGGAACCCCTGTATAAGACTTAAGGGAGGTCAAGGAACAAGGTTACAGAAGATAAGAAGGTCCAGATAGGAGGAAATACCTGCACAGATGAGACCAATAATGAAGTATATTTAGGATTTCATAACAATTTACACAGATGTATTCATCAAATTTACAACACATGGAAAATTTTACCTATGATCTCATATATCCATTGATATGACTGAACAATTATCTAGTAGACACATTCTATATTTAAAACAAACTCACCAAAGTTTTAAAGAATATTAAGAATTACAGGAAGTTAGGTTAATTTGCCTATTTGCCTCAAATAAGCCAAATCCTTCCCCTTCCAGTCTTGCCAGACTAGAAAATCTTGATTAATCGCTGTTTATTCTCTTTATCTCCAAATTTTATCTTTTGCCAAAATCTTACTAATTCCTGTTTCACAATGATTATCAGATTTACCCCTTACTCTAAATTCCCACAGTCATTATCTTAGTCTAGGCTATCATCACCTCATGTTGGGATTACTGCAACAGCTTTTTAATTTTCTTCCTGACATCAGTCTCTTTCTATCCAAGTCCATCTTGAGTAACACCACCATGCATTCCACTTTCATTCCTTAACTTCTGAGGCTACAATGACTCACTTTTGCCCACTAAAACAAAGTCTAAACTTCTATGCCTGGCTTGCAAAACCTTCCATTATCTAGTCACCCTCTGCTTAGCTGACAATTCCCATTTTTCCCCCAACACAAATTATCTTCTTTACATCCCCCATACTCACACCTTGAGTCTCTGTCATTGTTCTTGTTGTTTCCTCAGACTGGAGTGCCCTGAACTTTCTTTACCTGCACAAATCCATCTCATCTCCCATGGTCCTTCTCAAATCGACCTTACTTGACTGCTCCAGTCCACAGTGGTTTCAAATTTCTCTGAAATCTTGTAATAATAGTTTTGTAGGGGGGTCTGCCTGCCTCAAGTTTCCCACTTAATAGTATTTTTTCCAATTACATGTAAAGATAGTATTCAACATTCACTTTTATAAGATTTTGAGTTCAAAATTTTTTTCTCCATCTCCCTCCCACCCCACACCCATCCCAAAGATGGTTAGCAATCTGATATAGGCTAGACGTGTACAATCTTTAATGCTTATATTTGTATAGTTCCTGTGTCTGTTTTGGTAGGTATTTTATCTCAGGTTTTTTATACTGTGTAGTTATTTTAAATAGTCTAACACAATACTGAATAATATGGCTGACACATAGTATAGTTTCCCTATTTTTCTCTTTTGATTAAATCTATTTTAGCTTTAACTTTGTCTGAAATTATGATTACTATCCCTGCTTTTTTATATAATATATTCTACTCCTGACCTTTCCTTTATGTTTGTGTGAATCTCTCATTTTTACAGCATTTCCTGAAAGCAACATATTTTTCAAGTTTTTTAATTCAAGTTTTTAATCTGCAGTTTCCATTTTATGGGTAAATTCATCCCATTCACATTCTAAGCTATAATTTCTTGATGTAGATTTTCCTCCTTTCTGTTTTTCCTTACCCTATTGCTATCCTCCTCACTTGTCTGCTTTACTTCTACCTGCTACCTGCCCTCTTATTCCTTAACCTACCCACCCCTTCTCTTCTCCCCCGACCTTATCTACTTGCCCTCTTATTTCTTTCTGAACACAGAAGACTTTTATACCCTTCTAGATATATTTGTTGCTCATTCTTTAACTCATTCCCAATGAATGTAAGCTTTCACCACTACCTGGCCTCCCCCATACTAGCTTCTTCTGTATCAATTTTTCCTCTTTTGCCTCATTTGTATGAGCTAATTGCTTCTTTTTTTCTCTCACTAGAGTTTTATTTTGTTTTTAGAATCATCCCATCATACTCAGCTCAGCCCAAACCTTTCTTAAAAATTACTCAAATAAAAATGACAGTCATAACAGAACTGATAGTATTTTCATATATAAGAAGTAAATGATTTGACCTTATTGAATTCATTGTAATTGGTCCTTAATGTTTACGCTATATTTCTCCTGGATGTTATATGTCAAATTTTCCCTTAAGTTCTGCTGTTTTTGTCACAAATATCTGAAAGTCTTTCAGTTCATTAAATGTCCATTTTTAAAGTTCAGGATTATATGTAACTTTGGGGGGTAAGTTATCCTTGGTTGTAACCCCAGCTCTTTTGCTCTCCAAAATACAGTATTCCAAAACCTATGATCCTTCAATGTAGTAACTGCAAGGTCTTACGTAATCCTTATTGTAGCTCCACAATATTTAAATTGTTTTTTTTTCTTATTGCTTCCAACATTTTCTCCTTAACCTGGGAGCCTTGAAACTTGGCTATGATATTCCTGTAAGTTTTCCTCCTCGGATCTCTTTCAGTTGGTGATCTGTGGATTTTTTCTATTTCCCATTTGTCTTCTTGTTCTAGAACTTCAAGGCAATTTTCCTTGATAATTTCTTGTAATATTACATCAAGATTCTTTTTTTTAATCATAATTTTCAGGCAGTATGACTATTCTTATATTATTTCTTCTCTATCTCTTCTCCATATTAGTTGTTTTTCTGATGAGATGTTTCATATTCTCTTCTATTTTTCATTCTTTTTATTTTGTTTTACTATTTCTTTGTGTCTTAGAATTTCATTAGCTTCGCTTTGCCCAATTTTAATTTTAAAGGAATCATTTTCTTCCTTTTGGGTCTCTATTTCAAGTTCATTGACTTTCATATTTTTCTTGATTTTCTTTGATTGCTCTTATTTTTTTCCCCTAATTTTTTCCTTGATCTCTCATACTTCATTTTTAAAGTACTTTTTAAGTTCTTCTAAGAAATCTTTTTGTGCTTGCAACTATTTGACATTTCTCATTGAAAAAGGAGAGGCTTTTAAAGCTCTATTTTCTTCCTTTGAATATGAACCCAGATCTTTTCTATCCCCATTGTAGCTATCTATGGTTGGGGTTTTTCTCCTTTATTTTTTGTTTATTTTATTCTATTCTTTGCAGCTATTATTGTAATGAAGTTCTAGTCCAGAGATATGGGGAATAATGCCCTAAGCCTTAGGTCATTCTTATTGTAATTTTTAGAGGTCTGTCCTGGTGCTCAACTTTGGGTTCTCCTCTCTACTCCTAAGTCACTGGCTAGGGCCTCGGGTCACAAAGTCCTGCAAATGATCTTACTCCCTGAAGTCCCTCCAATGGCTGCAAAGTATAGCTATCTTCTCTTCTCTGGAACTAAAACCAGGGACTCTGCTCTCTTGAAAGTACCCACAGCCAGCAGGGCCCCTGCCCCTCTGCTACTGCACTTACTAGGTGTATGCTAGCTCCTTTTCCCCACAGTCACAGCCTGGGATGCCTCTGATCAGCCCAGCTGTGCTTGGTGTCCCTCCACAGTGGAAGGTCCTTCAATCTTCTACTGAGCTGTCAACCACCCCCCCCAACCCCCCTCTCCCCCCCCCCCACCCGGCCCCAACACACACACTGTCTGCAAAATGAAGTTTCTAAGGCTGAGGCTACCTCCCAAACCCAGCTGCCCCCAGGGCTTGTTGTTTGTTGATTCAGCAGAGTTGAACTGGAGGTATCAGGTCAATCAGGCCAAACCTCAGCCCCTGGAGTTCCAGGTTTTTCCTGGGGTCTTCTTAGGTTCTCTTAAGAGAACAACTGCTTTACCCAGATTTGGTTTATTTCAGCTGTTCTACATTCCCTCTGAAGAAATGTTCTGTCTCTTTCTGTGGAGGAAATTTGGAGAGCCAAAAGTTTTCTGACCTACTCCACCATCTTTCCAGAACTCTCCCAACTCTACTTTTTAAGCAGTTGTTTTTTGACACTTTTTTTTATAATTCTCTTATATCACTCTTATTTCTTTTCCCACTTTTTCTTCTACTTCTCTCATATGATTTTTTAGCTCCTTTTGAGCTCTTCAATGAGTACTTTCTGGGTTTGAGATCACTTTCTGTTTTATTTGGTGTTTTGCCCAGAGGTGTTTTAACATTGTTGTCCGCTTCTGAGTTTGTGTCTTGATCTTCCCTGTCACTATGATAACTTTCTATTGTCAGATTCTTTGTTGTTGTTGTTGTTTTTGCTCTTTTTCGTTTTACTTTTTTTTGGCCTTTTTCCTTTCTTTTAAATTTGAGGTCTGCTCCCTATATGGAAAGGTCACTGTCTCAGGATTCTCATGCCAGAGGCTTCAGGACCTGGCTATTTAACTGTTGCTTCACTGATGTTGCTCTGAGGCCCCTAGGGGACCCTCGTGTCTGGTACTGTGCTAAAGGGGTGTGGTGAGGGGTAGTTAATGCTGCTGGAGGCTATAGGAGTCTGGCAGCTTACCTGTTCCTGAGCTGGGGTACTAGTGGTGGTGTCTGGCATGTGCTGAGGTTGTTGGGGTGTTTCTGCATTTCCCCAGGACACAATGAAGCATGTGGAGGTCTGGCCACCAGAGGCTGCCTGTTTGCCCAGGACTACGCTGAAGCAAGTGAAGGTTCTTAGAGCTGGAGTCCGACTGTCACCCTGGCTATGCTGAGGCACATGGGGGGGTCCTGGTGCTGGTATTTGCCTGCTCCATCACACTGGTGCTCAGGATCTCTCACTGTTTTGCTGAAGTGGGGTTTGCCGTTGGCTTGCTGGTTTGCTTCCTTTCCTGGACTATGCTATTCTACCTGAGTAAGATGGACCTTTCCTGCCAATCTTCCAAGTTTCTTGGGCTCAAGAACTGTTTCATCCTGTCTTTTTGCTGGTTCTGTTGTTCCCAGATATTTGGGGTGCTCTTTTATGGTTGTTTGAAGGTGAATATGGGAAAGTTATGGCAACTTACTGCTTGCTCTGCCATCTTGGCTCCTCGAAGCCCCTCCGAAACCTCTTGAAAATGTTTTTAATGATATTTTTTACTATTCAAGACAGATATCCATTTGGAATTTGCTATGGTATATGGTGTAAGGTGTGAATCTAAACCTAATTTATGTGAAACTTCTTTGTAGTTTTTCCAGTAATTCTTATCAAATGGGAATTCTTTCCTAGGTAATTTATGTTATGCCAAGTTATTTAATTCAGTTATTTCTAATTCTTCTGTATCCAGACTATTCTACTGATTTACTTCAATAATTTTTAGCCCATATAAAAGTTTTAATAATTGTTGTTTTATAATATACTCTGAAATAAGAAAGTACATGGAGAAGAAAATGGCAAACCACTCCAGTATCTTTGCCAAGAAAATCCCAAATGGGGTCATAGACTCAAACACTACTGAAATGACTCAATAACAACAAGGAAATGCTATTCTCTCTTGATTATTTTTTAAAAATGATTTCCCTTGATATTCCTGATCTTTTGCTCCTCTAAATGAATTGTATATAATTTTGTCTATCTATTTCATGTGTACTTTGCCAAAGGCCTTTTCTACTGTATTTAGGGATATCAATAATGAAGTTTTAGATTTAAAAAATATGATTATTTTCCTAATGCTGAACCATCTTTGCATCCCTATAAAATTCAACTTGATCATAATCAAGCAGAGGGACTAAATGTTATTGAAATGGTCCAAGTGAGAAGCAATAAAGGACTAACCAATAGTGGTGACCCTGTGATTGAAGAGAAAAGCGTATAGGCAAAAGATGTTATGTGGGAGAATCAAGAAGACCTGGAAAATAAGAGGGATGTTATGTGGGAGAATCAAGAAGACTTGGAAAAAAAGAGGGAGAGGGATGAATCAAGGATGACTCCAAGGTTTTGAACCTGGGTGATGAGAAGGATGATAATGCCCTCAATAGAAACTGAGTTCAAAGGAAAAGGCAGGCTCAAGAGAGTAGAGGATGTGTTCCACTCTGGACATATGGAGTTTCAGATGCTAATGAAACATGGAAGTGGAGATGTTTAGCAAGCAGTTTGTGATAAGGGACCTGAGTTAAGGAGAGAGATTAGCAAAATATATTTAAAAATCTGGGAGATGCCTTCATAGAGATGGTACTTGTACCCATGGGAACTGACAAGTTCCAACCATCCCATTATAACTTCTTTAGCAGATTATCCCCTTTAAAATCCCCAGTCTCTCTTGCTAATCTTCATTCTCTCCTTAACTACAGGATTTTTCTCTGCTGCCTATAAACACATCCTTGTCTCCTTCATCATTAAATAACTGAAATTAAATAAATTAAATAACCCAGCCTACTATGTCTGCTAGCTATAATTCTTGATCTTCCTCTCTATTCAAAGCTAAACTCCTTGAGAATGCTGTCTTCACCAGCTACCTCTAGTTTCTCACCTCTTACTCTCTTTTTGAATACTTTGCAATCTGGCTTTCAACCCTATCATTCACCTGAAACTATTCTCTTGAAGTCACCAATGGTCTTTTAATTGCAAAATCTAATTGCCTTTTCTCAATCCTCATCCTTTTTATAGGTCTGCATTTAGCACAATGTCTGGACCTTAATAAATGTTGATTGACTGACTGACTCTCTGTAGCCTTTGATGGTGCCAATAACCCTTGTCATTTGGATACTCTTTTCTCTCTATTTTTTTTTAAATAAACACTACTCTGTCCTGGTTCCTCTCCAATCTCCTTACTCTTCTCTACTGGATCTCCAACCAGGGCATTCCCACTGATCATGGATCTCTCCCAAGGTTAGAGCCAAGATGCTCTTTATTTCTTCCTTTATACCATCTCATTTGGTGATATCAGCAGTGCCTATGGGTTCAATCATTATCTTTATCTCACCCTGTGGAACTGATTTGTGTGACATGAGAGACACTGGCACAGGACTGCTCAGCATTGCGTGCCCACATCAGAGGAGGTGCTGAGCTCTATAAGCAAAGCAGAAATGAAGTAGCTCAAAAGAAGCGTATGATGCACAAATTTAGAGAAGCCACGCCAAATGTTCATGTCGACTTTTTGTGCCCAACCTGTGTTAGAACATTCTGAGCGTGTTGATCAGCCATAGTTGGACACACCATAACTTGATTCTAGCATAGTGATGTCATTTTGGTCCTCTTCAAGAATGAAGGACAACAATCACTAACCAACCATCTCACCTTGTACAAAAAACCTTTCCCAGCTCTTCTTAATTTTACTGTCTCCTCTCTCTATATTATACAAATTGTAGAATAATTGAGGAAAAAACATTGGTGGGTGCTGGAGTAATTTGCAGAGAGAGCAGAAATGCTCCAATTGCCCATTTAGGGTTCTGGAGAACCCTGTAAGGAGTGAAATGTAACCTATCTGGCCTTCAGGTGGTTGGAGTCGTAGTGCTTAGTGTTACATGTTGAATTTATTATTTATTTTCAAAGAAATACAATCTGTACATATTAGAGATCTGTAGCTTTGTTTGTGTATGTTCCACATTTTTTTGTTCTAACGTTTATGGGGAAATGGTTGTTTTAGGTAATGTTTGCGAAAGTTTCAAATAAAAAAAAAAGGATGAGGAAGACTGGGCATGTCTATAGAGATCAGGGAAGGAAGTCAATGGATAACCAGAAACTGAAATGAGAGAAAGAGATGACTGAAAGGCCAAAATCCTTGAGGAGAGAGGAAGGAGAGCATCAAGGGCATATATTAAAGGGTTAATTCTGGTAAGGAATCAGATACATGGACAAAGAAGAAGAGACAAGGGAACAATTATTAACAGTGGATTTAAAGTGTAGAATGGGGAGAAGAGGGAAATCAAGAAGGATGATTTCTATTTTTTCAATAAAGTATGAAGTGAGGTTCGCAGCTCAGGTCTGGGGAGGTGTAGAAGATTTGAGTAGAGAAGAAAACGTTTAGAATAGCTACCTGCAGTCTGGAGGGTCAATTAAGAAAGACTTAAAAGGACTACTTTTGCCCTTAGATTAATGATAAACCAAAGGTCATTTATTTGCCTTTCAAAGGCTTAAGAGGCACCATATCTAGACTCTTTTAATCTTTTAGTTCCATTTAAAGTGAGAATAAGAATAATCATTATAATAGTATAAGGCTTAGACATAAGTCTTATATTTATACTATTTCTTATATGTTATATGTGATACATATTCATATATATTATTTCTTATATATAAGACATAAACCTTACCTATATTATTTCATTTGATCCCCACAACAACCCTGTGAGGTAGGTGCTGTTATTATCCCCGTTTTATAGATGAGGAAACTAAGGCTGAGAGAATGACTTGCTTAGCATCACATAGCTAAAAATGTCTCAGGCAGGACTGGAATTCAACTTTTTCCACAGCACAAAGAGGCATTAGAGTAGTGTTTTGTGTATGTTCTATGTACATGAATGGAACTGATAAAGAGGACCTATAGAGTAATATCTTTTAGCAACTGCTACAGCATCAAGCTGGGTGGGGTGACGGTTTGGGGGGCTCTGGGTGGGGGTAATCATGATTCTATTGGCTTTTTTTTTAGCAGAATTTGTTAATCTTTTCAGGGTCACAACTGAGATCAATCAGTCCCATTCATTTGCCTTTCTCAGTTGCACAGTTCCTCACTCAGTTCTTCAACCTACTCACCTCCCATGCCCAAATCCTCCATCCCACCTCAGCTGTACACAAAGATGATGATACGCTTGGTCTTCCATTTACCTACAACACCCCCATGTTCAACAACTCAAAAATCTGCTTATCTGATCATAATCTATTGGCTTTCCACTTCTCCTCCTCCCCTCTGATACTAAATCCTATTCTTTGTAGGCACAGTGACCTCTAATTCCTTAACCCCTCAGTTCTGTTCCAGGCAATCATCCTGCCCTATCCACATTTCAGCTTTCTTTTGTGTTTTCTTCTCCCATTAGATCATAAAGTTCTTGAGAGCAAGCGCTGTCTTATGCCTTGTTTTATATGCCTAGTGCTTAGCCCAGTGCTTGGAACAAAGTAGGCGCTTAATATATGTCTATTGCTTGAATGATTCATTACTGATTATCTCTAATTTATCTTGCACATATCTTTTTGGTAGATACTTGTTTGTATATTGTCTCCTATGTTGAACTCAAAGCTTTTTGAGAGCAAAGACTATCTTATGCCTTGCTTTATATACCCAGTGCTTAGCACAGTGCCCAGTATATAGTAGGCACTTAATAAATGCTGATTGGTTGACTGACAGAAGCCTCTCACCCTCTTCTTTCTTTTCCTCAGACCTCCATTTTTTTTATTGTGTCTCACTTAAGTCTTTCTTCATAACTCAGTTTCCTCCATTATCATATCCTTTGTCCTGAATCTCCTTTACCCTAAATTTTCAAAGTAAACAGAAGCAAACACGTGGACCCAAAAAAAGCCGAGCTATAATCCCACTGACACCTTAGCAATATTGATTTGTTTTCATGCTCATCCATTTTCACTGAAGTCATCTTCACCCGTCTCAAATATAATAGAGTCTTTTTATATTTCATATTATCTTTCACATGATAAAATAATTTTTCAAAAACACTTACCTCAGTAGTAGTTCCAATGTCAGCAGATGGGCTGCATGTGCTGGTATCTGGTGGAACTGTACCAACACTACTTCTAATTGGAGAGCTTGGAACAGGCCCTGTCACAGACTCTGGATAGCCTGAAGACTGATTTAGAATGCCTTTCTTCTGAATCTTATTCCAGACCTTATTCATGATGTCTGTTAGTTCATATAAGAGCTGAACCTGAAAAAAAACAACCACAAAGGGCAATTCTTTATGACCGGCTCTTAAAAATATTGTAAATGTAGGCTAAGGCCAAATATAGAATTTGAGATGCAACTGGAAATCAGGAAACTACAAGATTCACTCCTGATGAGGGTATGATTGTCAAGAAGTCATTCTTTGTACCTCGTTTTCCCCACCTGGGAAACAGAAGAAAAATAACTATTCTAGATATATCCTGTACGTGATATCAAGGACAAAGGAAATAACATGTGCAAAGTGCTTTCAGAGTTCTAAAAGACAGTCCTCTTATTAACTCAATGTGAGGAAGATAAGTTTGCCCACAAGTGAAATGTGATCCCATACCAACATTATAAAATCCCCAAAGAATTTTAGCAGTTTTCAATGAAATCTATGATTGCCTAAGTACAGTTCCTGAATATTTAATCCAATTTGCTAATTCAAAATACAGGAAACTGTGCTGGGCCTCTATGGAAATAATTCAAGTTTATTAATTCGGAGATAATCTCTATTTTTATGGAGTCTACAATCCAACAGCAATTTATAGCACATATATAAAGTCCATACAAAATAATACATCAGTGAAAAATGTGGTGAGTGACCTTTTAAATATGAGACAGTAGCTGCATTTTTATATACAGAGAACACATAATAGAAACTCATAAACAAGAGATAGGTTCAAAAATAGAAGTCAAATACTTCTCAGTATATATTTATTTACTGAAATGTTAAATAATTAATAATATTTGTAAATGATTTAAAAGTTCAACATCTGACAAATTAATCTGAAATTTGATCACTTTTAAAAAGAAATAAATTTAAAAACAAAAAGAACCCCAGTTTATGTATAAACAAACAACAGTATAGCTGAAGCTGTTCTATAGGATACTGAAAGAACATACACTATCCAGCTTACTAGTCTCCTGGGATATGTCATTCCAATATTCACAGAACATACTGTTTAACTTGCACATTGTTTGACTAAGTTCTAAGATATTTACACAAGGTTTCGTAAATAAGCATTAATCATGGAATTTGTATGACAACATATTGCCATATACTGTATAAAACAAGCCCAAGGAAAAATGCAAACACAGTCTATAAGCAGATCCACAGCTGGATACCATATTCTGCTTGCCATTATAAAAAACGAAATTCTCATATTTATAAGACGTTTCAGCCCCAGGATACATCCAGACGATGAAGCTGGCTTCTTATGTGGGCAGAACAGATGCATAAAAACACTGTTGTCAATTCACATTTGATATAAAACAGTACTTGGGTGTGTATTTTTTCCTTACTTTTTGTGTAATGGAGTCCCAAATCTCATGCTATACTCCTTTCTTAATAGGCTAGCATATAGAGGCTTTATAAAATGTCTTGTTTTTGTTCAAATTAATTTGTTCTTTTACATTCATGTACATTTTTTCCCTTTCAACACAAACATTTTCACTAACTGAAAACCATTTTAAAAAAAGACTTTACATCTTCTTGTAAAATACAGAGTAACAAAAAAGAAAACAGATCAAAGAAAAAAAAAGTCCCTAGGCAAAATTTATAGAAATGGTTCAATTTTTAATGGTCCATGTTTCTGATGCCTTTTTATGACTTTCAGCTGCCAACAAAATATTTCAGAATAAATATCATCAACTGATATTAGTTAATGAATATATCTAAATAATGTTTAGTTTTAGGTTTGAAAAAAAGGTTACAAAACAGAAACTGAAATCATAGGATGGCAGAATCTGTGAGCTGAAAGGAACTTCAGAGACCAAGTCCGCTCCACACCTGAATAACAATCTCTTCTAAAGTGGTCGTCCATTTTTGACTTGAAGACCTCCAATGACAGTGAGCTCATGACCTTATGAAGAAGATCATTTCACCTTTGGATAATGTTAATTGTAAGAATGTTTTTCAAGATATGCCTCTTTTCATCTTCCACTCATTGCAACTAATTCTGTCCTCTGGATCCCATTAAGTGTTTTATCTGCTTTATCACACTTCTGACTCACATTAGGCCTGCAGTCCATGAATTCCTCAGATATTTTTAGGATGAACTATTACCTAATCATACCTTCCCCCCATCTTATTCTTCTGTGGTTGATTTTTGGAATCCAAGTGTAATACTTTGCACTTTATACCTATTAAATAAAAATAAGACATTTGATTTGATCTTATTTAAAAATGAGACAACTTGTTAGGTATCCTTTCCCTAGTTTTTTATCATCAGTGTTTAACCCATGCTAACAATGAGTCATTACTGACAACTCTTTGGGTTTAGTCAAGCAATCATTTCTAAATTCACCTAACTATACTGTTTTCTGGGTGATATGTCTCTATTCTATCCACAACAATACCATGAGACAATATTTTTAATATCTTGCTAAAATCCAGACCACTAAAATTTGGTCTACCAGTCCGTTAACACTAACAAAAAAGGAAATTAAGTTTAGTCTGCTATGAGTTCCCCTTTGATGAAGCCAAACTCTGTGAATGTTGACTCCTTTTTTAGACCATCTACTAAGGTAAAGAAAGATCCAAAGAATTATAGGATTTAGAGTTGGAAGAGTCTTGGTTGATTTCCTAGTTTAACTCACCATTTTAAAGATGAAGAATCTGAGGTCCAGAGAGATTGTGCATCTTGCCCAAGGTGACATGGGCAGCAAGTAGGAGAGCCAGAATTCAAAGTCAAGTCTTTCAAACTTCACATATGGAGTGCTCTTTCAATCATCCTATACTATACTGGCCCATGACAAAACAGGCTACTAACCAAAAACTGTATCAGTGGAGAAAGTTCTTACACCAATGAAATTATGAATCTTTAAAGTGTTAAAGAAAAAATACAGAATAGAAATTCAGGGAAAAGATCAGGGATGCATATGTAGATTTTTAAAAATTGTAGGAACTTGGACATGCTTAGAACCACAGTTGGAGGTATTTATCCCAATCTCCTAATACAGGTTCTCTCTATGACATACCTAACAGGTGATTATCTAGCTTCTGCTTAGAAGTCACTAATATGGAGACAATAGCTGAACTTATAAGACAGGAATACTTTTCACAGAAATGAGTACAGAAAACAAAGAGCTGATGGGAAAGGACTGAGAAGATGAGACAGAAAGAATAGAAGAAAATCAGGAAAGTGCAATGTCATGGAAGCTAAGGAAGAACAGAGTTGTTTCAAGAAGGAGTTGGTGGACATCAGTATCAACTGATACAAAAAAGTCAAGATGTATTTGATTTTTAAATTAGGTCACTTGTAACCTTTAAAATATAGATTTAGTAGAGTGGCTGGGACAGAATCCAGATTTTAAGGAGGAAATAATAATGATAGCTAGCATTTATATACCATTTTTAAAGTTTGCAGAGATCTTCACAGCAGCCCTGTGAAACAGGTACTACTATTATTCTCATTTTACAAATGAGGAAATTGACTCTGAGAGGTTAAGTGACTTGCTCAGGGTAACATCGCTAGTTAACTGTCTGAGACAGGAGGAAAACTCAGGCCTTTCTGACTCCTAGTCCACCTAGTCCTAGTTTATTCAAAGAAATATTTTCTCATCTTATGACTCTATAATCTAAGCCAGTGATCTCTACTACACTTTTTTTTTTATTTGAGGGTCTAGATGTTGATATACTGGTAGGAAAGGAGAAGGGGCAAAATTTCCCAACAGCACAATAGCCACTTTAAATAGACAACTCAGAAAGAAAGAGGATGGGTACTTGTCTGGCTTTTGGGAGGAGGAGGGTAAAGAACTGTCTACAGACCAGCCTTAATAAAATTGGAGACACGTCACTAGAAAGAATTATGTTGACAACAACACCATAAAATTGACAATCAGAAGAAGGGTGGGAAAAGGTAGATCTTTCCACTCTCTGACAGGCTCATCACACACTCCCTGGGGTCATGCCAAGGCTCCCATGGAGATAGATCATTGTTCTACACTACCATAATATTAATTCTATGTGGCTCACTATTTTCTTTCACAGAAAGAAAAAAAAGCCAATTACCACCACAAATTCAAGTGAATGCTAGCAATCAAATTATATGTAAGTGTATGCATATATACATATATGTTTAATTTGAGATACTGAAGAACACAAATAGTTGGAGAGAATGAAGAGAGCAGGAAAACAGTTCCTTTTCCTTATTTCTTTCTTGACATTTAAATTTCAGAAGACTAAAGATTCTTGAAAATATTCCTAAGAATGACTGCAAGAATGTAGAGTAACAATAAAAATTATTTGAAAAGTAAACATATATACACATACATACATACATCTAAACACATATATTATATATTAATATCTATAATTTCCCCTTCTGGGAGACATAATATACTACCTTTGTTACTGAGGTATGGCATAGGAAAATTTAAGGGAATTGATAAGAGTTTTTTCAGTCCAATGAGCTGCCACTGCTACATGTCCAAATAAGCATTATGTACTCCTGTTGTGGAGGATCTATGAATGGCCAAGGTATCTCCAGAAACAATCCAGTGCTTTAGATATGCTGGATGGTAGTCCCAGGGTTCAATGCCACTGTCTACCCTGGTAATATCCTGTAGCTACTTCAAATTCTGAACAGGCTCCCCAGCTAATTTATGATGATCAAAAATTTATCGGATCATAACCCTGCTGACATTTCTTCTCTCAAACAAATGTTAGACTAAAAAGACTAAGGCATATAAATGACCAAAAGCAATTCCTCAACAAATAAATGTTAAAAGATATAAACAAATTGTTCTTAATTGCAAACTATTAACAACGACATGAAAGAATGCTAAAAACCACTATTAGGAAAAATGTAAATTAAAATAACTCCAAAGTTTTACAACACAGCTTAAAAATTAGTACAGATGACAAAAAATAGCAATAGTCAATGTTGGAGGGGTTGTGGGAAGATAGGCATACTAGCGCATTGTTGGTGGAGCTATGAATCAGTATAATCATTTTAGAAAGCAATTTGCAATTATGCCAATAAAGTGAGTGAAATATCCATATCCTTTAACCCAGAGATTCCTCTACAAAGCTTATACCCCAAAAAAGGAACTGATAAAAAGAAAGTCCCCATATACAGTATTCCAAAGAATTCATAGCACAACTTTTAATGAATAATTGGAAACAAAACAGATGTTCATCAATTGGAGAATATGTGACATGAATGTAATGGAATATTACTGTATTGTAAGAAATGTCCAATGTGATGAATGCAGAGAAGCATGGAATGATCTACATGAAACAATGTAGAATGAATTAAGCAAAGCCAGGAAAACAATACACACAACAATTATGACAATGTAAACAGAATTAGAAATAGAGTTCAAAAAATGAATGCTCTAAAATTATAAAGAACAATATGGCTTGAAAGAAAAGGCTATGAAGAACAGAACCCAGGGAACATTGTATACAGTAAGAGCAATACGGTTTTAAGAACTACTTTGAACAACTAAGTCATTTTGACTATTATAAATAACCAAATTAACTACAAAGGACATATGAAGGATAATGCTATCTGTAACCAGAGAAAGAAATAATAAATAGAAGTATGTATAAAATCATTTTACATACACACACGCACACACACACCATCTCTAGGGTGGGGTGGGGGGAGGAGAAAAAGGGGAAAAAAAAGAAAGTTACAGGCTAACGTTATTATATATTTTAAAAGGATGGCATGTTGTAGATAACAGATTTAAGTTTCACGTACAATCATCTTTTTTTTCCTA